>NC_132848.1:71882364-72199731 GCF_048164855.1 Canis lupus baileyi | reverse complement strand
ACCCTAACCCTAACCCTAACCCTAACCCTAACCCTAACCCTAACCCTAACCCTAACCCTAACCCTAACCCTAACCCTAACCCTAACCCTAACCCTAACCCTAACCCTAACCCTAACCCTAACCCTAACCCTAACCCTAACCCTAACCCTAACCCTAACCCTAACCCTAACCCTAACCCTAACCCTAACCCTAACCCTAACCCTAACCCTAACCCTAACCCTAACCCTAACCCTAACCCTAACCCTAACCCTAACCCTAACCCTAACCCTAACCCTAACCCTAACCCTAACCCTAACCCTAACCCTAACCCTAACCCTAACCCTAACCCTAACCCTAACCCTAACCCTAACCCTAACCCTAACCCTAACCCTAACCCTAACCCTAACCCTAACCCTAACCCTAACCCTAACCCTAACCCAACCCTAACCCTAACCCTAACCCTAACCCTAACCCTAACCCTAACCCTAACCCTAACCCTAACCCTAACCCTAACCCTAACCCTAACCCTAACCCTAACCCTAACCCTAACCCTAACCCTAACCCTAACCCTAACCCTAACCCTAACCCTAACCCTAACCCTAACCCTAACCCTAACCCTAACCCTAACCCTAACCCTAACCCTAACCCTAACCCTAACCCTAACCCTAACCCTAACCCTAACCCTAACCCTAACCCTAACCCTAACCCTAACCCTAACCCTAACCCTAACCCTAACCCTAACCCTAACCCTAACCCTAACCCTAACCCTAACCCTAACCCTAACCCTAACCCTAACCCTAACCCTAACCCTAACCCTAACCCTAACCCTAACCCTAACCCTAACCCTAACCCTAACCCTAACCCTAACCCTAACCCTAACCCTAACCCTAACCCTAACCCTAACCCTAACCCTAACCCTAACCCTAACCCTAACCCTAACCCTAACCCTAACCCTAACCCTAACCCTAACCCTAACCCTAACCCTAACCCTAACCCTAACCCTAACCCTAACCCTAACCCTAACCCTAACCCTAACCCTAACCCTAACCCTAACCCTAACCCTAACCCTAACCCTAACCCTAACCCTAACCCTAACCCTAACCCTAACCCTAACCCTAACCCTAACCCTAACCCTAACCCTAACCCTAACCCTAACCCTAACCCTAACCCTAACCCTAACCCTAACCCTAACCCTAACCCTAACCCTAACCCTAACCCTAACCCTAACCCTAACCCTAACCCTAACCCTAACCCTAACCCTAACCCTAACCCTAACCCTAACCCTAACCCTAACCCTAACCCTAACCCTAACCCTAACCCTAACCCTAACCCTAACCCTAACCCTAACCCTAACCCTAACCCTAACCCTAACCCTAACCCTAACCCTAACCCTAACCCTAACCCTAACCCTAACCCTAACCCTAACCCTAACCCTAACCCTAACCCTAACCCTAACCCTAACCCTAACCCTAACCCTAACCCTAACCCTAACCCTAACCCTAACCCTAACCCTAACCCTAACCCTAACCCTAACCCTAACCCTAACCCTAACCCTAACCCTAACCCTAACCCTAACCCTAACCCTAACCCTAACCCTAACCCTAACCCTAACCCTAACCCTAACCCTAACCCTAACCCTAACCCTAACCCTAACCCTAACCCTAACCCTAACCCTAACCCTAACCCTAACCCTAACCCTAACCCTAACCCTAACCCTAACCCTAACCCTAACCCTAACCCTAACCCTAACCCTAACCCTAACCCTAACCCTAACCCTAACCCTAACCCTAACCCTAACCCTAACCCTAACCCTAACCCTAACCCTAACCCTAACCCTAACCCTAACCCTAACCCTAACCCTAACCCTAACCCTAACCCTAACCCTAACCCTAACCCTAACCCTAACCCTAACCCTAACCCTAACCCTAACCCTAACCCTAACCCTAACCCTAACCCTAACCCTAACCCTAACCCTAACCCTAACCCTAACCCTAACCCTAACCCTAACCCTAACCCTAACCCTAACCCTAACCCTAACCCTAACCCTAACCCTAACCCTAACCCTAACCCTAACCCTAACCCTAACCCTAACCCTAACCCTAACCCTAACCCTAACCCTAACCCTAACCCTAACCCTAACCCTAACCCTAACCCTAACCCTAACCCTAACCCTAACCCTAACCCTAACCCTAACCCTAACCCTAACCCTAACCCTAACCCTAACCCTAACCCTAACCCTAACCCTAACCCTAACCCTAACCCTAACCCTAACCCTAACCCTAACCCTAACCCTAACCCTAACCCTAACCCTAACCCTAACCCTAACCCTAACCCTAACCCTAACCCTAACCCTAACCCTAACCCTAACCCTAACCCTAACCCTAACCCTAACCCTAACCCTAACCCTAACCCTAACCCTAACCCTAACCCTAACCCTAACCCTAACCCTAACCCTAACCCTAACCCTAACCCTAACCCTAACCCTAACCCTAACCCTAACCCTAACCCTAACCCTAACCCTAACCCTAACCCTAACCCTAACCCTAACCCTAACCCTAACCCTAACCCTAACCCTAACCCTAACCCTAACCCTAACCCTAACCCTAACCCTAACCCTAACCCTAACCCTAACCCTAACCCTAACCCTAACCCTAACCCTAACCCTAACCCTAACCCTAACCCTAACCCTAACCCTAACCCTAACCCTAACCCTAACCCTAACCCTAACCCTAACCCTAACCCTAACCCTAACCCTAACCCTAACCCTAACCCTAACCCTAACCCTAACCCTAACCCTAACCCTAACCCTAACCCTAACCCTAACCCTAACCCTAACCCTAACCCTAACCCTAACCCTAACCCTAACCCTAACCCTAACCCTAACCCTAACCCTAACCCTAACCCTAACCCTAACCCTAACCCTAACCCTAACCCTAACCCTAACCCTAACCCTAACCCTAACCCTAACCCTAACCCTAACCCTAACCCTAACCCTAACCCTAACCCTAACCCTAACCCTAACCCTAACCCTAACCCTAACCCTAACCCTAACCCTAACCCTAACCCTAACCCTAACCCTAACCCTAACCCTAACCCTAACCCTAACCCTAACCCTAACCCTAACCCTAACCCTAACCCTAACCCTAACCCTAACCCTAACCCTAACCCTAACCCTAACCCTAACCCTAACCCTAACCCTAACCCTAACCCTAACCCTAACCCTAACCCTAACCCTAACCCTAACCCTAACCCTAACCCTAACCCTAACCCTAACCCTAACCCTAACCCTAACCCTAACCCTAACCCTAACCCTAACCCTAACCCTAACCCTAACCCTAACCCTAACCCTAACCCTAACCCTAACCCTAACCCTAACCCTAACCCTAACCCTAACCCTAACCCTAACCCTAACCCTAACCCTAACCCTAACCCTAACCCTAACCCTAACCCTAACCCTAACCCTAACCCTAACCCTAACCCTAACCCTAACCCTAACCCTAACCCTAACCCTAACCCTAACCCTAACCCTAACCCTAACCCTAACCCTAACCCTAACCCTAACCCTAACCCTAACCCTAACCCTAACCCTAACCCTAACCCTAACCCTAACCCTAACCCTAACCCTAACCCTAACCCTAACCCTAACCCTAACCCTAACCCTAACCCTAACCCTAACCCTAACCCTAACCCTAACCCTAACCCTAACCCTAACCCTAACCCTAACCCTAACCCTAACCCTAACCCTAACCCTAACCCTAACCCTAACCCTAACCCTAACCCTAACCCTAACCCTAACCCTAACCCTAACCCTAACCCTAACCCTAACCCTAACCCTAACCCTAACCCTAACCCTAACCCTAACCCTAACCCTAACCCTAACCCTAACCCTAACCCTAACCCTAACCCTAACCCTAACCCTAACCCTAACCCTAACCCTAACCCTAACCCTAACCCTAACCCTAACCCTAACCCTAACCCTAACCCTAACCCTAACCCTAACCCTAACCCTAACCCTAACCCTAACCCTAACCCTAACCCTAACCCTAACCCTAACCCTAACCCTAACCCTAACCCTAACCCTAACCCTAACCCTAACCCTAACCCTAACCCTAACCCTAACCCTAACCCTAACCCTAACCCTAACCCTAACCCTAACCCTAACCCTAACCCTAACCCTAACCCTAACCCTAACCCTAACCCTAACCCTAACCCTAACCCTAACCCTAACCCTAACCCTAACCCTAACCCTAACCCTAACCCTAACCCTAACCCTAACCCTAACCCTAACCCTAACCCTAACCCTAACCCTAACCCTAACCCTAACCCTAACCCTAACCCTAACCCTAACCCTAACCCTAACCCTAACCCTAACCCTAACCCTAACCCTAACCCTAACCCTAACCCTAACCCTAACCCTAACCCTAACCCTAACCCTAACCCTAACCCTAACCCTAACCCTAACCCTAACCCTAACCCTAACCCTAACCCTAACCCTAACCCTAACCCTAACCCTAACCCTAACCCTAACCCTAACCCTAACCCTAACCCTAACCCTAACCCTAACCCTAACCCTAACCCTAACCCTAACCCTAACCCTAACCCTAACCCTAACCCTAACCCTAACCCTAACCCTAACCCTAACCCTAACCCTAACCCTAACCCTAACCCTAACCCTAACCCTAACCCTAACCCTAACCCTAACCCTAACCCTAACCCTAACCCTAACCCTAACCCTAACCCTAACCCTAACCCTAACCCTAACCCTAACCCTAACCCTAACCCTAACCCTAACCCTAACCCTAACCCTAACCCTAACCCTAACCCTAACCCTAACCCTAACCCTAACCCTAACCCTAACCCTAACCCTAACCCTAACCCTAACCCTAACCCTAACCCTAACCCTAACCCTAACCCTAACCCTAACCCTAACCCTAACCCTAACCCTAACCCTAACCCTAACCCTAACCCTAACCCTAACCCTAACCCTAACCCTAACCCTAACCCTAACCCTAACCCTAACCCTAACCCTAACCCTAACCCTAACCCTAACCCTAACCCTAACCCTAACCCTAACCCTAACCCTAACCCTAACCCTAACCCTAACCCTAACCCTAACCCTAACCCTAACCCTAACCCTAACCCTAACCCTAACCCTAACCCTAACCCTAACCCTAACCCTAACCCTAACCCTAACCCTAACCCTAACCCTAACCCTAACCCTAACCCTAACCCTAACCCTAACCCTAACCCTAACCCTAACCCTAACCCTAACCCTAACCCTAACCCTAACCCTAACCCTAACCCTAACCCTAACCCTAACCCTAACCCTAACCCTAACCCTAACCCTAACCCTAACCCTAACCCTAACCCTAACCCCTAACCCTAACCCTAACCCTAACCCTAACCCTAACCCTAACCCTAACCCTAACCCTAACCCTAACCCTAACCCTAACCCTAACCCTAACCCTAACCCTAACCCTAACCCTAACCCTAACCCCTAACCCTAACCCTAACCCTAACCCTAACCCTAACCCTAACCCTAACCCTAACCCTAACCCTAACCCTAACCCTAACCCTAACCCTAACCCTAACCCTAACCCCTAACCCTAACCCTAACCCTAACCCTAACCCCTAACCCTAACCCTAACCCTAACCCCTAACCCTAACCCTAACCCTAACCCTAACCCTAACCCTAACCCTAACCCTAACCCCTAACCCTAACCCTAACCCTAACCCTAACCCTAACCCTAACCCTAACCCTAACCCTAACCCTAACCCTAACCCTAACCCTAACCCTAACCCTAACCCTAACCCCTAACCCTAACCCTAACCCTAACCCTAACCCTAACCCTAACCCTAACCCTAACCCTAACCCCTAACCCTAACCCTAACCCTAACCCTAACCCTAACCCTAACCCCTAACCCTAACCCTAACCCTAACCCTAACCCTAACCCTAACCCTAACCCTAACCCTAACCCTAACCCTAACCCTAACCCCTAACCCTAACCCTAACCCTAACCCCTAACCCTAACCCTAACCCTAACCCCTAACCCTAACCCTAACCCTAACCCTAACCCTAACCCTAACCCTAACCCTAACCCTAACCCTAACCCTAACCCTAACCCTAACCCTAACCCTAACCCTAACCCTAACCCTAACCCTAACCCTAACCCTAACCCTAACCCTAACCCTAACCCTAACCCTAACCCTAACCCTAACCCTAACCCTAACCCTAACCCTAACCCTAACCCTAACCCTAACCCTAACCCTAACCCTAACCCTAACCCTAACCCTAACCCTAACCCTAACCCTAACCCTAACCCTAGCCCTAGCCCTAACCCTAACCCTAACCCTAACCCCTAACCCTAGCCCTAGCCCTAGCCCGAGCCCTAGCCCTAGCCCGAGCCCTAGCCCTAGCCCGAGCCCGAGCCCTAACCCTAGCCCGAGCCCTAACCCTAGCCCGAGCCCTAACCCTAACCCGAACCCTAACCCTAACCCGAACCCTAACCCTAGCCCGAACCCTAACCCTAGCCCGAGCCCTAACCCTAACCCTAACCCGAACCCTAACCCTAGCCCGAGCCCTAACCCTAACCCGAGCCCTAACCCTAACCCTAACCCTAATCTCAGAGGGTCGGCGCTCCCTCAGGATTCAGGGGAGGGAGGAGCCCTTCTGCTCCCTCCTGTCCCCATTTCCCTGCTCTGATCGGTCCCCACCACAGAGCCCCCTCTGTTGCAGGCCCACGAAGCAGGGTCTCCGCAGGACCTGTCACTATGCAAGGTCACCGACCACCAGGGCTTTCTGCAGTGTGTCCTCTGGACACCCCTAATCCATCTCAGGGGGGGTGGCATTTGCAGGAACACGTCTCTGGAGGCTGACCCCCCCTCAGGTCGGGACCTCGTCCCCTGGAGCCCTCTGAGGGCCATGTCTGCGCTGGGCTGCAGCTGAGACACCCCGGAGGCCGACCCGGGACGTGGGCAGGAAGGGAGCTGGGCCCGGGGGAGGCCCCTGGACACTCAGAGGAGGGGCCCCCACGCCTGCTTCGGGCAGGCCCAGGTGTCTGCCTCCTGCATCGTGGGGGGGGTCGGGCAGGGGGGGTCCAGTCCCTTCAGCAGGGGATCCTGCAGGTGAGGGGCTCTGGGGCCGGGGCATGCTCTCCGTTGGGGGATGGCCTGGTCTGGGGCGAGTCCTCAGGGGTGCTCTCACCCACACCCCCCAGCCAGGGCCCCCACAGTCCCGAAGGCTTCTGCGGGGCTGCAGGTAGATGCCGGGGACCAGGCCAGGGCAGAGGGGGGGGGCCGCAGAGGGAGGGCCCGACCAGGCAGGAGGAGGGAAGAGGAGGAGGGGGCTGCCCTGGGCGGGAACGAGGGAGGGGACAGCCCAGTGGCCTAGGTCGCAGGGGACGAGGCTGATGGGTCAACAGCCCCACGAGAACCTGACGGAGGCTGGAGACCCCAGGTGGGGCCCCCTCAGCCCTGCTCATGGTCCAGTGGCTGCTGGGATGGCTCAGGGGTGGTCGTGCTCTGGGGCTCCGAGGACAGGAGGTGAAATGGGCCAGAGGCAGAGGGGACAGCAGAGAGGGGAGTCAGGGGACAGCAGGGGGACGGCCAGGGGGCAGGGCGAGGCCGGCTGGATGCTGGGCAGTCAGGCCCTGCGGAGGCGGGGGGACCTTAGCGGGACGGTCATGGGGCACCCGGGCCACGCTGACAGCTCTCGGGCTGGTCCATCGAGGAGGGGGTCAGGTCACCCCCTGGGGGTGCCGAGGGGTCCCCGCCCAGCCCACTACCGGCAAACACCCTTCTCAGACCCCCCCAGAACGCCGCCCCCATCTGCCCTCAGGCCGCTGGCAGCCCCTGCCCTCCCTGGAGGAGCCCTGCCCTCCCCAGGCCCCTGGGTGCAGACGGGGGGTGGGGGGGTGGCTGTGGGGCCAGCGCCTCAGGGCTCTGCGTCTCTTGCCTTCCAGGGACAAGGAGCTGCCCGGCCCCAGCCTCCGCGAGGCCAAGGTGAGAGCCCGTCCTGGGTCCCGGGCAGGACGTGGGGGGCACTGGGGCCAGCTGTCTGCACCCCATCCCCCAGGACATCCCTGGGCGTCTACCCAGTCCCCCGTCCCAGCACTGCACGGGCTGCCAGGAACGCACCCCAGACCCGGAGCCGCGGTCCACGGGGGGCCCTGTGCCTTCCTGGCTCCTCCGGTCTCGCGGGGGACTGAACGTGGCCCGAGCGCCCACCTCCTGGGCTGGAGTCTCACCTGCGACCCCCGCTTGTCCTCTTCCAGAAACTCCACCAGGAGACCCAGCGCGCGGACAAATGGATAAAAATGCTGAAGCAATGGGACCGCTACCTCCCCAGCGAGAAGGTGGGGCGCTGGGTGCCCCCGAGGGCTCTCTGTCCTGACGGGGCTGGGGGGCCGCCCTCAGTGTCCTCCTGCCCCGTCCTCGGGGGAGCCCCCTGCCTGGGGAGAGTCTGCTGGGAGCCTGAGCTTCCCCAGGCCCCGGGACGGCGGTGGGGGAGTGTCAGGTCGGGTCCACAGTCCCTGCTCCTCCTGGGGGACAGGGCCCAGCTCCAGGGAGACCCAGCCTCTCCGCAGACACGGTGGAGCCGAAGCCGGAATCTTCTAGATGCCTCGCGCTCCCTGAGCTCCAAGGGGCCGCCCTGGGCCTCTCTCACCAGCACTGCCTTCCTCCCCGCAGCTGCGGTGCCGGGTCTACAAGGGGGTCCCGCCCCAGGTGCGGGGACAGGTGTGTCTGCGATTGCTGAACGTCAACCAGGTTAAGGCCAGGAATGCCAGGAAATACCAGGTGGGGCCCGTTCACTCCCCGTGGACCCTCAGTCCCCTCCCAACCAGGGCTGACCCCTTGTCCCCTCCCCACTCAGGGCTGACCCCCCATGTTCCCTCCCCTCCCTGTCCAGGGCTGAGCCCCCATGTCCCCTCCCCACCCGGGTTGATCCTCCATGTCCCCTCCCTGTCCAGGGCTGACCCTCAGTCCCCTCCCCACCAGGGCTGACCCCCCATGTCCCCTTCCCCCCAGGCTGATCCTCCATGTCCCCTCCCTGTCCAGGGCTGACCCTCAGTCCCCTCCCCACCTGGGCTGACCCTCAGTCCCCTCCCCGCCCACAACAGCTGGGCACAGGCTCTCACGCAGGCCCCGCAGGCACGGTGGGCACTCCCGTCGTCCCCGGCCTCCCAGGGGAAGGGTGGAGGTTCCTGCAGGACACACTCCCATGGTGGCCCCAGGGCTCTCTGCCCAGGACGGCAGCTGCTGACAGGTCGGGGTCTGTGTCCCTGACGCCGGCTCCTTCTCCCGGGGTCTCCCCGCAGGAAATGAAGGAGGCGGCCCTGGTCTCCTCCCGGGACATCATGCAGATCGACCTGGACGTCAACTGCACGTTCCACAGTCACACCATGTTCTGGGACCGCTACGGGGTCGGGTGAGGCTGCTGGGCCAGCAGGGTTTGGGGGCCCGGGAGAGGCCCGGGGGCTTCTGTGCAGGGGACACGGGGTCTCTGAGGCCGGGGGGAGCGACGGCAGCAAACAACACACTGCCACATGGTAGGGTGCTGGGGATGACCCCCGTGCCCCCACCCCCAGGGTCTCGGGGATGGGGAGGCCCCAGGACGGGGCCTCCAGGGGTCACCGTCTGAGCTGAACCCCAAGGGGGTGAGGGGCGGCCCCGTGAAGAGCAGGGGGCCAGGGTGGGGGCGTGGGGGGCAGTAAGGGGATCTGGGGGCCAGGCGTCCTGGCCGCGGCTGGACCAGGACACGAGGGTCGGACAGGTCAGGGTGACACCCACCCTCGGTGCTTTATGTACTTCTGAATTCTGGGCATTTTATCTTAGACAATTTGCAATTGGTGAGCACACGTAGCATGACGACCCCCAGATGCCGCCCCGGTCCAGGCAGGCCCTGCGCTGAGCACACGGGGCCCCAGGGGCAGGGGCAGGGGTCACAGCAAACCCCAGGCTGGGGTCGCCTTTATCTGTAGACGTCTCCATGTGCACCTTAGAGAAGGGAGTGCCCTGTGTCCGCAGCCCCCCACCCCCTCCCCTCAACCAACGCCCCCACGCCATCCCCCTACATCACCCCCCACGCCATCCCCCACACCCCCAGACCCCCCACCCCTACACTATCGGTCCCGCCCCCCCACACAAGGACGCGGTGCAGCTGCCCCCTGTGGGACATGCTCAGCCTCCCCGGCCACCTTGGGGTTCTCTGGACGGCCTGCTCCCTTCAGAAGCCCGGGTGTCCCGTAGAGTCCCCAGGGGCCGCGGGGAGGGGGGAAGGCAGGGAGCCCCTGACAGGGAGTGCAGGTGGGTGGAGCAGAGGATGCAGCTACCTCTGTGTGCAGCGGGCAGGGTGTGTGGGAGCCCGGGACCCCAGGGGTGACCTGCAGGGGCGCCAGGGGCGGGGCCCCTGGGTTCGCAGCCTGTATCGGGGTCACACCTGCACGACGTTCCCTGCTCTCCTCATGGCAGCTCAGACCTGGAGCCCCGAGATGCTCTGGGATGGGCGGGCCTGGGGTCCCCCCCACAGAGTCCAGCCCAGGGACACCTGGGAAGGCCTGGCGGTGCGCTCAGGGCCATGGACGCCCCGGCTGCATGGGCTCAGGGCGGGGGCCACGTGGGGCTGGTGGTGTTCCCGGGACACGGGGCCAGGCCAGGGCAGGGGAGGAGAGGCGTCAGGGGCTGTGGGGACCGGGGCAGGGGGAGCGCTGGCTCCCAGGGGGCATGCAGGGGGCGCCGCTCCAGGGCTGGAGGGGGCGCTGGTGGCGCTGGGGGAGCCCGGAGCTGCACACTCCACGGCGGGAGCCGCTCGGAGGCGTCGGACACCCCAGAGTGCACATAACCCCCGGCACGCTGCACGTGTGAGGTCGCCGCCTGTCCCCGTGCGCAGACCTGACCCCAGAGATCGGCCCCCCGCGGAGGGGACCTCCGCGGCCTCGCTGGGCAGGGGCTGACTGAGCAGAGCCCCCCGCTGTCCCCCCTCCTAGGCAGTGAGCCCTGTTCCACGTGCTGGCGGCCTACTCGGTGTACGACACCGTGAGTGTCCCTGCCCCCGCCTCCTGCCCCGCAGGCGGCCTTGTCCTGAGTGCTGGTGACCAGCGGGACTCACAGTTAGGACCCCAGCTCCATGGCCCCGAGATGCCGAGGAGGGTCTCTTTCCTCCAGGACAGGCAGGGGGTGGGGGGCAGACCTCCCAGGGGAGGCAGGGCCTGTGTGCCCGAGGGCCAGGGCTGCCCGGGACCCCCGCGTGCACCGCGGCTGTCCTAGAGCTCGGGTCTGGACCCTGACAGACGGCTCTACTGACGAGAACCCCGGGCGGGGAAGGCTCCCACTCCCCTGAAGGGCACGAGGCCGAGGCGCCCAGGAGGCCGCCCCCTTCCTCGGCGCACCCCAGAAGGGTCCCCGAGGACCCCAGCTCACACGCTCCCCGGTCCCGCGGGGTGTCCTGGCCCAGCTCCCCTCGTGGGACATGCCAGGGGCCACAGTCAGGCCCCCGACCTGCCCTCCGGGGGGTCTCCAGACCTGGCGGGTCCCCTGCAGCCTGGCACAGCTCACGGAGGCCCCTCCTGCTGGTCTGAGGACGGGGGCCCTGGCACGGCGGCCGCAGGGCTCAGTAGCGGGGCCTGGGGTGCTGGCGCCCGAGCTGGTCCGGGTGGCCCTCACCTGCCCCCCCCGCCCTCTGGGAGCCCCCTCCGGGAGCCCGGGCTGTGAGGGAGCCAGGGGAGCCTGACACCCACGGGGAGGGCTCAGAGGGGGCCTCGGGGCGCACACCCTCCGTGGGGCTCTGGCTCTTGCAGGAGGTGGGCTACTGCCAGGGCATGAGCGAGATCGCGGCCATCGTCCTCATGTTCCTGCCCGAGGAGGACGCCTTCTGGGCGCTGGCCCAGCTGATGGTGGACGACAGGCACGGTAGGGGCCCGCTGGGCTGCTGGGCGGGAGGGGAGCTCAGGAGGGCCTCCCTGCAGGCTGCTGCACCGGGGGTCGGCGGGGACCCCCAGCCCGCCCCCCCACGGGCAAGGCCCCCGCCTCCCCAGTGGCCTCGGGGTCCCGGAGCCACGGCCATCCGCCCCACCGTCTGCAGGCCGGGCTCGCACTCCCTCTGCTCCCCCAGCCTCCCGCCCGGCTGCCTGCTTGCCCCCCAGGCCCCCCTGCCAGCCCACGGCCACACGGGGCCCAGGGGGCAGCGTCTCCCCCTCCCGGGGGCCCCCAGCCTCACTCCCAAGCCCCACAGAGGGCCATGCACGCCCATCACCCTCCCCGTGGCCTGTACCCGCTGCCCCTCGGGGCTGGGGACCCGTCTGTCCCCGCGGCGGCCCCTGCAGGAGAGAGGGTGCTGGGTCAGCCGGGCCTGGTCCTCAGCCCCCAGCCCACGCCCCACGGGGTGTCTGTGAGGACGAGGGTCCCCGGGCCCCGCACCCCCGGCCTGGGAGGCAGCCCTGCCCTCTGGGAAGAGCGGGTCCAGTCAGGGCTCCGAGGGCGGTGGGCACACGGGGGTCAGGGCGTGGGGGGAGGCCCCTGCCCCGACACCCCCCACCCCGCCTGGTGCAGGAGGAGGCCCTGACCGTGGGGGCCTGGGGCCTTCTCAGGCTTCTTCGTCCCGGGCTTCCAGAAGCTCCTCAGGTTCCAGGCTCATCACGAGCGCGTCCTCCAAAGAGCTCTCCCCGACCTGAGGAAGCACATGGCGAGTGGGAGCTCCTGAGGCTCCATCCCCCGGCCCGGGGTAGGGGGTCGGGGGCACGGCCCTCCGAGCTGCCCAGAGTTGGGGTCACGTTCCTCCCTCTGGGGCCCGGGGGTGCCCTCGGGGCTGGGCTGGGCCGTGGGGAGCGCGTCCACCTGGCTCCAGGGGCCGCGGCGTGGGGCCTGAGCACCTCCTGCCCTCCCACCAGGACGAGGAGCAGATGTCCACCGGCATCTATACCCCAAAGTGGTTCCTGCAGTGCTTCCTTGGCCGGGTGAGGCCCCCCCGGGACCCCTGCTCCTGGACCTGCCCCCTGCCCCCGGGGAGGGCCCAGCTCAGCCCCACCCTCCAGACGAGCCAGGCCTGACCCCGGGGCCCTGAGGCTGAGGCTTGCAGCCCAGCCCGTCCTGGAGAAGCCCAGACGGTCCCTGGACGAGGTTCCGGGGGGCGGGCCATCTCTGCCTCAGCTCCCCCAGGGGAGGCCGGGTCAGCCCGGGGTGTGGACGGGCCCTCGGCCCATCGGGCAGCCAGCCTGGGGTCCTCTCGAGGCGTGGTGTCGTCAAGTGCTGGCAGAGTCTGTGCCCCCAGGGGTGCGGGAGGTGCTGGCCGGGGTCGGAGCCCGGAGCGGCCGGGAGCCCTGATCTCCCTGGGAGGAGGGCACGCACGGGGGGGTGCTGTGGGGCCTCGTCAGAGGCAGCCGGGGGGGGCAGATGGCAGGCCTAGCCTAGCCCCAGCCGAGCCCCCCAGGGGCCCTGCTCAGGCCGCTCCTCCCACCTCGCTGTCCCCTAGACCCCCTTCTCGCTCACCCTGAAGCTGTGGGATGTTTACATGCTGGATGGGGAGCGGGTGCTCACGGCCATGGCCTACACCATCCTCAAGGTGCACAGGAGTGAGTGAGCCCCTGGGAGCCCAGGTGTGCCGGGGGGGGGGGGGCAGGGGCGGTGACCCTGTGCTCTGAGCAGCACCCAGACCTGGGGCGGGGGGACGGTGGGGCAGGCGGGTGCAGCGGGGCTCCCTGAGAGGAGCAGCGGGCAGGGGCCACCCCGGCCAGCGCACTGCCCACGGCGCTCCTGGGCACAGCGGGACCCCAGCCGCTGGCCCGGGGGCACCGGGGGCCCCAGGGCAGGGCCCTCTGGGTCTGACTCTCGCCCACCGCCCAGAGCACCTCCTGAAGCTGCCCCTGGAAGGGCTCCGGGAGTTCCTCCAGGACTCTCTGGCCCAGCCCTGGGCCCTGGAGGACGAGGCGGTGCTCAGACACCTTCGGGCCTCCATGACCCAGCTCCGGAGGATGCGGTGCGACCTGCCCCCACCCCAGGTGGGCTCAGGGCCCCGGCCCCTCCCGACTCGGCCTGCTGGGGCCGCCCACAGGGGACAGAGCCCCCGGGGCCCCCGTCCTCATCTCTGGGGCTCTCCTCTTCTTCTCCAGCTCGGGGACCCCAGGCCAGGGCTGGGCGTGCGGGCACCCACTGCAGGGCCCGGGCACCAGTGTGGGGGGCTGAGCACAGGGTCAGGCCGGGGGGCCACGCGGGAGCCGTGAGGACCCCCGGGGCCCCCAGCAGGGGACACACAGCCTGCTGGAGACGCTGACCCCGTCGGCCTCTTTCCAGCGGGACCTGAGGAGTTCCCCACGAGGCCCCTGGGCCTGGAGCGAGTGTCCCCGGCGCCCGGGCCTCTCCTCCCTTCTCTGGCCTCTGAGACACCGCCCAGGGTGGAGGAGCCGGCCTCCCCGGGCCCAGCCACCCAGCCTGAGCTGCCCGGACCCCCTCCCGGCCAGGCCATCGTCCAACTTCCCCCCCAGCGATGGAACTCCCTCCCCATCCTCCCAGTGCAACAAGACGGTGCAGGCAAGAGGCCCCCAGACATGGTGGGCTTGAAGACAAAAAACGGGATCCCCTTCCCTTCGGCACCTGCCTGGGCCACCCCAGAGGCCCCGCGATGGACCAGGCCCTGGAGCACACCCAGGACTCCCATCACGGGGTCCCCCCAGCCCCCGAGGGACGACGCTGTCGGGCCCAGGACACCCTTCCTGCCCCGCAGCCACTGCAGCTCGTGCCCCTCGCTGGGCAGTGACGGGCACAGCCAGGGCAGAGCCAGGGCGGTGCTGAGCCCGCTGCCCCGAGGCCCCGCACAGGCCCGGGACCCTCTGCCCTCCGCATCCACGGGGCAGCTTGATGCTCGCGGGCCTCAGGGGCAGAGCGTGGCGGTGAGTGCGGGGGCCCGGAGGCTCTGGCCTGCCGTCACCGTGCCCTGCCTTGTCTCGCTGTCCCTCCCGGAGGGTGGCATCCCCTGTCCGCACAGGACATCAGCCCCTGACCCAGAGGGACCTCGGCTGGCCTGGCCCCGGGCTCTGTGGGGGCAGGGGCGACTCGAGCCCCCCCCAGGCCCATCACAAAAACTAATGGGATCCAGCTCCCCGGGGCCCTGGCCAGGCCTGCGTTCTGGCCCCGGGCTGAGCGAGCCCTCTCACAGCCGGATGTGACCTCCTGGGCCCTGGGCGTGCCCCACAGATCCAGGTCGCTGACCTAGGGCAGCCCTGGGGATCCCAGGACACCCCAGGGCAGGGCAGCAGGGGCAGGCCCGTGGGCCCCACCCGCACCCACACCAGGAGGCAGGCTCCTCCACGTGCTGGGGCTCCAGCAGTCAGTCACCCGGCCCCAGGGGGCCCGAGGCCGGGGTCCAGCTGCCCTGCGGGGACCCAGCGCAGGAGCCCATGGGCCGCAGGTCCAGGTCAGCCCTGCTGTCCCCAGAACCGCCTCTCAACGCCCCAACCTCAGGACACGCGCCCCCTCCCAGAGTCCGCACAGACTCCCAGGTGGGGGACTCCAGCACCCGCACCCCTGTGGGATTCCCGCTTTCCTCTAAGGACAGGAAGGTCTCCCAGGGGAAGGTGCGCACCCTCAGCTCTGAGCCCCTGTTTGCTGTTGCAAGTTCAATAAAGTGCTGTTGTGTGAAAATGCATGGCTGGCTCATTTCTGCGTCTCCTGGAGCTCTGTGCACGGGGTGCGGAGACACCCCCAGAGAGGAGGAGGGGGCACCGCCCAGGCCCCGACCAGTTCCTGCAGGGGCGCCGCCAGGTACACACAGCTGACGTCCCCACGTGCCTTCCAGGGGCGGCCAGATGCCAGGGTCAGGACCCCACAGACTCTACTGCGACTCAGCCTGTGCCCGCGGCCAGGACGGGCCTGGGACAGAGTGACAGCCAGGGAGCCTCAGGTCGCCAGGGTCTGTGCTAAGCACCCTGGGAGGTCTGTGCCCCCTCTGTTCAGGGGGCCTGGGCTGCCCGGGCTCCGGGGCGCTTCCTCCCCTCCCCGCCCCTTGCCTGTGCACCTGGGGCACAGAGGGCCCACGGGGCGGTCAGCGTGGCACCGGAGGGGACGTCAGGACAGCAGGCCCTTGCAGCTCACACATCTGGGCCACCCTCACCGGGCGGGCTCAGCGTACACACCTGGTGCTGCTGGATCTCTCGCACCAGAGTGTGGAGGGCACCCTGCACGTCCTAGAGAGTAGGGGCTGGGTGAGCGTGGGGCTCGGCCTGGGGGCAGGCAGCGCAGGGGACCGAGGGACCCCAGCCCCGTCCCCACCCCGACTCCCACACACAGGCAGCCCCAGGGCTCCCCCCATGGGCAGCCGGCTCCTTAGGAGCTCCCCCCAGGGCGGCCCCGAGGTCTGGATCCCCGCTGGAGAGGCATCAGGGAGAAGAGAAGCGGCCGGCGCTCGGCGGGGACCCACTGCCACCAACGGGAATGTGGCCGAGCCGGACCTTCCAGCTCAGCTGACCCTCCGGCGTGTCGGCCGGGCACGAGGGAGCCTGGGTCGGCCAGGAGAACCCAGCTAGCCGCCCAGCGCCAGCACCAGAAATGATGGTGTTTCAACCGTTTCGGCGTCAGGACGACGAGGCCCGAGGATCAGATCGCGGCACGGCGACAGACACACACACACCCCAAACCCAACAAATGTCGGAATCCCCCGATTGTTGTCAGACAGCAGCCGGACGGTTACAGACACGACGCTGGGGTCCCTGGTAGGACACATGGAGGACGCTCCAGACCACGGCTGCAGAGGTGCTGGAGGCCCAGGATGTGCCTGCAGGTGCCGACGGGGAGCGTGGGGCGGCGGGAAGCACCCTACAGAGGGGGGCCCCTCCTGGGAAAGGATGCCAGGTCCCCGCGAAGGCTCTGGATGCTGACATCTGTCCTCCTCTCCTTCAGCTTCTGGTCTCCCCCCTATTTTGTTCTTCCTGATTCTCCTTTGGCCTCCACCCTGCATCTGAGCCACTGACCACACGGGCTTCTTTACGACGTTGGGTCCCAAAAGGAGGCCGAGCTCTGGCTCCCGGGATCGGGAAGGATCATTGCCGAGGTTTATGCTGATCCCCCGAGCTCATGCCTTCCCAGCTCTTCTCTCCTGCAGAATGAGGGGAGGCAAGGGCCTTACAGGGAAGGAAGCCCACTCCCACTCAGGCGGGACCGTCCCTCGTGGAGGACGTCATCTGGGCCAAGGAGTGCAAGCGGGGCGATCAAGGACAGGTCGCAGGTTAGACATAGTCCGCTTTGAGGTTTGTCCTGAAGCGAGCACTCACCTTCGATGTCATGCTTTATTAGTTCATCCATTTATTATTTGTTAAAGATTTTATTTTTATGTCCTCTCTACACCCAACATGGAGTTCAAACTCACAGTCCTGAGATCAAGGTCCCCCGACCAGGCCGGCAGGCACCCCAGGGCCATGTTTCTCATCTCTCTGCTGGCTCGCCTATCTCTGCACCCAACTGGGACATCAAGTCCATGACAGGGGAGCTTTAGGTACCTCCGAACCCGGAACGTTCTCGCTGTATCCCCATCCTAGAACGACCTTCGCCATTGAATAGCAATTTAAATAAATCGGCAGTCAAATGACTCCTGGTAAAGGAAATGGCCAACTTGTCACGTGTGTGGGCCCCGCTCCCTGGGCTCCCGGGGAGGCTCTGCTTTCTTTAACATCGATCAAGGTCCCAATGACTCCACCACACCTCGACGCGGGGGCTCAGTTTCTGCCCTGACACAGGCAGCACGTCAGCTTCAATTAATACCTATCAATCAAAGGGAGCCTGGCCGCTCGGTGTGGTTGGTAAAAACAGGCGACTCTTGTTCTTGGGGCGGAGAGTTCAAGCCCCATGTGGGTGTAGAGATGACAGAAAAATAAAATCTTTTTTTTCTTTTTTGAAAAATAAAATCTTAAAAAGAAAATCAATCAGTCGGTCTGGGGGAGACACAGCCCCGGATCCCACAGGGGCAGGGAGCCAGCTGACGGGTCTACACACAGTATTAGAAGAAGCAGAGCACAAAGTCAGAACTTTCAGAAGTATGCTAGAGTGGGGGACACGCCAGCCTTGACGGTGCTTGGGAGGCGAAGTGGGGGGTGGCCCCTGGAGCGACAGGGTGGGCTCAGGACCCCGGGGGTCCCAGGGACGGTGGCGCCAATGGTTCCCAGGCCCAGGAGCGGGGACCCCGGCAGAGAGTCGCGGGACTAGGGCCAGCTGTCTGCCCTGTGTGGCCACAAACTGCAAACCCCTGTGCAGTCACAGGGCTGCGTCCCTGGGCCGGGCCAGCAAAGGCCAGAAGTGGGAGGAGACCCTCCCGAGCGGGAGGAGCACGGGTCTCCCCCAGGGCAGCCCCTAAAACTTGGAGGTTTGAAACTCAGTCACTTGTCCGAGATCAAAAAACAAACAGAAGCTGGGACGCAGGCAGGGTGAACGCAGGGTCTGCAGAAGTGGCGGAGGCCCAGGGCCCGGGGGCTCCTCTGCGGAGGCCCCTGCAGACGGGGGGGGGGGGGGGGGGGGGGGCGGGGGCGGGATGCTCAGCTCCAGGCCCAGGGGACGCGGCGCCCCCGCCCGCATCCCGCCCTCAGGCTCGGGGGCAGCACAGCGCCGCCCGCGGGAGGCCAGACCCCGCCTCTGACCCGCAGGTGCATCTTCCTCGAGGCAGGTGCATCGCCCCCGAGGCAGGTGCATCGCCCCCGAGGCAAGTGCATAGCCCCGGAGGCAGGTGCGCACCTGACGTCAGCGCCGCGGCCCCGCCCCAAGACCCCGCCCCGACCCCTCGCTGCCGCCAGGTGGACTGACTGCAGAGGCCGCAGAGCTCCAGCTCCGCGGGGAGAGCGGGGTCGAGCTTCCTCTGTACTTTGTGCTTGCTTTATTTTCATTTCTTTTCTTCGATTCTTTTTTATTAATTGCTTGATTTTAATTTTTATGTATATACCTTATATATTACTTATTTTTGTTTACTTTCATTGTACTTTGAGCTGAAAAAGGACAGCAACAAAGCCTAAAGCCTGCAGCAGAAGGGAAATAATAAAGATGAGAGCAGAAATAGACAATACAGAAACAACAAAACAGTAGAATGGAATAGCGAAACTAAGAGCTGGTTCTTCAAAATACTTAAATGGATCAAGCCCTAGCCAGCCTCATCAACAAGAAAAGAGAAGGGACCTTCTCTAAATAAAATCACAATGAGAGAGGAGAGATCACAATCAACACCAGAAAAATAAGACAATTATAAGGGAATACTGTGAAAGATTATACGCTAACAAACTGGGAGACCTGGAAGAAATGGACAAATCCCTAGAAATGTGCAAACGAGCAAAACTGAAATAGGAAGAAATAGAAAATGTGAACAGACCCATAACTAGCAAAGGAATTGAATCAGCAAGGCACCTGGGTGCCTCGGTGATTGAGCATCTGCTTTGGCTCCAGTCAGGATCCCGGGGTCCTGGGGGATTGAGTCCCACATCAGGCTCCCCGCATGGAGCCTGATTTTCTCTCTGCCTGTGTCTCTGCCTCTCTCTGTGTGTCTTTCATGAAAAAATAAATAAAATCTTTTTTAAAAAAAGGAAAGATGAGACAGGACCCAAATAAAATCACAAATGAGAGAAGAGAAATAACAACAAACAAAACAGAAATACCAACGATTATAAGAGAACATTATGAAAAATTATAGGCCAACAACTTAGAACCTGGAAGAAATAGATCAATTCCTAGAAATGGATAACATAGCAGAAATGAAAAAGGAAGAAATAAGAAATTGGAACAGACAGATAACCAGCAAAGAAATTGAATCAGCAATCCAAAATCTCCCAAAAAACAAAGTCCAGGACCAGATGGCCTTCCCGGGGCAATTCCACCGGACATCTAAAGAAGAGTTAATATCCATTCTTCTCAAATTATGCTCAAAGCAATCTACACATTTAATGTGATCCCCATCAACATAGCAATGGTATTTTTCACAGAACTGGAACAAATGATCCTAAAATTTGTATAGAACCACGGAAGATGGGCTGCCCGGGGAGCTCAGCGGTTTAGCGCCGCCTTTGGCCCAGGGCGTGATCCTGGAGACCCAGGATCGAGTCCCACGTCGGGCTCCCTGCATGGAGCCTGCTTCTCCCTCTGCCTGTGTCTCTGCCTCTCTCTCTCCCTTCTCTGTGTATTCTCATGAATAAATAAATAAAATCTTTAACAAAACAACAACAAACCACGGAAGATTGAAAATAGCCAAAGCAGTGTTGAAAAAAACCCAAAGCTGGGGTTTCAGATTTCAAGTTATATCACTGAGCTCTAGTCATCCAAAGAGTATGGTGTGGGCACAAGAAGGAGAGCCTTAGATCAATAGAACAGAATGGAAAACCGGAACAAGACACACACCTGTAAGTCTATTTTCAATTAATCTTCAACAAAGCAGGAAAGAATATCCAACGGCAAAAAGACAGTCTCTTCAACAAACGGGGTTGGGAAAACCAGGCAGCCACATGCAGAAGAATGAAACAGGACCACTTTCTTACACCATGTATGTAAAAAATAAATTCAAGGGATCCCTGGGTGGCACAGCGATTTGGCGCCTGCCTTTGGCCCAGGGCGCGATCCTGGAGACCCGGGATCGAATCCTGCGTCAGGCTCCCGGTGCATGGAGCCTGCTTCTCCCTCTGCCTGTCTCTGCCTCTCTCTCTCTCTCTCTCTCTCTCTCTGTGTGACTATCATAAACAAATAAAAATTTTAAAAAAAACAGAAAGGAAATTGAAAATCCAAATAAAGAGTACTTAGAGCCGCAAATCCCCTCCTTAGCTCAGGAGACCCCTGCCATGGCTATTGTCACCTCAACAGAGGCCTGGAGTTTGATCCTCTGGAGAGGCTTCTGAATGGATGGATGCCAAGCACATACCCTAATCCAAAACATAACTTTAACACTTAAAACTAACCCATTGAAGCTACTGGGAGTTCCAGTGCCAAGCACATGACCAGATCCAATCTCTACTGTTTACAGACAAAAACCCTAACCCTCATCTTAACCCTAACCCTAACCTAGCCTAACACCAGACCCATCAGTAACCGAAACCAAACACTAAGCCCTAGTCCATAATCCATATACCTAACCGTGATTCCAAGTATAACTGAAAAGTTAACCCTAACACCCCAACCCTAACCCCTATCCCTAACACCTAACCCCTAACTGTAACCCCTGACCCGAACCCGAACCCTAACTCCTGACCCTGACCCTAACCCCTGACCCAAACCCCAAACCCCTAATCCTAACTCTCACACCTAACCCCTAACCCTATCCCTAACCCTAACCCCTAACCCTAACCCAACTCACCCTAACCCTAACCCTAATCCGGAACCCCTAATCCTAACTCTAACCCCTAACGCCTAAGCCTAAGCCTAAGCCTAAGCCTAACCCTAACCCCTAACCCCACCACTAACCCTAACCCTAACTCTAACCCTAACAGTAACCCTACGTCTTCCTGAAGCCTTCCCACGGGGTCCTAAGTAGGCCGGGCCCTGTCAGCGTGGACGCGGCCCCACGGCCTCCCCGAGCCTCCCCGCGGGTCCTGAGGAGCCGGGCCCTGTCAGCGTGGACGCCCCCCCCCGCGGCCTCCCGAGCCTCCCCGCGCACCCAGGCTCCCCTCAGCAGGCGGACGAGGCTACTGCGCACGCGCCCCCGGCGGGGCCTGGGCTCGGGCGCCCCCTGCGGGACGCGCAGGCGCTGCAGGAGGCCGAGCGGGAGGCGGCGTCCCCGCGCCCAGGGCCGCCCCCGCCTCCGTCCAGGCTCCAGCCGAGGCCTGTGAGCGGCGGAAACGTCTCCCCGACGCGGAGCCCAACCCCGGCTTCCCCAGGACACGGGCGGACGGGGACCTGGAGCCCAGGGACGCGACGTGACATGTGGACCAAACTCACCCCGTCCCGCAAAACCCCCTGCACCCTCCTGCGCTGCGGGCGGGGCCGCGGGCCTGTGCGGCCGCCCTGGAGACAGCGCGGAGGCTGCTCGGGGAGTTCCCGCTGGAGCCGCCCCGGACCGGCAGGTGCGCGGCCCGGAGCTCCCGGGAGATGGAGACGCGGGAGACGCGGGGCACCTGCCCCCGATGTGCACGGCAGCCGGGTCCACGGCGGCCACACTGCGGGCGGAGCCTCGGTGCCCTCGGGCAGAGGGTGGATAAAGGGGATGGAGACGGGTGGTGGCGAGAGACAGAGACAGAGAGAGAGAGAGGTCGGTGTCACTCAGCGTCGAAGAGAAGGACATCTCGCCGTTCGCAGTGACGCGGACAGAGCTAGAGGGATCGTGTTAAGTGAAATAAGTCAGTCCGGAAAGAGAATGACCGTGTGACGTCATTCACAGGTGGAATTAAAGAAGCAAAGCAGAGGAACATCCGTGAAAGGAAGGAAAGACAAATAAGATGGAAACAGAGACGGAGGAAAAAGAGACTCTTAATCCGAGGAAACACACTGCGGGTCGCTGGAGGGGAGGGGAGGGGAGGGGAGGGGAGGGGAGGGGAGGGGGGCGGGGTCACGGGGACCGGCATGAAGGAGGGCGCGGGATGTCACGAGCACTGCTGTTCTCTCCAACTGGTGAATCCCTGAATTCCATCTCTGAAACTAATAATACACTCTACATTAATTCATTGGATTTAAAATTAAATTTTTTTAAAAATCAGTTGACTGTATCAGAGCACATGTCCTTCCAGGCTCTCTATTCTGCTCCTTCAGCTGATGCCGGAACCACCCCCCGTGGGTCTGGTTTAAGTAGGTGCCACGCCTCGTCCACGGCCCAGCCCAGGGCTAGAACTCACGACCCTGAGATCAGGACTGGGGGCGAGGTCAGGAGTCGGGTGATTCACCGACGGAGCCAGCCGCGGCCGAGAACTGCACTGGTTCATCCTGCGTCTCTGTGATGTGACATTGATTGAAATAGGAAAGTGCTGCGTCCCGCTCTGTCCTGCTTCTCCAATACTGACTTGCTGTCCGGGGTCATTCGTGGGGGCAGACGGATGTTAGTTTTTTTTTTTTTTTTTTCTATTTCTAAGATCTGCCACCATGATTTTGATAGGAGTGACATTGAAACTGGAGAGTGGCTTCAGGAACTGCAGTCATTTTCACAAGCTGAGGCTCCCACCCCACGAGCCCAGGATGGCCTCCCAAATTCTTGTAGGTCTCAGTGCACAAGTCTTGCACTTCCTTGGTTTAGTCTAATTATTTTCTTCTTTTTGATGCTCCTGAGAAGAGAGTCATTTCCTTAATTTCCTTCCTCAGTGCTCATTGTCGGGACACAGCAAGGCTACTGATCTCTGTAGGTTCATTTTGTGTCCCATGACTTTACTGAATTCACTCATTAGTTCTAACAGTTTTTGGTGGAGTCTCTCAGGTTTCCTGTTTCTGGTACCGTGTCTTCAGCAAACAGGGACAGTTTGACGTCCCCCTTCCAGGTGTGGATCTCGGGCTTCTCCTCTCTACCCCTCATCCAAATGGCACAATTTCCACCTGGGTGATCAGGTGACCTTTATGATGTGGCTCACTAGTCCCCCACCCTTCGCAGGAGCCAGGCCCCGAGGTGAGGATGGTGCGGAACCCAATTTAGGGTTAGGGTTAGGGCCCTAGGAGCTCTGTTGGTCCTATCTACCAGGGTGGAGACCTCCCAGGACGCTGAGTTGAGGGCAAGACTCAGCATGAGGCTCGGGCTCATAGCCGATGTAAAGGGGGCCATGGAAGGTGTTGACTGGGCTTAAGAGGCCCTTCTGAGTTTTCAAGCTGGAATCATCTGCCGGAATTCCAAATCGCACAATTTCATCTGGGTGCATGGGCGAGCTTTCTGCTGTCACTCATGTGTCCTCAATGCCTTGGAATTTGGAGCTAGGCTCGGGGCCTAGGTCAGGACAGAACACAATCTAGGGTTAGGGTTACTGACCAGGAGCTCAGACGCTCCAATCTGTAGGCATTGGGCAGACCTCCCGGCAAGGCTGAGTGGAGGACAAGGCTTAGCATGAGGCTCAGGTGCACGGCTTGGGTGCAAGGGGGTGCTGAACTTGGGACTGGTCTGTCTCATCGGCCCTTCAGATTGTTCATCTATGACAGTGCAGTCAAGGATCGCTTGATTCTCAGAGTTAAGTCTATCACATTTTCACTGCACTTCCACACCTACTGTTGAGATAGGTTCAAACTCCCTTATGTGAGAGGGTAGTTGAAAACTGTATTCAAGGAACACTTGTTTCAGAGTTAAGTACAGCGCATTTCCTTTGACAGGCTCAGACAGGCCTCTGCCAGCAGGGCTCCTGGAAAGAGATGGGAGTTCAGGACAGATACCTCTGGGGCTTTGTCTTCTGGAAGTGAACCTGGCTAGGACCTCCTTAGCAGGCACTGGGCATATGGTAAGCAGCCCAAGCCTTGGACGGGGTCACAGCCTCCAGGAAGAGCCCATGTGAGAGAAGGGAAGGTCCCTGGAGTCAGGCAGATGGAGCAAAGTGAGGAAAACAGAGGCTGAGAAACTTGCTCCAGGGCAGACAGCTGTCCAGACTGGTACCAGGTGCCCAAAAGACTTGTCCACTCCCCACCCCAGTGCAGCTCAAGCTCCCTCCTCCCAGAATCCTGAGGGTTTGCAACCCCCTCCCCAATTATCCTTTCCATAGGCCAGGCCAGAGTTGTCTCCATGTGGGAGGGAGCCTACACCCATATGACCCAGCCCCTTAAGACTCTCCCAAGAGTGGGCCCGTCCCTAAAAATCTGAGGTACAGAGGTGAGGGAAAGGGGCTCCAGGGGCAACCAATGCACCACTTCTGAGCATCTCCACGTGCCAGGCTCAGGGTTGGGCCAGGCTGCAGGTGGGCAGACATAGGTCTCACAGACTGGCTGGACAGACAAGCTCCTGGAAAGTTCAACAGGGAAGGCCAGGAGTCACGAGGAGCAGCAGATGAATCTGATGAGGACCGTGGACTCAGTACAAATAGGAGATCAGAGAAGAAAGGGGTTAGGATGGGCTGGAGCCCTCAGGAAGGCTTCCTGGAAGAGGGGTGCTGCTTGTGTCTTGAAAGCCTGATAGGAACTGAGGGGATAGGCAGAGAGAAGGGTCAGGAAGAGCACTGTGAGTGAAGGAGGAGGAGGGGTAGGGGAGTCTGTGCAGGGCAGGGGCCAGGATGAGCAGGATTCTTCAGGGTTCCAGAGCTATGGCTCAGAGTGTCTTTTGAGAGTCAGGCAACCTTCCTCCCCTTCTCCACCGGCCCAGCAGGCCTAGGTACTGTGACCCACAGGGTGGGAGTCTAGCCAGAAGGAAGGGAAAGGCTGGTCAGTAGCCTAATCCATTGAAACGCCCCCCTTACAAGGTGCCCTATGGGGCTCAGAGAGCTCCTCGTTGAGCTCCTTTCAACCCCTGCTGTTGAAATAAATACTTGTGAAGAAGCGGTGAGACCTGTGACCTAGTTTGCTCAGGACTGAGGGAGTTTCTGGGATGCGGGACTTCCAGTTGTAAAAATGGGTTGAGTTGGTCACCCTTAAAAAACAAATCCCTACTGGAGGACAGTCCTAGAGCAAGTCTGAGGAGGTCATCCCAATGATCCATGACAGATTATATGACTCAAGTGTTTCTTAGGAGGAGAAATGTTCTGTTTTTAGTTCTTTAGAACTGTTTTCCAATAATTTAGGAAAGCAGGACTTACATGTGATAGTAAATAACCCACATGAAGTATTACCCACAGAGCAGTTCAGCACTGTTTCCCAAATGCTGTTTCCTTAGGAGATGTTAACTGGTAAATCCAGAACAAAGAATTCCTGTGACCCTTGGGAACACCGAGTCCTCTACCATCCATCCACCTGCTGCACCCTTACCTCAGAGAGTCCTGCAGCCCATCAGTACATTAAAGCTCCAAAAAGCCCCAAGGGAGAGAAAAACCTGCTTCATCCTGTTTAATGGCTCAATAAACAAGGTTATTTGCACAGTGGGCGAATTCTCTTTACTCGCCTGCACACTCTCTCACCCAACACACAGATTTTCTCGTGATTCCATGGAAAACCCTGGAAAAGAACATAGATCTATAGAATCACCCACTTCATGGATCCCAAGAGCCGGTACCAATTCAATAATCTCATGGTAAGACTTTAAGGATAACCCTGTGGGAAGTGCAATTTCCGTTCTTGTTCAATTCAAAATTTCCCTCTCTTTTTTTTTTGCTTTAATAATCCACTGGATTTTATTTTTATTAACTACTCTCTATACCCAACGTGGGGCTTGACCCCACAACCCTGAGATCAAGAGTCATATGCTGTACTGACAGAGCCAGCTAGGTGCCCTAATCCACTGGATTTTTTTTTTTTTTTTACTTTTCTTAAAGATTTTATTTACCTTTTTTGTCAGAGAGAGCACGCAAGCAGGGGAGTGGCAGAGGGAGAAGCAGGCTCCCCTCGGAGCAGGGAAACCGATGGGTGGCTCTATTCAGGGACTCCCAGATCATGACCTGAGCCACAGGCAGACGCTGAACTGACTGAGCCACCCAGGCATCCCTCCACTGGCTTTTAAATGCTGGACTTTTCAGCTGTTCCAGGGGCTTCACCCCAAGGCCTCAGGCTTGGGCTGTGCTTCCCTCTGGGCTGGAATGGCCAGCAGCTTCAGGTCATTCTCCGGCCATGCCCTGCAGGGTGGGAGGACAGAGCTGGCACCCCTCACTCCTCCTTTCCTGGGGCAGCTCAGCATTCTCTTCTGGATTCTGGGTCAGGGAAGACAGTGTCCTGCCCATGGTCAGAGCAGGGGTCCAAGCTGGCCCAGGAGGCCCCAAAGCCTCTTGTGGGCGTTCCCTGGCACACTGCCTCTCCCTGAGTGAGGGATTATATCACAGGAGGCCACTGAAGCTCTTGAGCAGATGGGGTTTTGTGCAGTCATGAACCCTCTGCTGGGGCACTGGGGGAAGAAAGGCAGGAGAGGCATGGTACAGCCCAAATGGTCCCTGAGCTCTGTAATCCCCTGAGTGGGGCAGATGGGGCAAGGAGATAGCCACTGGTTGTCAAACCAGGCCAGAGTCGCAGTAGAGGGGGACTCCCTGGAGGAGGCAGCACTTGAGGATGGCTTACAGAGTGAGAGATATTCTAGTCCCAAACTGGGAGAAATCTTGGGCCCTGTGAAAGGATATGAGTTAGGCTCTGGAAGAATGAAACGTGGGAGCAAGGTGGGGACCTCTATATGGGAAGCCAGGTCTTGAGCTTTCTCAAGGCCCAAGCACTGCCTCATTCTCCCCGCTCAAGCCCCACTGGGGAAGAAAGTCAGAGAAACTAACACCCACTGAGGATCCCAGACATGGCTGAGGAAAAGCCACTTCGCCTTCATCCACACTCCAGTACCTCAGATATGGGGTGTGGCGGCATTAAGCTAGGCAGCCGCTTCTACTCTAAAAACAACCCACTGAAAATCCCTGGAAATGAGGTGTTGAGAGCATAACAGCATCAAGCTTAGAGCCCTGACAGATGGATACAAGCCAGGATCGATTACAATATTCGAGTTAGGAGGGTTTTCTCTTCCCACCTTTCAGGACTTCCCCCACATACACTAGGGGCTGTGTGTGTTAACAGAAGTCCTGTGGGAAAGCAAGGAGTGACCTAGAGGAACCAAATTGCAGATGGTGGCATTTCAGGCACCATAACAGAGATAATTTGGGTCCGGGTCTTCCTCATACCCTCCTTATCACACCACAGCCCCTGTTCGCCGAGCTATCTCTGCTCCCGCTTCGGGAGTGAGTGGGGTGGGGGCCCCCATCAAGGGGTTCGCTGGCCCAGCCAGTCCCACGTGGCCAGGCATGTGCGGTTCAGTAGCCAGCTGAGGTCTAAGCAGAGGGGACGGCAGTGCCTTTCCTGAGACAAGTGGGAAGAAGGTATCAGCCATGGCTGACCGAGCGGTGACCCAAGGCCCAACACAGAGCCAATTAGCAGCCCCCACAACGGCAGTGGGCTGGCTACAGCTTCCACAGGAAGCCCCACGTGCAACCGGCGTGTCAGGCCGAGTTAGCACCAGGAGGGCTGAGTGGAGTCCTGCTGGAGGCTGCCTGGATGGGGGAACGTGGGTGATAACACCTCCCCCTGGACTCTGGGGAGCTGGGCCAAGTGCGACGCGTGAGGATGCCTGCCTCCACCTGGGCCCGTGCCCACGCGCGTGCTGCGAGTGCTTGTGTGCACGTTCACGAGGTAGGACGTGTGTGTCCCTGGGTGTGTGCGTGCCTGCTCACGCTCACTTAGCATACTCTGTGTGTGTACTTCATGCCTACTTTGTGTGTGCGCTTGGAAATTCTGGGACTAAACACGCCAGGTCTCTGCCCTCGTGGGGCTTCCATTCTAGTGGCGGAGACAGAAAAGAAACAAACATCCACACGGACGCGTAGTGGTCAGCGCCAGAGGAAAGGTAAAACAGGAAATGGGGAGGAGGAGCTATCTTAGAACACAATCAGGGAGGGCTCCTCTGTGGAGGTGACCTTGACCTAAATGACGAGGAGGCAGCCTGCTGCATGTCAGGAGGAGGAGGGCTGCAGATGGAGGCCAGAGAACAGGGCCAGGCGGAGAGGAATTGGGATGCAAACATGCTGCTGGTATGTATGGTGTGGCCGGGAGGAAAAGGAGGATTCCACAGCTGAGGAGACCTCCAGGCAGCGGGACAACCCTCAGTAAGAATCTGCTTGCCTGGCACAGCCCTGAGGGGCAGTTATGACCCTTCCCCACATCCAGTCTCTGGGTCCAGCACACAGAGGCCTCTCTGCTTGCGCAGGTCCTGACCACCCGCAGGGGGCACCCTCAGCTCTCCCAGCCCAATTGTATCCACAGGAGAGGCCACTGCCCAGGAAGGAAGAACAGGACTCTTCTAGCCAGACTCAACCCTGAAACCAGAGCCTGAAACTGGCCTTGAAATGGAATCCTAGTGGCCAGAGGCAAGGCTGCCTTTGGATGCCCTGATGCATAAGACCTGCTGGTTGATGGTGTGAAGCGATGGCTGAGAGGCTGGAGAGGGACACCGGGGATCCAGCCCCAGCTGCGCCAGCCCAGATTTTCCCTTAGGAGGCCTGGCATGGCACGAAACCAGGACTGGGAACTGGGGACACTGGAAGCCTCCCCAGCCTTTGCTGCCTTGCCCAACCCTCTCCACAAACAAGGCAGGCTCTAGCCTCCAGCAAAGAGGCCAAAAGCCAGCTCCAGACTTTGCTTTCCATTTCCTTAATCCCACAGCCCTGGGACAGAGTGCCTCACTGGCTCGGGAGGGGAAGCTGAGCTGCACGCCCCTCGGGAGGCCTCCAGGAGAGGGCAGGTGAAAGGAAAGGGAGGTAAGTGGGTGGGAAACACACTATTATTGCCTTGACAAACCAAGCAAAGGCTTCCTTCCAGTGTGGAAGACTGATTTGGGTGTGTCAGGATGACATCGACGGAGGATGAGAACTGCATCTCTGGGTCTACTTGTACATGAGTATGTTTGATATCTAGGTCAGACTGGTACCTTCCTGATTGTTCACGTGTCTGTGAGTGAGTCCCGTGCCGCTGTGCCTGTAAGTCTGCCTGTGGCCCTTGCAGTTGCCGGCTGTGTGGGCGCCTCTCTGCATATGTGCCTTTCTGGGCATGAGTGGTGAGGTGTCTTAAGGTTTGTCACCTGTCAGCCTCTGAGGTCTGTATCACGCTGTTCCTTAGCCTGGCCTGGCCCTGAGGCTCTGGGGAGACGATGCCTGCTCTGCTCTCATCAAGGCCATAGACAGGGTGGCAGGGGGACTCACAGTTCTTGGGACATGTGATTCTGCTGCTGTTGGCTGGCAGAGATCTGCACTTGCTTCATCCACGTGTCACCACCTACCCCACCCCCACCCCTACTGCTACACAGCTAGCCAGACCAATGGCCCTAAAACCAGTTCCATGCTGATTCTGGCCTCTTACTGACTTCTGGCTGTGGCTTCAGGCCCTCATCCTGGCCACTGCCTCCCTGGAAGAGGTGGAGGCTGGGGGCGAGGAAAGGCAGGCAGGCTGGCTGGGGCAGCAGTTCATCTGGTATGTTGGGCTCAGAGATTTCAGATTGAGAGGAAATTAAGAGGTAATGTCATCTCCTCCCCCAACTTATTCATTTTATCAGCCACAGTAGTGTCTCCATGTGGGAGGGAGCCTGCACCCATATGACCCAGCCCCTTAAGACTCTCCCAAGGGTGGGCCCGTCCCTAAAAATCTGAGGTACAGAGGTGAGGGAAAGGGGCTCCAGGGGCAACCAATGCACCACTTCTGAGCATCTCCACGTGCCAGGCTCAGGGTTGAGCCAGGCTGCAGGTGGGCAGACATAGGTCTCACAGACTGGCTGGACAGACAAGCTCCTGGAAAGTTCAACAGGGAAGGCCAGGAGTCACGAGGAGCAGCAGATGAATCTGATGAGGACCGTGGACTCAGTACAAATAGGTGATCAGAGAAGAAAGGGGTTAGGATGGGCTGGAGCCCTCAGGAAGGCTTCCTGGAAGAGGGGTGCTGCTTGTGTCTTGAAAGCCTGATAGGAACTGAGGGGATAGGCAGAGAGAAGGGTCAGGAAGAGCACTGTGAGTGAAGGAGGAGGAGGGGTAGGGGAGTCTGTGCAGGGCAGGGGCCAGGATGAGCAGGATTCTTCAGGGTTCCAGAGCTATGGCTCGGAGTGTCTTGTGTGGGAGTTGGGGGAGAGGACCAGGAATGCTCCAGGAGACTGACCGTTGCTGGGTAGGAGCTGGAAGGAAGGGGAGGAGGAAGAAGGACAGGCTGGGCAGGGCAGCTCTAGCTGAGAAGAGGTGGTGGGTATGAGTACTCAGGACTCCAGCCACCTCATGGTTTCCTGTGCTCTTCCTTCCCCACAGCAGAAGTTCCCAACCTGGCTGCCCTGAGGGCACCCTGTGCAAACAGGAGACTTGAAAAACTGCTGCCACCCAGGTCCCTGCCCGAATCTGGTTCCATCAGGCTGAAGTCATTATAGTGTGTGGCCAGGACCAAGAACCATTTGACTCAGTGTTGCACAGCAAGGGGGAAGGGCCAATGCAGCTGGCACTGGGACAGAAGGGGCCCAAATGGGGGGGGACACTCCTCCTCTGGAGCACTTAGGACTCTTGAGTTGCAGGAAACTCAGCGGTGCCATGCAGAAAGAACCCAAGGGGAGAAAGGTAACTGGGAAGGGAGGGGCCTGGAACTGGGATTGGGAAGAGGCCTAGGCCACAGTCCACTGACTGTACCCTGCTCCCACGTAAGCCTGGGCCTTCTCACCAGAGCCTGACTTCCTTTGCTGTCACTTGCATGCTGTAGGCTTGCAAGGGGACATCTTCATGGCCGAGGCCCACATACTACACACAGGCTCGTCCAGCTCTCTCTCAGACACCTTTCCAGTTCTGGGAAAGAGAATGTGTGAGGCCAGCTTAGGTAAAAAGAATCAGTTTGGCTAGCTTGGGTCAAGGCTCTACCTCTCCAAGGGGTGCAGTATCACCCAGCAGAAATATGGCCATAGGTGGGCTGCTTTCCCCCACCATAAGCCCCTTGTTGTGCTAGACCCGCATCGGGTGCTGGAGATATTCTCACGGCCTTCTCAGGAAATATTTAAGCTGGATCTTGAAGAATGCAGGTTGGAGAGGTGGGCAGGGTATAATGGGCAAGGCTGGAGTCTGCATCTGAGGCAAGAAACCACAGAAAGAGAAGGAACCGCTATCTCATCTCATCCTCTCCTCTCCTCTCCTCTCCTCTCCTCTCCTCTCCTCTCCTCTCCTCTCCTCTCCTCTCCTCTCCTCTTCTCTTCTCCTCTTCTTCTCTCTCTCTCTCTCTCACCTGTGTGAGCCAGGAGTCAGGGAGGGCTACCCGGAGGGGCAGTACTCTTCTTGCATGTTACTGGATTTAATATGCATCTCACCTCTTCCTCCTCCCCTGCCCCCACCCACTCCTGAGGCTGATAACAGAGAGCTGGGGGGGTGGGGGGATTGTAAAGCAGGACACCACTGCTGCCCTAAACAAAACAGAGGTTGTGGTAGTAGGAGGTCCACCAGCAGTCCTTTAGCTGGCATACACATAACCAGCTTTTTATTAAAAGCACCCAAATCAGACTACCGCAGGGGCACAGGAGAGGTGATGAAAAGTTTATAAAAGCAGAAGAGAGTGTTCCACGTGAGTCCAGCAGGAAGGAGAGGCCGTGCAGGGAGTGTGTGTGTGTGAAGTACCCGAAAAGCAGGTATTAGGTATTCTGAGGCCAAGCATCTGTTGGGAAAGGAGTTCTCCTGTGCGGGCCTGAGAACACCAAGAGGCATTCTCCTGTGCTCCGGCCCAGACCTCACCAAGAGCCCAAGAGCCCACACAGCTGTGCTGGGCTTATGGAGCCCTGTGGGAATGTCTTTCCCAGGCTCAGGCTCCAGAACTGCCTCTGTTCTGCCCAAGCAGGTGCCCAAGCCCCAGCTTTCTCTATTCCAGAGTCCATGGTCCAGTTGGGACCTTCTGCTGCGGTCCAAGACCGGTGCACAGAGGCCAAATGCCCAGCTGGCTGCACCCATTGTTGGCCCCCGCCAGCCACCAGGGGATGATGCCCACTGTAGAAGCTGATCTTCTGTCCCTTCTTATGGGAGTAAAGCATTGTTCTATCCAGACCTTGACTGTATTGTGTTTTCCTTGGTGATTCCAACACCAAGATGCAGCGAGAAATGGGCAGTATTTGGATTTCCGGTCCTGGTGGCTGGCATTGTGATGATCTTGGCTATATCGTCCTCATGGTTGGAGTGCTCCCCTGGCACTGGTTAGCCGCACATGGTATTCTGTTAGATAGTATCCCAGTGGTTAAGCATGTGGGTGGCTAGAGTCAGGAAGACTAGGGAGTGGGGTTACCAACTCATCCCAGTTTGCCCAGGACTTTCCTGGTTAGCACTGAAAATCCCATGTCCAGGGTATACGAGCAGGGTTGGTCACACAGCCTGCGGCTTACCAGCAGTGTGAACTTGATCAATTTATTAATTAATTTTTCTGTGCCTCAGTTTCCTCCCCTGTAAGATGGGTCTAAAAATAATACCTACTTTATAGAATTTTTGTGAGGGTTAAACAAGAGAGTTCATGTGAAGGACCTAGCTCAGCGCCTGGCACAGAGACATGTTCAACAGCATTAACAGAGGCTAATATTTCCCCTGCTTTGCAAAGTGGGTGGTAGAACTAGCCACCTCCTGGCCCGGAAATATCTTAGTCTGATGATAAATTAATCTCTTTCTCTTTTTCCCCCCATTGCCCCCCAGGAGGGGAACTAGTCTGTCAGAGAGAGCAGTCTCTTTTTGTCTGATCAGCAATTCCTGTCACGGGAGACAACTCAGAGCTGCTTGAATAAAGACAGAGAGACATTCCAGCCATGAATCTAATGATCTGTGTTATGCTAAAGCCAGAAGCAAACATGAATGGGTGTCCTGGCTGCTGGGGCTGCCTCCTCTCCTTGGAAGGGAGCTCCCAGCCCTGGCTGGACTTCCATTAGCAGGCTGCTTCCCCACAACCCTGCTCAGGGGCTCTGCTGTGTGCGTGTGTGAGAGAGAGAGAGAGAGACACAGAGACAGAGACAGAGACAGAGACAGCGAGGTCAGCAAGTGTCTCATGTGATGTGTGCAAAGTCCCAGATTGCTACCCTTCCCCCACTTCGTTCCTGTTATTCCCCAACCTCCTCCCCCTCCTCGCCATCCACCCGCACCTCCACCCCCTATGGCCCTCACAGACCCAGTAGCTTAATGCGAGGCAATTAATAGAGTCCTTTGAGGAATTGTCATTAGAAAGCTCTTTAACTCAGCCACTTGAGTTGGGGCCCCAGGCATGTGACAGGGGTGCCAGGAGCACTGGGGCAGCTGCTTGGCCTGTGGGAGGCAGAGGCAGAGCAGAGAAACAAGGTCAGGAGGCCTAGGCTTTGGGGACAAATAGATGATGTGAACATAGTAGTGGTCATTGTTTTTCATTGTCTGTGGTTTGTCTTTTACCAAATTTTGCTCTGGCTAAGCTGCAGCAAAGCCGAGACCAGAGAGGTGAGATGCCCAACAATAACGCTGTGGGCTACACGGATCACGGTAGGAGAAATTTCACTGGGATGTGGGCGCCCTACAGAGGGGTGGTCATGTAGTGACATCAGATGTGTCAGGGTAGAGTGGGGTGGGGCATAGCTGTGCTTCTTTGGGGCCAGGGGAAGTCATCCAAAGAGGCAAGAGCTCCACGGGGGGGGGGGGGGGGGGGGGGCGTGAGGAGAGGATGAAGAGGGAGGAGGGACCTGGGTCTGGGGCCTGCCTCTGTCTCTGACTTCCCCAGATCTCTCACATAACCATCTCTATTTATAGCCAAGCCAGCCGGGGGCAGCAGACAGATGCCACCGATAAGGACTTAGTCTCCCCGAGTTTGTAGTGTGTGTGTGCACGCCCCCTCGCACCCCCCCCAGCTCTCCACCTGCCCTCCCCGCCCACACTGGCCTGGCCTCCCCTGCAAGAGGCCTTCGAGTGGCTTTGGTGTTCTGCAGCGCAGCGGGGCCACCACTACAGTGTAGCAGCCCCCCCCACCCCGCCCCAGGAGTTGACCCCTGCACTCCCCAGCCCTCTGCCCTTCCCACTCTGGGGGTGTGCAGGCCCCAGCTGCTGGGACCACAGAACCAGTTAAATTCCTGTCCCTGGCCTCGGGCTTCGTGAAGGTGTAAGTCTGTGAGAGTGTGAGAAGGGCAGTTAGTGCAAATGCAGGCGGGGACCAGAGGTGACCTGAATCCTAGGTGTGTGTTCCTCAGCTCCGTCAGCATAAAGGTGGAAGGAGAAGAGGAAGAGTCAGAGGCTTCCGGGGAGAACCCCTCTCACTACAAAGGCAGGTGGCTTTTCAGAGACCGGGAGAAACCACGTGGCTCTGGAGCCAGACTGCCCAGAATCAACCCAGGCTTTTCCAAGGGCTCAATTTCTTACCTGTGAAGTGGGCCTAATAATGGCTCCGTCTTCTGTGCCAGGTACGAACATTATGAGTTTATACGTACAAATCACATACAACAGCATCTGGCACAGACTCAGAACACTTGAGGGAGAGATCCATATGACAGTGAAAGAGCTAGCTTCTCCTAGAACATCCTCATGACATGTACAGGAATTGGGCCCCACACATGCCAGCATCATGTGGTAACACATGAGTGTGTGAATGAGTAAAAGTCAAAGGATTATGTGTAACGTGGAAATAAGTGTATATACTTACTGTCAGTATGTAAACCAACCAACTTCTTAATCTACAAGCCCTTTCGCTCTTGAGCCCCTTGGATTGAGGGTGGAGAGCCCTCCTGCTCGCTCCAACCCTCCTTCCAGGGAGGCTAGGTTTGCTCTCTCCTGCGACAGCCCTGCCTAAGCACGGGTCCCAAAGAGCTTCCCTGAGCCCTGTCCAGCCCTGTTGGGTCAGCTGGAGCAGATGGGAGCCAGTGTCTCTGGCCTGCTTCCCGTTGCTCTCAGGAAACCATGGCTTCTCCTGCATGCTGTGGGAGGAAATGCCAGTGCTCGGCCTTGGTTCCTGGGCCAGCTTTGGCCCTAAGACAGTAGGGAAGTGAAAGTGCCCAGCCCTGCAGCAGTAACCCTGTATCGGGTCATCTCAATGCACTTAACCTTTTTGGCCTTCAAGTTTCTCTTATCTACAGTTCTGGGGGGAATGGGGGAATACTTTCCTATTCTTCTCCCTCCCTGGGAGGACAATGTTTAGGAAAAAAATAAGAACAATTGAGATTTTTCTGTGCCTCTATTCACTGATGCATCTGTGTCTCAAATACAAACTCCTGGGTGACCAGGTCGCAAGATCCAAGATTAGCCAACTTACCTGTAAGGCCCTACACAGTGGCTTTTCTCACAAAGGGATGAGGTAATAACAAGAAATTTGATCCATTCCAGCAAATCCAGCATACTACGACCATTTTAATTTTAAACTTAATTTATGAATGGGTAATATGTTTACATATATTTACATAGTTCAATGTGTTATAAATATAAAAAGGCATACAGTGGAAAGGCTCTCTCTTACTCTTGAACCTCACCCTCACTTCCTAGGAAGCAAACAACGTGACCATTTTATAATGTACCCTTCCGGAGATATTCTATATAAAAAATACCTCTATAAAGAATACCTAGTTCTTTCTCCCCAGCCTTTTACTTTTTTTTTTCAAAAGAGGGATCCTTTGGGGTACATAAAGAACATCCTCATTTTTGTGTGTTTGTTTTTATTCTTTTTAAAAATTAAAGTAGCGTTGGGCAGCCCAGGTGGCTCAGCGGTTTAGTGCCACCTTCGGCCCAGGGCGTGATCCTGGAGTACCAGGATGGAGTCCCGCGTCGGGCTCCCTGTGTGGAGCCTGCTTCTCCCTCCCCCTGTGTCTGTGCCTCTCTCTCTCTCTCTCTCTGATGAATAAATTAATAAAATCTTTTTTAAAAAATAAAAATAAAGTAGGGTCGACACAATGCTACATCAGTTTCAGGTGTGCAACACTGTGATTCAGCCAGTCTATATGTTATGCTGTGCTCACCACAAGTGTAGCTGCCATCTCTCACCACACGCTATTACAGTATCATTGACTATATTCCCTGTGCTGTACCTCTTATCCCCACGACTTATTCTGTCTTCATTTGTTTTTGCGGCCCCACTCTATGATGTACCAAAAGGCACTTATCGAGTTTCCTATTAGTCTATTAGTAAACTTTTAGGTTGTTTTCAATGCCTCCCAGGGCTTGCAATGAAAAGGCTTGTAGATAAGCACTCAGTCCTTGAAACTCCCGCTGCTCCTTACACATATTCCTTAGGAATTCTTAAGCTGGCGTTTAGGATCCCTTTGGAGTCAGCAGACATAGAATTCAGGGAGATAAACTCCAGAATCCTGGAAAACTAGAAGGAAAAATATTTTCCATCTTTATGTACCCAAACCTCTAACTGAAGCTGAACATTTCCCTCCATTGTGAGTAGAGGCAACAAACTGATAGTACTTGTTAGCAATATCTGGAACTCTCTCACATGGTTGATGGTATTTTGAAATATTGGGACACCTGGGTGGTTCAGTGGTTGAGCATCTGCCTTTGGCTCAAGGTGTGATCCCGGGATCCTGGGATCCAATGCTGCATGGGGCTCCCGGCAGGGAGCCTGCTTCTCCCCTGCCTGTGTCTCTGCCTCTCTCTGTGTCTCTCATGAATTAAAAAAGAAATATCATTTACACTCATTCATAATTTGCCACTGTAGTAGGAAAGGAAAACGTTTCTCTACTCACAATCCTTCTGACACGAAACCTGTGCGCTTTCCCCCTCACATCAACCAGTTATCCAGCACTCTGTACATCAGTGTGGTGTTCCGTAATTTTATTCCATTTTGATACTAACTACCTGGAGTTAGTGTGAGACTCCCCAGGCTTAAGGGCTCAGTTCCACAAGACTGTCCTCATTTCAGATGCTGTTACGGTCATGGGTCACCAGGGTGCCTATGCTTCCGTCTCACTTGGCTACAAAGTGGGAGGTTCCCAAGGTTGGAGGCTCCTCAGGTTGGATAATTTGCTAGATAAAACTTGGAAAGAACTCAAAAAGAATTGGCTGACAAAACTTGGAAATACTTACACTTATCAGTTTATTACAAAGGATATCATAAAGGTGCAGTTTTAAAGGCACAGAAGGGAGGGGTCTGGAAGCGCCTCGAGCTCAGGAGCTTCTGTCCCAGTGGAGCTGGGGTGTGCCACCCTCCAAGCATGTGGATGCATTCCCAACCTCTGAACCCTAGAGTTTATGGATTTCTATGGAGATTTCATCACAAGGTCATGATTGATTATTAACTCAATCTCCAGTCCCTCTCCCTTCTGTGGAGGATGGAGGATGGGACTGAAATTTCCCGGGGTTGGTCTTTCTGGTGACCAGCCCCCATCCTGATCCATCCAGGATCCCATCCACAGTCCCCTCGTCAGATCAAAGATGCTCCTCTCACCCTGGAAATTCCAAGGGATGTAGGAGCCCTGCGTAAGAGGCTCCCATCACCTCTACTACTCAGGAAATTACAAGGTTTTGCCTGTCAGGAATAGGAGCAGAGGCCAAACATATAGATTTCTCATTACATCACTGAAAGTTAGTAGATTTTCCATTAGATCTGGTTAGGCTATGCGTTAATAAAGAAACGTATTGCTGTATCACACATTTGGCTTTCTAAAAAGTATTTTGATATCTGTATTTCAGCCTCATTTCTTTGTCGTATTCTTATGTATTTTTTTATTGTGGTAAATATACATAATACATAAATCTATATATTTATATACATATTATAAAATTGACCGCTTTATCCGCTTTAAGTGTGCAGTTCAGTAGCGCTATTCGCAGCGCTGGGCAGTGATCACCACCGTCCATCTCCGGAGCTCATCTTCCCTCACTGGGACTCTGATGCCATGAAAAGAGTAACCCCCAGGACTCTGCTCCCCTCCTGTGGCTCACGACTTCCCGTTGAGGAGTTTGGGGGCTCTAGATGCCCCAGACAAGCGAAGTCCGACAATGTCTGCCCTTTTGTGTCCGGCCTGTCTCACTTACCACGTCGTGAATGTGCATCCTGATGTGACGTGCGCCGTAATTTCGTGCGTTTTTAAGGTTGGATAATACCGCGTTGTGTGTATGAACGCATTTCGCTCACCCGGCCACCCGTCGCTCTCGGTTCCCCGGCTGCACCCGGCTGGAGCCGATGCGCCTGCGGTGACTCTCCGTTCCACCTTGAGGATCGTGTGTCCACTTCCACGCGTGTAACGATGGTCCCGGGGGAGCGGCGAGCGGCCCGTAGGCGCCCCTACTGCGCACGCGGGCGCGGCCCCTGGAAGGGCTCCCCGCGCGGGTCCCGCCCTCCCGCCCCCGCGGCCGCAGCCGCTGCCCGGGCGCTCCGGGGTCGGGGCGCCCCCGCCCTAAGACGACTGACCGCGGGCCGGGTCGGCAGAGCGCGGCGCAGCCCCCAGCCCCGGAGCCGCCCGCCCTAGGCGCGCCGCCGTGTCGGGGCGGGTCTCGGGGGCGCCGCGCACCCCTCCCGCGGGCGCAGCAGCGCCCAGGCCGTGCACCCAAGCGGCCCCCGTCCGCGCCCCCGGGGACCGTCCGCCTCCTCCCGTGGGCGCAGGCGGGGCGGGTGTCCCGGGCGCGTCCTCCCGTGGGCGCACCTGGCGGCGGGTCCTCCGGGCGCGTCCTCCCGTGGGCGCACCTGGCGGCGGGTCCTCCGGGCGCGTCCTCCTGTGGGCGCACCTGGCGGCGGGTCCTCCGGGCACGTCCTCGCGTGGGCGCAGGCGGGGCGGGTCCTCCCGTGGGCGCACCTGGCGGCGGGTCCTCCGGGCCTGCGGGCGGCGCTCGTCGGGCTCGGGCCCGGGCGGGGCTGCAGCCGGGCCCCTCTCGGCGGCGCACGGCGGTCCGGGCGGCGCGGGGCGGGGCGGGGCGGGGCGGGGACGCGGCGGCGGCGGCTCCGAGTCGGCGGGGCCGGGGCGCGCAGGCCGGTCCCGGCGGCGGGGCGGGCGGGGGCGCCATGTGGTTCATGTACGTGCTGAGCTGGCTGTCGCTCTTCATCCAGGTGGCCTTCATCACGCTGGCCGTCGGTGAGAGCGCGCGGCCCGGGGCGGGGGCCGGCACCAGGCGGGCGGGGGGTCGCGCCGGGGGGCGCCGGAGCCGCCGAGGGCCTCCCGCGGGTGCCCGCCCCGCCCGCCGCGCCCTGCCCTGCCCTGCCCTGCCCTCCGGGTCCTGCCCGCCGCGCCCTGCCCTCCGCGCCCTGCCCCGCGGGAGCTCGGGGCCTGCCGGGGTCACGGCGGCGACTCGGGTGCCCCGCCCGACCCCGCGCGCCGCCAACCGCCGCCGGGTCCCTGCCCTCCCTCCCGGCCACCGCCCGCTCAGGTCTCCGCTGAGCCCCCCGCTCCTCCGGGCCCGGCGGAGCCTCGGCCACCCGGGGTCCCCGCCCCGGGGCCAGGGAGGGACCGCGTCCGCCGCAGCCCTGGCCCGCTCCCAGCCGCCCTCGGCCCCTCCCCGGGTGCCGGGGACCCGAGAGCGCCCGTCCCGTCGCTGCCCTGACCCAGCTCTGCTCCCCAGGCGGGGGGACGCCACGTGGGATGAGCGGGTCGCGCCCGGGGAGGGCGGTCACGGGGGCGGCGGGGCGCGCGGCAGGGGGAGGGGGAGGGGGAGGGCGGCCCCCCAGCGCCTCCCGCTCGCCTCTCCCCACCCTCAGCGGCCGGACTCTACTACCTGGCGGAGCTGATAGAGGAGTACACGGTGGCCACCAGCAGGATCATAAAGTACATGATCTGGGTAAGCGGCGGCCCCAGGGCCCCCCACGGCCCCCCAGGGCCCCCGTAGTTGCCTGCCTCGGGGGAGGCGGATGGGAGACCTGTGGCCCCGCTGCGGCTTCCCCAGGGGCAGGGCTGCCCGCAGACCCGGCCTCGGCTCCTTAGGCTGCTGTGCACCTGCTGAGCGCTGAGCCCACGCTCGTGTTGGCGGGACCGTGGCTGGGCCTTTGCGTGCTCTTGTCCACGGCCTCTGGCCCTCGCTCCGCGCGGAGCATTTACGAACCTGAGGACGGTCCTGAGTAGCTGGGTGAGAGTACTCGCTGCCCCGGGCGCCTCGTGCCCTGGCCTCGGCTCATGGGAGGCTTCTGTTCCTGAAGACGCAGCCCTTGTCCCCGATGTCGAAGCTGCTAGATCCCTGCCAGCTGCAGGGAGAGGTGGCGATGAGACCATCTGGATGGGAGAAGTCCAGTGCCTCTCAGGTCCCTGGTGTCAGCAGCCACTGGGCCCGGCTTGGGGTACAGGCATATAGTGGCCACAGGACCAGAGCTCTCAGCTCCGGGTTCAGAGGCCTGGCCTGTGGGTTTCGCTAGAGCAGTTATTAGATCTTCGTTCTGCCGACTGCGGTTTGTTAAGCGCCGACAGCTCTCAGTCCTTCAGAACAGTGTTTGTTCAAGGTACAGGTGTCCTTATTGGGTTGTGCCACCAGTGCAGTGGGTCACGATTAGCGTTCTCAAAAAACACAGAATAGAAAAGAGTAGAATTGAAATTTGAACTTGGGTCTGTAAAATGCCTCGTGGGTTGCTGTCAAAAGTTTCTGAGCATTGAAAGATGTTGCTCGCCCTGTGGGAGTGGAGAGACAAGTTGGGGAGGTGAGATCTGGTGACTGTGAAACACGGAGAGACTGAGGCATGACCCCAGTGTTGCCCGGAGTGGGCTGGGGTGTAGCGAGACCAAGAAGGCTGCCCTGGAAGAGGCTTCCTGTACTGTACCTCTGGTTGTTTCAGTTCTCCACAGCTGTGCTGATTGGCCTCTACGTTTTTGAGCGCTTCCCCACCTTCATGATTGGCGTGGGCCTCTTCACCAACCTCGTCTACTTTGGCCTCCTCCAGACCTTCCCTTTCATCATGCTGACCTCGCCTAACTTCATCCTTTCGTGTGGTGAGAGGGGGCACACGTAGGGAGGCAGCTGGAGTGCATGCGTGTGCCCAGCTAGTCCGGGGCACTGTGGGGATACACAGAAAAGAGGCAAACCAGTAAGGTCCTCCAGGAGGCCAGGCTGATTGGAAATATGGCGCTCTCACACTTGAGGGGCCTAGAGTCTACCTTGGCTCTGGTGACTGGTATTTGGGGCGACGGGGTGGTGGGGTTGGAATACCCAGACAGGGAGGGCTTTCCCAGGGAGGTGAGTTTGAGAAGGGAGAAAAAGTGGGAGTTCAGACCCCTTCTGCATCTTACCAGGGGGTGAACCCCCGCCACCCCACCCCACAGTAGCAGGCCCTCCTGGCTTCCCTTTGTCATCCCCCAGCCTACTCTTTAAATGCATGAGAGAGTTTTCCTGAAGATCTGTGGGCATCTTCCAGTTTCCCCTAGTGCTAGGAAGGAGAAACAAGACGTGGCATCGGGCTTGGAGGTGGATGTGCGGCTGCTTTGTTGTGGTGCCTGCCCCTCACCTCACTGTGGGAATAGGCAGGGATGCCCGAGTCTGAGCAGCCCAGCCCCAGGATCTGCAAGTTGTCTCTCTCCTCCATAAATGTGGCTGCGCTGTAAGGAGGTGGGCGTCAGTCCGGAGACACCAGTTCAGACTGGTGAGGAGCCCTACCCTGGGGCAGCATGAGGAAGGACCTTCTCACCCAGAATTTGGAGGAATCCTAAAACTGCACCCCAAAGCATCTAGCAAACTGCGCCTTTTTATTCCTGAGGAGTGGGAGCCTCTTTATTTGAGGCCCTCTCCCAGCTGCCCCGTGCAGAGTGGACTCTCTTGGGAGTACGTCATCTGCACACCCATGACTTCTGTACCCACTGCCCATGGGAGGGCACCCTCAGGACTCACATCCACTTAAAAGTAGGTTAATTGTCACAATCCTTTGGGTTACATAACAAGGCTCATTGTGATACCACTCAGAGTTTTCTTACCTGCCTTCTAATTTTGCTCACAAATGCCTTCTGCGGAGGGCAGGGAGGAGCCAATCCTCCATTTGCACAGATGGAGAACTGAATTCTGGAGGGTAGTGTACATGGCTCGTAGCCATCCTGTCAGTTGGGTGTGAAATCAGGACCAAGACTCGGGGCTCCCAACTCCCAGGGGCCTCCTGAAGGTTAAAAGTCCAGCTTTATGTCATTCCCCCCCAAACTGACTGACTCTTCATTCCCTCAACAGGGCTAGTGGTGGTGAATCATTACCTAGCATTTCAGTTTTTTGCAGAGGAATATTATCCTTTCTCAGAGGTAAGAAGCGTTCGGTATGTCAAACTCAGCAAGGACGGAGGACGTCAGGGGGACTCGCATGATTTGCTTTGTGAGCTTAGCTGGGATCTGAAATAGTCTATTCAGTGGTAGCACATTTAGAGAAGATAGAGGAGTTTAGAAAGCAGTGTGGGTAAGGAGCAGAGGTCTCCTTGTCCGCGGTGGGGAGGACACTGCCCTCCCCCAGGGAGTCCTTCCGCTGTCCCAGGACCGCAGCCTAACACCCTGAGGTCAGGACAGGGCACTGGGGTGGCCTCGTCTGACGCAGACCTCACGGGGCTGGGCAGGTTGCAGCCCTGAAGCCCCAGCTCCTCCCAGCAGCCTGCCAAGCCTTTTTCCTCTCAGGGGCTCTTCACACCCTGCTGCTTCAGGTCGCGCGCCCCCCCCCCCCCCCCCCCGGAAAGAACAAGGTCACTTTTGGGAGGAATATGGGTCGCTCCTAGTTTTGTCCTCCATCAACTTCCTGTAGTTCAGATGAGTTCTTGTCCTAGTGAACGGGATTTGGGGATGGTGCTCACACTGGGTCACCCTCAGTCTCCACCTTTCCCCACTGAGCAGTCTCCAGTCTCCATGTCTGAGGTTGCCCTGTCTCTGCCTCCGGGGGCCTCCTTCAGAGATGAGGTGTGGGGCCGTCTGTGCATCCTCCACCACGTCTGTAAGCTACAGGACCACCACGTGGGGCCCACCCTCAGCACCTCCGGGGCACTCTCTTCTCAGTGTCTCTTGTTGCCAGGTCCTGGCCTATTTCACTTTCTGTCTGTGGATCATCCCGTTTGCGTTCTTTGTGTCACTGTCGGCAGGGGAAAACGTCCTGCCCTCCACCATGCAGCCAGGAGGTGAGAAGGCGTGGTCGGGGTCCCAGGTGGGGTGACATCGGCAAGGCCTGGGCCCTGTGAGGGACACGCCTGGGCTCCGGGTGAGTGAGCCGTGTTCACAGCCAGATGCGCATGCTCATCTCCCTGCCTGTGTCTCCACAGATGACGTGGTCTCCAATTACTTCACCAAAGGCAAGCGGGGCAAACGCTTAGGGATCCTGGTTGTCTTCTCCTTCATCAAAGAGGCCATTCTTCCCAGTCGTCAGAAGATATACTGAACCCCTTGGGGAGGGCATGTGGAGCCCCACAGGAGAGTCGGGCCCTGGGCCTGTGCGCTGGGCGGGGCCGTGAGCCTGGAAGGCATCTGCCCCGAGGCCCAGCCCTTGCTCCCTCGACTCTCTGAAGCTCTCGTCCCCGCCTTCCTCGAAGGGCTCAGCTTGGCTCAGATCTGACGCTGCTAGAGGCTGTGACCCCACAGGACCCCGGGAGGATGCCAGAGCCTGCCTGGCCAGGAGGCCGGGGTCCACCTGGTTATGTAGAAGCTGAGCTCCCTAGGGCCCTCCTGCCCACCTCCGCGGTGGGCCGGGAGGTTGTGGCCCAGCCGGGGCAGGCAGGGCAGGGGCCGTGAAGCTGGAGAGCAGACAGGGCTGTTTCCTGGGCAGACGGCCGTGGGGAGGGGCCGTGGCTTGGCACTTCCAAGAGAAAGAGTTTTCGCTGTTGAACTGTGATTTCTGTCCTAGTGCTGACTGCCATTGAATAAAGATTCTAGGTGGCACTGTTTGCCTTAATACCTGAGAGTTCATCTCCCTGTCTTCCCGTTGACCTTCTGCCCTGGACTAGACTGGCTCTTCGGCTCCAGGGGCCCCTGTTCTGGGTTTGAGTCTTGCCCTCCCGGAGGGACCACTCACGGCCCTTCATGGGGAGCGGACAGAGCTCAAGGGCTGAGCGGTGTCAGGGGAGTTAGGGGCGGGGGCAGCCTTTCTTGTGCCCTTCCCTTTCCTTCCATCTTTTCTTTCCCCAAGGCTCCCTGGCTGTGACACTGGGGGCAGAGAGGTACAGCTTGGGACTGGGTTGGCTTTTCAGAGCATCTGCTGTGGCCTATTTGTAAGCCCTCCCCTGGGGAAAAGGAGTGCTTTCTGGCTGAATTCTGTCTTGGGCCCGAGGAGAAACAAAACAGAAATCAGCTTCCAGGCAGCCTGGGTTACAGCCTCATCGAGGGGAGAAAGGGTTCGTCCTTCGTCCCTCTGAGCACACACAGGGCTGGCCCTACCTTTTGTGTGCTCTTGGCTCCTGGGGAGCTGCCCTCGGGCCAGATTCTGGCACAGACCAGCACTTGCTGACTTTGCACCCCAACTACAGTGCCTTGCAAGTACCCAGCAGTACACACTGGGGCAAAGCCCCCGTGAGAGCCGGTCTTAGCCACGTCCTGTACCTCCGAGTGGGGCTGGCAGGGGTGCAGATGGCCAGTGCGCGTGGGGTGCATTTAGGCTGGGGGAGGCCCCAGTGCTTGAAATTCTCTATATTCCTGCCCCAAGTCCCACCGCAGCCCTTCACCTCCTTGACTGGCGTGTTTCCTGTTCTCTTAAAAATACCAGCCTTTCCCTTTCCCTGAGAGGAGTAGCTCGTTGTGGTTTTTTTCTTGGTGGGAATGAGATGCCCAGGCCTCCTTATCCCGTGTCGACAGGGGAAGACAAGGTAGAGGACGCCGGAGGCCGACGTCCTCCTCACTGCTGGGTCAGCAGCTGGCCCTGCTCTCCCTTGCTGTCTACTTTGTTCCTCACCCCGAAGCTAGGTCTTCCCTCCTAGGGGTTGCCAGGGGCCTCCTCGTGCTAAATCCAGCGGACCCTTTCCTATCTGCTGCTGGACCTCTGCAGCATCTAACAGGGCTCATCACCCCCAGCTTCTGGAATTGTGCTTTCCTGGCGCTCCTGTGGCTGGCCTTCCTCCTACCTCTGCTCTTCCCTTCAGTTTCCTGTGAAGCAGGCTTCCCCATTTGCCCCATGCACAGTGGGGTTTCTCAGGGTTCTGCTGTGGGCTCCCTGGAGGAGCCCATCCATGCTGATGGCTTCAGGGACTCACTCTTTGCAGCGGAATTGAGTTCACCTCCAGCCCCAGCATCCCTCCTGATCTTCTGAACCATAGTTCTGCTGCCTTTGGATGCACAGACAGCTCCCGTGGCCCAGAGGACACTTGTTGCTGTCCTCTGCAAACCTGCCTCTTTTGGGTACCTGCCGTGGCCCCAAGACCCTTTGGGAGCCAGACTAGAAACCTGCTTTCTAGCCCTGCTTTCTCTTTCTGCCCCTCCCCCGGCCATCCGATCTCTCAAAACCGTTAAGTTTACCTTCCTAACATCTCTTGATTCAAGCCACACCCACTAGTCATCAATTTACACCTGGATTATTGTGACAGCCTCCTTCTCCTCTGTTCCACAGCCAGAGTTGTCTAAAATGTATAGTTGATCAAGTCACTTCCTGGCCTACAACCTTCCATGGCTCCCTACTGCCCGCAGGATAAAGTCCAGACCCCTTAGCATGGCTTGCAAGACTTGTGATGTCTGGTTCCCGCTCACCTCTCTGGCCTCATCACTTGCCACCTTGCATCCCATGTCCCAGCCTCCTGTATTCCACGATGCCACTTTGATTCCCCTTTCTTCCGCTCACCTTGGGACCTTCTCTGTCACTTCTCTACTTAAAATTTCACTTCCTCTGAGCTCTGTCCCCTCTCCCTGCAGCACACCACACAGATCGCTCTAGGCTTACTTACCTGCTTCCTGGTCTATCTCCCCACTAGACTGTACGCTCCTTGAGGGCAGGGACTGTCCTTCAGTTTTTGTATCAACAATGCCTGGCTTGGTGCCTGGTACATAGAAAGCACTCAATAAATGTTTGTTTAATGAATGATTTGTAGTGGTGCGTGCCGGGGAAAGCAGGGGATCCAGGGTAGCTTCCTGGAGGAAGTGCAAGTGCGTTTTTAGTCTCAGATTGGAGCCACAGGTCCTCCCTCCCTGCCCCCGAGATGTGCTGCTTGTGCCTCCCTCAACGACAGAAACCTCAAAGGACTTAATCTGAACAAGAGGCAGAATTTTCCAGGGGTCCCTCATCCTGGAAGGCTTGTGCCCAGTGGTCCAGGGGTCCCTCATCCTGGAAGGCTTGTGCCCGGTGGGCTGGGGGGAGGAGAGGTGGGGACACCAAAGTGTCACTTTTACAATGCCTGGACCCAGGATAGAGACTGATGCCCACTGTCAGGCCTCTACCCTAACTTAAACCTGGGGAGCCCAATAAATGTCTTTGTGGAGAAGGGAGACCTGGGATCTAGGCTTTTGTTAAGAGAGAAGGGGCTCTGATCTTGGAGCTTGGGAGTGAGAAGTGGAAAGCCTGTGAGAACTTCTCTCCCGCTCGTCCATTCACAACACGAATCACCACACCTCAGCTGTCTTTGGGCTGCCCCAGGTTGAGAGCCTACCAAAGTAAGTTTATGGGGGGCTTTTGAGGGAGGGCAGAGTGGGGAGCCCTTGATGGGCTCGCAGAGCTGCCAGGAAGGCTTCATCAAATGTCTCGCGCAGGTTCATGGCCAGAGTGTCAGTCCAGAAGTTGTCACCCAAGTGCCGCTTCTGGGGCACGTCCCTCATGCTGACGGAGTGAAAGCCCTGGGGCGCTCTCATCCTGTACGGCCGCGCTGAAGGGTACAGCTCTTGCACCATCACCTCGAAGGGCAGCTGGGGCACAGGTGCCACCCGGCTGCCGGCCACCGTGCACAGTTGTGCCCCACCGTGCTCATCAGGCCTCACCTCGAGGAAGCTGCGGAAGTCGTGATCCGGGCTGGGGTCTGGGTGCACGCCCAGGCGGATGCCCTGTGGGTAGCCAATCTGGGCGGTGGGTGATCTGGCTGGGTTGTTGCTCACATTCCACGACTTGGGCCGCCTGACCGTGGGCTTCGTGTACGTGGGTGTGGGTGTCCCCACGGGCTGCAGCTGTAGCGCTGGTGTCTGCCTCAGGCGTGCCTCCGGGGAGGGGTAGAAGCTCTTGGGGGGCCCCTTGTGCTTGGGGGTCTTGGACACGGTGATCGCCTCGGGTGGGGCACCAGGCCCTGGCTTGGCATTGCGGATCAGGGACTGGCCTCGGAGCAGCTGCTTGCAACGGAGCCACTCCTTGAAATCGGCTTCTCTCAGAATTTGGTGCTCTTTCTGCAACATCAGAGGGTGCAAGACAGTCATGGGCGGCTGCCCCTCCTCCCTGCTCCTGTGGAAGGGGGCTCTGTGGCTGCAGCCCTTGGAAACCTCAGGTGTCGCTGGCCAGATGCAGTCTTGCCCCTGAAGGCCTCAGTCCGATGAGAGAAAACTCCCGCCTTATGGGAGCCGTCATTCTGACAGGGAGATAACTGTTGCCTGAAGGGAGCCCTTGGGCTGGTGCGGCAGATAGAACCTCTCCCATCGGGGAGACCTCCAACCTGATACGACCTCCACCCTATGGAAAACCTCAAGTCTCATGGGGAAGACAAGCCTCCACCCCAAAGAAGTCCCCGTTCGGATAGTGGAGATCTGCCCTTCCCTGAGAGAATCTCTGGTTTGATGGGGGAGGAGAGACAAATCCTTGACTCTGGAAGAAGCAAGCAGAAAGGTTTGAAAGGCCTGGAACCGGAGGAGACCAGTCTGGGTAGGCTTCTGGAAGTGGGGCACCATGTATGTTCAGGGATACAGCTGGCCGACTCTCTGGGCTGGGTGGTCATGACTCCATCTACCTGTTTTGCCTCCACTAGAATTGAACCTTCAGCTTGTCACAGAACTGCCCCTTTTCCACCCCCTTATTTCAGTGCCTTGCTCCCCAGACTGTCGCTAAGCCATCAGGTGGTATGGAGATTGACCCAGCTCGGGAGGTAGGCTCTGATTAGGCTAAGCCCATCATAATACTTCCATCAGCCTTGCCCCAGACCCAGGTCAGTCAGTATGTGGCTTTTTTAGCTCTAGGGATTGGGACAAGAATGGACATACGATCCAATTGAGGCCAATGAGGTAAGGGGAGATCTGCAAGGGGCTTCTGGGAAAGTTCAGAGCCACGGGAATGGATGAGCTTTGCCTCCTCTGGATGCAAGGGACTCTGAGGACTGGGTGACATAATACAGGAGGGTGGGGCTGAGAAAACTGGAGAGAAACACAGCTGGAACCAAGCTGGAGTACTGGATTTTGCCAGCCCTGAAGCCCTCCCCACTTCTGGATCCACGTAGGATTCCCAGCATCTTTTCTCTGGGGTTTCTGGCTCTTGCATCCTATATAATTATACCTGCTTAAAATCCTTTAGGCATGCCCCCATACATCCCCAGCACAGGTCCATCAGAGGTGTGAGCCCCTGCCAAATCTGTCCATCTCCCATCTCCAACTCACGTCTATTCCCCTAGCTGTACTGACTTTGTCCTCTGCAGATACCACGCCCTCGTGCACCTCGATGCCTCCACAGGGCTGTCTGGTCCTTGTGCCTGGTCAGCCATTCCCTTCTTCATATGGCCCTTCCTCCTCTGTGGGAATATAACCAATCTCCCATTCTAGACCCTAAGCTCCTTGAGTGAGGGGACTACATCTCATTTGTCTCTGGAGCCTCAGGGTCCAGCAGGTGCCTAGCAGACCGTAAGTGCTCTGTGTCTGTTGGAAAGGATGGATTTTTTTAAAAGACTTTATTTTTAAGTAATCTCTACATCCAACATGGGGCTTGAACTCCCAACCTTGATCAAGAGTCACCTGCTCCACCGATTGAGCCAGCCAAATGCCCCAAAGGTTGGATCTGTTTAACCAGTGTGAGTCCCAATGTAGGGAGGGCATGAGTCTCACCAGCGATTTTCCTCCTAATCCAGAAGGAGGCAACGCACTAGGAGGGGTGCCATAGTTCTTGCTTACTTAAGCTGCTTTTGCTTTCTAATACAAAACAAGGTTTTTGACCTAAAGGAGTGGCTTTTAAGGGTGGAGTTTCAGAACATGGAGAGAAGGAGGCTTTTTCTGGATGGGACTGCTACCAGCCACTCTTCTATCTGCACTTGAGTCATGGCCTCTGGTGCTCAGCTGCTTGGATAGCAGTGGCTGCCCAGTGCCCCTTCCCAGCGCCCCCCCTTACCTGATATTCAGTCAGGTAGTCCTGTTCCATGAAGATCAGCTGGTCCTTGAGCCTCTTCAGTTTCTTCGTCTCACAAGCAAAGTCCTTCTTGTCCCGTCTCCACATCGCATCCTTCAAGAACCTGTTGCCAGGGTGGGGGTATGTCATCCCCCAGTGACAACCTGGGCTAGGAAGACTGGCTGCTGCTGAGAGCCTGGATGAGGGTGGGAGGAGCCACCAGAGACACCATTTCCCACTGTCCAAGGCCCCTCTAACTACTATCCTGTGAGGTGAGAAAGGAACGTGTCTGACAGTGGGATCACCACCACCCTGCTGGGGATCCAAGGCCTCGGGGCAAGGAACGGTAGGGCTAAACCCAAAGGAGTGAGGCCCTGTGGAAAGTCTTGGGAATAATATCCTGGGCAGGGGTCTCCTCTGCACACTTATCGCCCAGCCCAGCCCAGCCCCTCCTGGTAGAGGCTCAGCCTTAGGTGAGGGCCCCAGGGGAAGGGCTAAGAAGAGGGAAGGGGTGGCAGGCTGTGGGTGGTTCTCACACCCTCACCGGGCACAGTCGCGGTGGTTCCATATTTTGCAGTAGTCGATGGGCTTGCAGCCCGTGGCATCTCGGGCATGGACATCGGCACCATTTTGCACCAGCACCTTCACACAGCTCAGCAGGCCTTGGAAGGCTGCCATGTGGAGGGGAGTAGAGCCATTGCATGTCTGACTGTAGAGGGCCACACCAGCCGGGAAGAGGAAAGGAAGGACAAAGGCCATGTGCCTATCAAAGAGGTGGGCAAACCGGCTTCCAGGCCTGCTGTGCCACCGGCCCACTGGGTGACGCATGTCCCTTCTCTCTGAGCTTCAATCTCCTCAACTGTAGGACGGCCTGGACTAAATGAATGGTGGAAGCCTGGTTATATGGATACGCAACAGTTCAGATCTGCCGGGTTGGCTAGAGCTCAGAGGGCACTAAACCTTACTCTTGCTCTCCTGCCCCCCCTCCCCTGACTGGCCATGTGTAAGCCATGGCTCACAAAGCCTGTGTGACCTGGGCCCTGCTGCATCCTCCTCACCCTCATCTTCTGACCTTGCCCCACTCTTTCCCAATGTATGATCTTAGCATGTGTTGTTCCCTCTGCCTGGGACTCTTCCCTGGTTTCTTGCATGGCTGGCTTGCTCAGTTTTCAGGCTGCAATTTAAATGTCCCTTCCTTAGAGGAGACTTCCCCTTCCAAAATAGATCCTCTACCCTATCACTTTTACTCATCACCTCATTACCCTGTTATTTCCTGTGTCACTGCTTACTACAGTGTCATTTTGTTCACTTATTAGTTTGCTACTTCACTGTCTGCTCCTGCACCAGGATATCAGCTTCATGAGGGCAGGGTCCTCAACTCAGGCGTGGCGCTGAGCACATAGGGCAAGTGCAGTCTCCCCTATGCCATCCGTGCACTTTCCATGCGTTTCCTCAGTTATCACAATAGTCTCATGTCATCTTCCCACATTTCAGTTGAAGACCCTCAGGAAAGAGTACCCAAACTTTGCTGCAAATTAGAAACACCTTAGGGATCTTTTAGGCCTTCCAAAGCCCAGACTGCACCCCCGTACCAATTTCGACCTTTGATTGGATCACAGGCACTGGTACTTCGGTATTTCTGAAGCTCTAAGGGGACTCCAGTGTACTGAGGCTAAGGGTTAAGTGACTTGCCCAAGGTCTTGCTATTTGCTAGCAGATGCAAAGCTGGGATGTGAACGATGTCTGTCCTCTCCTCATCTCCTTACTACACCACGTGGGCTCGCTGTGTTATGTGGGGCCCAGTCCTTGTCACCCCACAGCCCTCTGCCTGTCCTGGAAGTGGGGTCTCTATCTGCCTAGGCTCCAAAACACTTTTTGGACACAGGCTGGACTCACGTGTTGAGGGCCGCCCCTTGCTTAAGCAGATAGTGAATGCAGGGGAGGGTCATGGTCTTGTTGTCCCCGTGGATGACCAGGTGCAGGGGTGTCTGGCCATTGTTGGTGGGCAGGTCCACAGGAAAATTGTACTCCTCTACCAAGACCTGCAGGCACGCAAGCTTGCCACTCTGGGCTGCAAAGTGGATGGCAGTGAAGCCCTGTGGGGGCCAGAGGAGGGGAGGAGGAGACTGAGCAGGATTGGGGCCCCTGGGGTCCACAACCAAACCTACAGAGCAATTTCTTAGGGTTCCTGTCCCTCTTTCCTGTACCCCAAGAGTCGCTCACACTCCTTTCCCACTCTCACATGTGCTCACCCTTGCTGGCTGCCCCTCAGTGGCCCTCCTACAGGAGCAAGGCAAATTAGGACTATCGAAAGGAGAAAGGCTATCTATGGATGCTGCACAGGCACACCTTGGCCAGGGAACCACTATGTGAGGAACTTTCTGTGGATGCAGAGGACTTCAGTGCTTGCCCCCAAGCACCTAGGCCTTGCCTTGTCATCGGCTGGAATTTCCTTACGGTCCCGACTCAGACAGAAGTGCAACCATTCCAGGTTGCCCAGTGCAGCGGCAAACAACTCATAGTAGCCCCCAATGGCACTCTGGACCCATGCGTCGTCCGGGCGAGTGAGGGCGCAAGAGTGGAGGGCGGGGAGTGGGGAGGCAGGCAGGCAAGCAGCGTTGGAGTCTGGGCGGCCCGCCCTGCAAAGGGGCTTGCGTGAGCGTAAGGGCTGGCATGGAGCCCCAGGGCAGCTCTGGGGGCCAGGTCAGGGCTCCCTGGTCCACAGGGCAACGAGGGAGCCGGGCACCCGGGCACCCAGCCCAGTTCTCCGGGCTCCTCGCGCGCCCAAGGGCCCCTACCCACTCCAGGGAGGCCCCGCAGCCCGGCCACCTCATCCCGGCCCACCTGGGCTGCTTGGACGCTGAGTCACTCAGGAGGACTCTGGAGGAGACCTTCTCCGCTGACTGCATGGCCACGCTTGTGTGTGTGTGGGGGGCTGCTCCCCACCCTCCCCACGCCCCGCCCCCGCCCCGCCCGGGGAACCCAGTGGGCAGGCCTGGGCCTGCGCTGCTACCTGGGGGAGTAACCATGACTGCCCCTTGTGGAGGGGCGGAGGGGGGAGGGGAGGTAGGGAGAGGGGGAGGGGAGGGAGGGGGAGGAGGGGGAGGGAGGAGGGGGAGGAGGGGCAGGGAGGAGGGGCAGGGGGAAGAGGAGGAGGAGGGAGGAGGGGGAGGGAGAGGGAGGGAGGGGGAAGGGGGAGGAGGGAGAGAGAGGGAGGGAGGAGGGGGAGGAGGGGCAGGGAGGAGGGGCAAGGGGGAGGGGCAGGGGAGGAGGGGGAGGCAGGGGAGGAGGGGGAGGGAGGGACGGGGTGCACTGCTCCAGCAGCAGGGGCCTCCTGCACAGCATCCACCACGCACACACACCAGAAGACACTTAAGTTTTGTTTCTGATTATAAAATTAGTAAGTGCTGATTGTAAAAACAGAGAAAAGGACGGTGAGGAAATTTTTAAAATCACAGTCGCACCACCCACAGACGTCATGGTCTATGACGATATGCGCATATCGTGCAGACTTTTCTTGTACTTCGTTTCCGTCTAGCGTTTTATTGTGAACTAGCAGCCGTTGCCATGGCGCGTGCGAGACTACATTATGACGCCACCATGGGCCAACATCATAATGATGTGCCATCATTTCACATGTGCGGCAGAAAACAAAATGATTCATCTTGGCCATTTTCTTGAGATGGATTTCCTGGAAGTAGAATTACTAGGTGAAAGGAAATGAACATTTTTAAAATCGTTAGTGTTTGCAAGCTGCCCATCAACAAGGTTTTATATTCCTTTACACTTCTATCTGCACTGAAGCAGCAGGTACCCTGCACATCAACCACGTAACTTTGGGTGACTTATTGGACCTCTATGTCTTAGTTTCTGCATCAGCAAAATGGGAGTAATACTACCTACTTCACAAGGAGGGAGGGGATTCAAGCAGTGAGACAGAGTCAGCCATCTATGAATTTGCTGTTATTAAAAAAGGAACTACTTGAACCATTACCACCAGCCCTAAAACCTGATTTTTTTAAACATTTGCTAATTTGGTAGTGGAAATGTTCTAATTTGAGGACTACCAAAAGTCAAACAATTATCGGTGTTTTTCTCTTCTGGAAATCATCTGTTTCTTCACATTGTTCTCTGAGGATTTAAAAAGTATTTCTTATTGGATTTGTAAGACTTATTAACACAGTAACCCTTTATATATTTGTTGTTGGTGTTTTCCTCAGTTCGCCTTTTAAGTTTTTACAGTATACAGTAGTCAAGCAATCAATGTTGAGTATCACTGGACTATCCACGTTCCATCCCTTCTTAGGGATCCGAAGCTCATGGGAGGTTTACTGAGGCCCCAAGGGTCAACTCTAGCTATACCAGACTACACCCCCCCACTTCTAACTACCTTCTCCCCTCTATGTCCCATCATTCCTGGTATTTCCCCCAGAGAAATCCAAGAAGGAGAGGGGAGGATCTCCCAAGACCACAGTGACCTACAGGGAGAGCAAAAATGCAGATTGCTCACCTGAAGCAGCTCTCCCTCATTCCAGGGAAACTTCCTCTGGTAGCCCAGTCACCTCCCGACCCCAGGGGTCTGAGGAGTCTGCACCCCTCCTGAGCATTCCTAGCAAATTCTACTGGGCATCTGCCCCAGGTGAAGCCTTAACACCTGGCTCCAAATTAAGATAAAGTGACAATGCTTTTCATGCACATAGCTTGAGGATTTCCTGGCAGTTGGGAGATTCTGTGGGCTGTCGCTTCTGAGGTTATTAGGATCCTAAGAATGGCAACAAAACCCTACGTATATGTGGGGTTGGAGAGTGTGTCCCAGGACCTCTTCAAGTTCTCCCTCACTATCTTTACCTGGGTTACCCTGCAGTCTCTATACTAGTGGTTCCAACTCTGGCTGCACCTGGAGGAAAAAAACACCAATGCGCAGATTCAGGTTAACTGCTCTGGTTTGGGGCCTGGGCCTCGTGAAGCTCTCTAGGTGGTTCCCTCTGCGCAACCAGGGGCTGGTTCTCTCCGGGGCGGGGAGTGCAGGGAGAGGGCTGGGCCCGGGCAGGGGGGGGATCCCCAGGTGTGGGCCCAGGGCTGGGGTGCAGCTAGAGCGCGGTGTCGGATGAGGGGGCCTGCGGCGGCGCCTCCCGGGAGTAGAAGTCCTCGAGCACGCTCTGCGGGATGCGCTTCAGCATCTCCTTGGGGAAGATGCGCAGCAGCTTCCAGCCCAGGTCCAAGGACTCGAACACGGAGCGATTCTCGTAGGGGCCTAGGGAGGAGCGGGGTCAGGGCCGTGCGCCCCCCACCCCCGGGTTCCAGGGTGCCCCCAGCCGCCTCACCCTGGTTGATGAAGCTCCTCTCGAACTTGTGCAGGAACTCCAGGTAGAGCAGGTCCTCAGAGGTGAGCGCCTCCTCCCCCACCACGGCCTTCATGGCCTGCACGTCCTTCCCGATGGCGTAGCAGGCGTACTGGCGGGGGGGCGGGGGCGAGTATGGTTTATACTTTCCAACAAATGTGATTTTTGCAATCTCCTTTCTTCCCTTCCTCCCTAGTGGTGAGACGAGACCACCTTGGTTTGTGTCCTGCTTTGGTGCCATGTTGGAATCTACCACTTTCTCCCAGAACTGCCGCCTGGTTTGGTTGTCAGAGCCGAGTCTTTCCTCTCTTTATTGAGTGACTTGAGGGAATGTGGTGGAATTATTTTTTGGGGGGGGGGGTAGCAGCACTTCACATTTATTGAGGGCCTGCCTCCAAGGAGCTCACAGCCTGGGGGCCAAGACCCCACATGTGCTGGGGTGGAGGAAAAAAAGAGGTAAAGGCAAAGAGGCAGGCAATGCAGAGACACCGTGGCCCAAGCAAAGGGGTTGCAAAGCAGGCACAGGCAGGGGGCGGGGGGGGGGGGGGGGGGGGAGGTGGGGGGGGGGTGAAGAGCAGCGGGGGAATGGCGGCCCTGCAAGTCCTGCCTAGACCTCAGGATCACGGACCAAGCACAGGACTCAAGGCTGCTCCTCCCCAACCAGGTTGGTACCACCTGGGTGGGAGTGGCACTGGGGTGCCCCGGCTCCTACATCTGCCCTGAGCCAGGCCCCCACAGCGTCAGCCTTCTCCACCCAGGACTGGACCATACAGACCCCTGACAGGAAAAGGGCAGGCAGCTCAGGTTTGGGGGCCCTGACCAAGACAGCAAGGTGGAGTCCAGGCCTGTAAGGGAACAGCTTGAAGTCTGGGCAGTCCTAGGTCCCTGGGCAAGGCCCCCAAGGAACTTCCAAGATTCTCATGGAAGCCCCTGGGCCAGGGGTGCGAGCCCGGCAGGCCCAGGTGGGCTGAGGCCACCCCGGAAAGCTCCGGCCTCCTCTGAAGCCAGCGTACCCCATGCTGTGTCCCCCTTACCAGCTGGTTGGAGACGTCTCCATGGTCCTTCCTGGTCATGCCCTCCCCGATGGCCGACTTCATTAGCCGCGACAGGGAAGGGAGCACGTTGACCGGAGGGTAGATCTAGGGGAGCAGAAGGCGGTCCAGACTTCCCTTCCCTTCCTACCCCTGCTTGTGTCTCCTGTCCCTGGGCCCCTGGGCTTCTCGAGGGCCCGCCCCTCGCTCCTCCCACACAGCTGGGCAGGTCATGCCCTGCGCCCCTGTCCCCACAGATTCTAGGGCTTAGGTGTTCACTGTTGGCTCGTGTGCTCCTGGACAGGAGGTGGACAGCGGACATGACCTGACTTAAGTAATGAAAGCCAGTATTTCAAGACCTTTGATAATTTGGACAAAAACCAGGTTGAAGCTTAATAGCTACAAAGAAGGAAACCACTAAGCAAAGAGGGAAAAGTCACAGGGGTTGCCTTTGACCTCGGCCGGGGACACATTGTCTAAGCAGCTGGCACGTTATTCACCATCTGCTTGTGTCACTTACTCCTTGTTTTGTTCACCAAAGCAAATCACTGGGAAGGAACGACAAGTGGTATTTACTGAGTATCTACTATGTGCGGGATGCTTTCCATATGCCAACTGACTTGATCCTCCACAGTGCACTCCACCGAGTGATAAATGCCATTATTTCCATTTTATAGAGGAGGAAACCTAGCAACAGAGGGATGAGATGCCCCAGTCTGGTAGGCTGGATTCTTGTGTCTGTGAACCACACAGTCTCCCTGGGTCAACTCCTCTTTGGAGTCAGCCTTGCCTGGCCCCTCCTAATTCACAGAGAAACGAAGCGCAGCTGGTGGTGCGACACCTGCTAGTGTCCCCGGAGGTGGTGAGGAGAGCACTGAGTGGGTCGGGAGGGGACCGTACTTGTCTGTTATGAAGCTGCCTGTCCACGTAGATCTGTCCCTCTGTGATGAAGCCCGTCAGGTCTGGGATTGGGTGGGTGATATCTGCAAGGAAACGCACCGGTCTCTGTAGATGGGGCCCACGTCTCCAGCCACCCAGGTCGAGTGGGTTCTCTTCCTCTCATGGGAGTGACGGGGTATGTGGAGGCAATGAAAAGACAGTGCACATCTTGAGGAAGGAACAGAGCTACTGAGCATCTATGCAAAAAAACCCACGGGCCTTTGAAGCGTCCCAGTGGGAAGGGAGGGCAGGGGCTGCAGTAGAGACTCACCATCATTGGGCATGGTGAGGATGGGGATCTGGGTGATGGACCCTCCGCGGCCCTCCACGCGGCCTGCCCGCTCATAGATGGTGGCCAGGTCTGTGTACATGTATCCCGGGAAGCCTCGGCGCCCAGGCACCTCCTCCCTTGCAGCTGAGACCTGCAATATCAGTGTTGCTGGGTAAGAAGGGGGGCAAGAGGCTGAGTGGGAGGTTCAGCAACTGTGAGAAATGCAGTGGGGGCACGCTTGGATGGGCAAGTTTCGGGGTGTAGGGACCAGGGAGAGGCAGGCACGGCCCTGACACCCTTCACCAGCTGCCTCACCTCCCGCAAAGCCTCTGCATAGGAGCTCATGTCGGTCAGTATGACCAGCACGTGCTTCTCACACTGGTAGGCGAGGAATTCAGCAGTGGTCAGTGCCAGGCGTGGGGTGATGATCCGCTCGATCCTGGAGGTACAGCCAGTGTTTAGAGAGCCCGGAGGCCTAGGCCTGTGTGCCATCGAGCCGCAAGTGCTGAGTGGAAATCTCACAGTGCACAGCAGCAGAGGAGTGGGTAGGAAGGATGAGCCCCATCTCCCAGGTACCTAGTCAGGGCTCTGCTTCCTGGAGGTGGGCAGTTCACCAAATCTGGCATTCCTCCCTCCCACCGTCCACGGGAGGAAAGGGTAGGGAGCCTGGGACAGGCAGGGAGTTGGGTGAGAGTAGGACAAGCAGGGCCCAGAGTGTGGAGAGGATGACAGCACCCTGTCCCAGGGGGCCCTGAAGGTGAGGGGCTCTGGCCTTCAGCGCCAGGCAGGGGCAGGGCTCCGGCTGTAGCTGTCTCTTCCCCAGGCTCCCTCCCGGCCTGACTCAGCTGGAGCACTGTCTGGATTCTCTCTGTGAGGCTCCTCTCATACTCCAGAGCCACTTAGTGTGAGAGTCCCTCTGCTTGCTCTGCCCGCTTGGCAGCCCCTTTCTACTCTGAGCTCTCCCGAGTCCCTTCCTCTGGCTGCAGGCTCTCTGTCCTCAAGCTCTGTGCCTGTGGGTCTTTTCCCTGGTCATGTCGCCTGGGCCTCCAGAATTCTGTTACTTCAGTGTTTGGAGCACCTTCAGTACCTGGCACAGTTTATTAGCATTCTTTTTCATCCACCTGACCCACGGATGTAAACTCATATTTTCTGAACTTTCCAAATGAATAAATGAACAAAAGGCAGAATCAGACCTATACATACAGAGAATAAACTGATGGTTGGCAGAGGGAGGAGCTGGGAGATGGGCAAAATGGGTGAAGCAGCGGGAGTTACAGGCTTCTAGTTACATAGAGAATACAGTCCATGGTATTATCATAATGCTGCTTGGTGACAGGTGGCAGGTACACTTGTGGTGAGCACAGCATAACCTATAGAGAAATTGAATCACTATGTTGTAGGCCTGAAACTAATGTGACATTGTGTCAACTGTAGCCATATAAGAAAATTAAAACGAAAACCAGCAGTTTTTGTAAACAAATGGATTAAGGAAATATCTCTTTAGTGGTGACTTTGTGGAAGTGACTCAAGGATAAGGAGCCCTGACTGGGGACAGTGGCTGGACGCAGATACTGGGAAGAACAGAGGGGCTGCAGGTGGCAGGTGGGGTTGAGGTCCAGTTCCCTCTGTCTCTCCGAGGGCTAACCCTAGCCCTTACCAAGCCTCAGATTCCCCGTCTGCACAGAAAGGGGTTGTTTTCCCACCCCTGGCCCATGGCTGTGGTTCTGGGAGACTCGTGAACTCTGGCACTCTGGATTTTGAGAGGGGATGGGGTCTGCTGCCTGAAGGCAGTCTGGGTACCAGGGGCTGGCTCACGTGGGGTCGTTGGCCAAGTTCAGGAAGAGGCAGACATTCCCCATGGTACCGTTCTGCTCGAAGTCAGACTTGAAGAACCTGGCGGTCTCCATGTTCACCTGGACACACAGCAGGGAGGGCTGGAGCCTGAGGGCTGGGGCCCTGGCCCCTCCCATCTCTTCTCAGTAAAGCCTATTGACTGACTGGCTAACAGTCCCTGGGATGACCCAGCACCTGAGAAGGCAGGGGCTGGGTTTGCTGCCCAGTCCTGGGTGGGAGCCCATCAGGCCGCCAAAGAGAAGTTCACATTTCTTCAGGTTGAGCTCTGCTCAGTGCCATCCCGACCCCTCACCTAGGCAGCTGCTTCTCTGCTAACCCTTCCTTGGGCCCTCTGAGGGCCCCACAGTACCTGCTCCCTTGGCTTTCCCGTCCTCCAGGCCACCCTGGGCTCATCCTATAGCTGCCGTGTCCTTTGGAATGCGTTGAGGGACACACTGTCCTATACTGAGTGCCACCCCACCCACCGCCCTCCACTCCAGTCATGCTCTTCTTGCCTCTCCCACCAGATAGGCCTGGACTCTGACAGCTGCTCAAGGAGAAGGATGATGTCTCCCTCATCATATCAGACAGAGCCAGGATCCAAGAGAGACAAGGCTGCCTGCCCCACAGCTTTTAGAACTTGCCAATCTGCCCAGCTCCTCTTACCCCCATGGCCGCAAAGACAATGGCAAAGTTGTCATCATGATAGTCCAGCACAGCCTTGGACTTCTTCACCAGCCCAGCCTGGCGGCAGATTTGGGCAGCAATCTGGGGTGGAGTGGATTGGAGGGAAGGGCATGAGAACCAGAGCCCAGGGTCCAGACCACTGAGCACCACTGAGGATGATGGGTAATTTCCAGTCCATCCTCCTGCCAAGGCCTTTGTGGGAAGGATCCAAGGCCAGAAAGATGAAAGGGCTGCCCCAGATCCTACTGCTTTCCTCGCGGTGGAGGACACTTGGGGACACTAGGAGCTCTTATGCAGCCCTGAGTCCATGAGCTGCCAAAGGACAGCTGCCAGTCTGGATGGCAATGACCCCTGCGTGGCCGGTCCTTGCCTGTTGGACTCAGGAGACCCTCCTCACTGGCTCACCAGCCCTGGCCTCTGCCCCGTCCCTCCCTCTTGGTCTGTGTGCAGGACCTGCAGGCCTCACCTCGTTGTGGGGGAGCCCAGCTGCTGAGAAGATGGGGATCTTCTGACCACGGGCAATGCTGTTCATGACGTCGATGGGAGAGATGCCCGTCTGAATCATCTCCTCGGGGTAGATGCGGTCATGGGGATTGATGGGCTGGCCTGGCAGGCGGCAAGCGTGGATCCATGATCAAGAGTTCAGGTCCATCCCTGTCCTCCCCCAGCCCTGCCCCAGACTCCAAAGCAGTGCTATTTAACAGAATTTTCAGTGATGATGAAAATGTGCTCTAACTACACAACCCAGTACAGTAGCCCGAGCCACGTGTGGCTGCTGAGCATGTGAAATGTGGTTTTGAAATGAAAGTACATTCCGTTTGAATTAATTTGTACTTAAACAGCCACGGTCCAGTGCTCCCTTGGACAGTGCTGCCTGGCACATTAGAAGCGGCAGGCAGGGGGCAGCTCCGGCTGAGGCCCCCGAGGCTGAGCAGGTGTTGTTCGGGGCTCAGAGGAACTGAGGGTGCCCTGGAGAGCTCCTGTCTGAGTGGATGTGTATTCTGTGCTCTGCCTCTGACTTCCTGAGTGGTTTGAGGCCAGCCACGACCTCTGTGGGCCCTTCTGGTCCTCAGAACTAACAGGGCTGGAGGACTCAGGATGGCCTCCCACAGGGACTGGCTGTATCTGCTCCGCAAGCCACCCAGGTGGCTCTGAGAGGCAGGGACAGGGAATTGGAAGGCAGGAGAGTGATGGTCTTGGGGCACCCTTGGAACTTTGCACCTGATGGTGGCATTGAGGAGCAGGAAGGAAGTCTGATGCCAGCATTTCAGGCTCTGCGGCAGATTGGGGGGCAGAGAGAGGCTCTGCAATTCTCCTCATGTACCCAGTCTGCCTGGCGGTCTGACCGACCTGTGGCTGAGCCCTGGCTGATTGCCCCTGGGGCAGAAGTTCCAAGGGCAAGGGCAAGGCGGCAGAGGCCGGCTGGGGGTGGGGAGGGTGATTGGGTCCCGAAAGCTGTCCAGAGCCTCTCGCTGGCCACTCACCATTGATATCCAGGAAGTCCTCTGCCATGACCACTGGTCCCTTGTCAATGGGCTTGCCGGAACCATTGAAGACCCGACCTGAGGGTGAAGGCGGCTGTTGGGGGATGCTCAGGGCCAGCCCTGGGTCTCCCTCCCCTCGCTGCTGTCCACCCTCCACACCACCACCGGCTCTCACCGCCCCTCACATGTCCCTCTCCCCTCGGCCCTCAGTTACCCCCAGAGAGCTGGCTACAGTGACTGTCTCCCTGAGGAGCTTCTCTCCTCTCCTGGAAATCTTTACAGGTGAGGCCTTGGCCCATGAAATGACTCTAAAGTTTCAGCCTTAAAACTGAAAAGAGGGCCAGGTATGGCAGATCTTGGGAGAAAATTAGGGGACATGCATTCTGTTTCAGCCTAACCCCAAATAGATGACCACCTACTGTGCCCCTAGCTCATTGAACCAGTCTTCCTTGTTTACAGAACATCAGCTGTACGTCCGGCTCTGAGCTGGAGCCAGGGGTCAAAGAGAGAAGACACAACTTCTGACCTCCAACAACTCACAGCAGAGGCAGACAGGCAAAGAGGCAAGGACCAGGCAGTGTGCCAAGTGTGTGGTCGGGGAAGCTGGGCTGGTAGGACAGAGGAGCACTACCCGCTCACCCAGCATGTCTTCTGACACTGGAGTCCGTAGGATGTCCCCTGTGAATTCACAGGTGGTCTTCTGGGCATCGATCCCAGAAGTTCCTTCAAACACCTGTGGGACAAGAGGTTAGTTACTCTAATAAGGGTCTTGCTGGGGAGAATGGGGCCCTCCATTCTAGGCTCCCTTTGTACCCAGCTCTGGGCAAGATGCTCTTGGGGAAAATAGGATGTTTCCTGCCATGAGGGTTTATAAGACAGGAACTTTGTGGGTTTGTTCATTCATCCAACCAGCCAACATCACGTTGACACCGCTTACCTGAACAATTGCCTTGGTCCCAGACACCTCAAGCACCTGTCCACTTCTCTGAGTCCCGTCAGGGAGGGTGAAGTTGACGATCTCAGCATACTGTGCAAACTGGCAGAAGGGGAGAGCAGCCAGAGCAACCATGAGACCAAAAGTGAAGTCCCTATTCCCCCACCATCCCTCCTGGACCTCCCTCCCTCCAGTCTCAAGCTTCTATGTCCCCTTTTGTGACCAGGCACTATTAGAAGTGAACTCGAGGGGCTGGAAGTGGGGCGTTTGAATTCTGTTTGGGACGCAGTGCACCTGAACAGGTAGGAGCACTGACTTTAGGGTTGGAAGACTTTAGGGTGAGAATTGAAGCTCTGATGCTTAGAAATTATGTGATGTTATGGAAATTACTTAATGTTTCTGAGTGTTATTTTCCCTGTCTTTCAAATGAGGATAATAAATAACACCTATTGCGTAGGGCTTCTGTGGTGAGAAAGTGACATACGTGAAGTCATTAAACAGCTCAATAAGACGTAGTAATTACGATGGCTGTTTAGTCTCATGAACAGCACCGTTGTTTCTGCCTCCACAGACCACAGTGCCCTCCTGGGCTGTCAGGTGTCCCCCTGTACCAGTGCAGTCTTTCCCTAGCTATAGGGCTAGGGCTGATTCACGTGTCATCTTCATAGGTTTCAGGAATAAAAAGATATTGTCCAAAGAAGAATACAAATGACCAATAAGCATGTAAGATACTCAACATCATTCACCAGCAAAGAAATGCAGATCAAAACCACAAGGAGACACAACGTCACATTCATGAATAAGGCTGTAGTCAGAAGGACAGATAATGACAAGTGTGGTTGAGGGTGGTGGAGAACTCGGAATCGTCACACACTACTGGTGGGAATGTAAAATGGTGTGGCCACTTTGGAAAACTCTGGCCCTTCCTCAAAGGGTTAATCATAGAGGGATTCCTGGGTGGCGCAGCGGTTTAGCGCCTGCCTTTGGCCCAGGGCGCGATCCTGGAGACCCGGGATCGAATCCCACGTCGGGCTCCCGGTGCATGGAGCCTGCTTCTCCCTCTGCCTATGTCTCTGCCTCTCTCTCTCTCTCTCTGTGTGTGTGTGTGACTATCATAAGTAAATAAAAATTAAAAAAAAAAACATAGAGATACCACATGACCCAGCAATTCCACAGCCAGGTATAAGCCCAAGAGAAATGAAAACATGTGACCACACAAAAACTTGTGTATGAATGTATATAAATGTTCATATACAAGTAGCATCAGTGTTCATAACAGCCCTAAAGTGGAAACAACCCAAATGTGCACAGATGATGAATGGATAAAGATGATGTATCTACACCATGGAATATCATCAGCCTTAAAAAGGAATGAAATACTGATCCATGCTACAAGGATGAACCTTAGAAACATGCTAAGTAGCAAAAGAAGCCAGACAGAACAGGTTACGCATTCTACGATTCCATTGATATGAAGTATCTGAAAGAGATCCATAAGACAGGAAGGTTTAGAGGTTGCTGGGGTCTGGAAGGAGGGAGGCTTGAGGGTGACAACTAATAGGTACAGGGTTCTTTTGGAGGCGATGAAAGTGTTCTGGGATCAGATAGTGTAGTTGCACAGCTCTGTGTAAATACTAAAAACCAAAAAAAAAAAAAAATACTAAAAACCACTGAACTGTGCTTTAACAGAATGAAGTTTATGATATGTGAATTATAATTCAATTTAAAAAAACAAACTAGGTGTCCCACTAGGACCACAGGTAGGTTGGGCAGGAGGAGGTCTGCCCCAAGAGAATCCCCCAGCTCTGTGCTCTACGCACGCTCCGGAACCAGGGTCTTTCCCCACATCAGAAGAGGCTACGAGCTGAACCGGGGAAGCTGGGCTGGGAGAGCAGACCCTCCCCACTGACAGTGGCTTCAGCTCTTGTCACCCCCAAGAGACCTAAGCCCTGCACCTGTGCCTTCTTCCAGGGGAGGTACTGGAGACGATGGGTAGTTACCTTCAGGCTCCCTCACCTTGCTTCCCGGGGGGGGTTGTTACTTCAGGGAATAAGTCATAATCAGAATCTAATAAAAATAAATGGTAAAAAGATGACATCCCTCCCCACAGTGTTCCTCAAATCCTAAGAAGTTAAAGTGCTCCTCTAAGTTACTCCTTGGACGTTAGAAGAAATCAGAACTGAAATGATAAATGAAACGGAAAAGAATAAGAAAGGACCTCTCCTTGCACCATGACCTATATAGAATAAATCAGCTCTACCGTGCTTTTTGACCATAAACAAAACAAGTTAGAAATCAAAAACAAGGGGTGCCTGAGTGCTTCATTTGGTTAAGCATCTGCCTTGGGCTAGGGTCATAATTCCCAGGGTCCTGGGATGGAGCCCCGCATCAAACACCCTGCTCAGTGGGGAGCCTATTTCTCCTTCTCCCTCTGCTGATCCCCCCTGTTTCCCTGCTTGTGCTCTGTTGATCTCTCTCTCAAATAAGTAAAATCTTTTTTTTTAAAAAAAAGGGAAATCAAAACATTCATATATTTGGCAATTTAAAAACCAATGTAGAAGAATGTAGAGTTAGAAAATATTTAGCACTAAATAATAATGAAAACTACATATCAACTTATATGTGATGCATTTACACTTTATCTTAATTTTTAAAGATTATTTATTTGGGAGGGAGAGCAAGCAAGGGGGATGGGGAGAGGGAGAGGGAGAAAATCTCAAGCAGACTCCATGCTGAGCACAGAGCCCAACACAGGGCTGGATCTCTGAACCCTGAGATCACGACTTGAGCTGAAACCAAGATCAGATCCTTAACCAACTGCACCATCCAGGTGCCCCACATTTAAGCTTTAAATGCTTATGTTAGAAAAAAATTAAGGAAGTTTAAGAGTACGCAACATGAAAAGTTAAAGAAAATGATAGCATTAAAACCCCCAGTAAAGTAGGGGAGGGGGATGGATGAAATATGTGATGAAGATTAAGGAGTGAACCTGTCATGATGAGCCCCAGGTGACACATGGAAGTGTTGAATCACTATATTGTACATCTGAAGTAATGTTACACTGTATGTTAACTGGATTTAAAAGAGAAACTTATAAAAAAAAAACAATATAGTAGAAGAAATAATAAAGGGCAGAAATCATGAACACGGAGAAAATATAACAAAGAAGATTAAAAGCCAAATAGGTTCTTTGAAAAGCCTAATAAAATAGACTGATAAAATAAACATTAAGAAAAAAACAAAGACATAAATAATTATTAGGGTAAAATAGTCAAAACTATACTAATAGTACTGTGATACTATACTAATATACTAATAGTACTAATAACTATACAAAAGCTATACTAACAATATTAAAAAGTAATAGAAAGGAATTATGAGCAACTGTATGCAATATAGTTCAGACCTTAGGTGAAATGACTAAAGTTCTAGAAGAAAACAACTCAAAACAAAACTGACTAAAAACCAAATAGAAAGCTGGAATAGTCCTACAATCTTTAAGATGGTACATATAGTGTAAAATCTTTCCACAAAGAAAACATCAGCCCCAGATAGTTTTACAAGTTCTGACAAAGAGCAAATAATTTGAAACTTTCTTGAGCTCTTCAAAAGACTAATGGAAAAGGAATGGCCTTGAATTGATTTTATGTGGCAAGGAATACCTTGATACAAAATAAGATAATTAAGGGAAAATTATAGGCAATCCCACTTATGAATATAGATGCAAAAGTTCTACACGAAATACTAACAAACCAAAACCAGCAAAGTATAAAAAAGATCAAATTACAAACCAAATGATAAAAGAAAACATCAGGGGGCACCTGGGTGGCTCAGTGGTTGAGTGTCTGCTCAGGTTGTGCAGACTCCCAGTGGGGAGGGAGCTTGCTTCTCCCTCCACTGTATCTCTGCCTCTCTATGTCTCTCATGAATAAATAAATAAAATCTTTTAAAAAAAGAAAAAATAAAGACAAAACAAATACACACAAATACAAATTAAAAAGACCAAGTTGGAATTATTCCAGGAATTCAAGGTTAATCTAATATTAGAAATCTGATAATGTACTTTACCTTATTAATGGATTATAGGATTAAAAAAAAAAAAACTGTGATCATCTGAAAACATTCCAGAAAAAGTAAAAAAAAAAAAAAAAACCCAAAACTATCCCTGATTAAAAACAAAAGCTTTGAGATTAAAGAATCATGATATCCATAATTATAAAAAACAAAACTACCCTTTGAAAACAGAGAATAAAAGCGAAATTCCTTAACTCCAAAAAGCAGTCTCACAAACTACAGAAAACGTCATACTGATATAACGTATAAGACAGTCCCTTTAAAATTAGGAACAAAACAAGGCCTGCTATCCATCATTATATTCAGCATTACATTGGAAGAACCAGCCAATGTAATATGATGAACAGAAAAGAAACACTAGGAGGAAATGAAATTATAAAAAAGAAAACCTCCTAAACCCCAAATATAGTAAAGATGGAACCCTCTCAAAAAAAGTAGATCAATTTCTCTTATAAATATAGATGCAGAAATTATAATCTGTTAGACAGTCAAATCAAACAGTGTACCAAATAAACAGGTATGACTAAACAGGGTTTATTAAAAGAACATAAGCCTAGATCAATCAACCTCTGGAAATTTGTGAACATTTGACAATATAATTTGTAATAATAGGGAATTTCTTTTGTAAACACGGATTAAAAGAGAAACCACAGGATTATGTAAATAGAAACCCAAAAGGCTTTCTAATAAAATCCTATGTAAAACGGGAAAGGAAGGCAACTCCTTGAACACTAACTAGACCATTTACCAAACCAACATCAACAAGCTTCTATTTTTTTTTTTTTTTTATCAACAAGCTTCTAAATGGTGAAATGCCAAATCCATTTTTATTTCTAATAAAATCAGTAACACAGAGATGCCTGTATTGGTATTGTCACTTAATATTGTTTTCGAAATTATAGTTTATATAATAAAACCAAAAAAAAGAAATTAAAAAGTATACTAATAAATGTAAATGGAGAATCTTTTTTATTTTATAAAAAAACATATATATATAACATAGTGAGAGGAGACTGTATTCTTCAGAAATGTCAGAGAAAGGATGTGGAAATGTTCCAGATTACAGGAGGCTACGGGGACATGACGATGACTAGAGGCTGAACCTGACTCCAGGCTGGATCCTCTGCTGGAGGGAGAAAATGCTATAAAAGACTTTATTTAGTAGGACATGAGAGACTCCTAACTCTGGGAAACGAACAAGGGGTAGTGGAAGGGGGGTTGGGGTGATGGGTGATGGGCACAGAGGGGGGCACTTGACGGGATGAGCACTGGGTATTATGCTCTATGTTGGCAAATTGAACTCCAATAAAAATATACAAAAAATAAAAATTAAAATTAAAATTTAAAATAAAAAAAGACTTTATTAGGGCAGCTGGTAAACTGGAATATGGATGGTCCCAGATGAGCATATCAGTGTAAATTTCAGAAGTTGGTAACTACTGTTGTTATGTAAGAGATTATCCTTATTCTTTGGAAATTAATACAAGTTTTGGGGGATAACTTACCCTTGAAAGATCTAGGAAAAAGTTATGCACACATACGCCTACACATGCAAAGCAAAAGATAAAACAAATGGGGTAAAATGTTAACAACTAGGTGTACGGATGTTCCTAGTACTATTTTTATTTTTACAATTTTTCATAAATTTGAAATTGTTTCAAAATAACAAGTAAAATTAAAGTGTGCTGATGTAAAAAGAGACAGAAGTCCCTTCGTTTGCAGATGATAATGTATATATAGAAAAACTCAAGCGGCTCTAGTGAAAAAAAACAGAATTAGTAAAAGAGATTGGCAACTGTATACAAGATAAATATGTAAAAATCAATCTCTTGCATCACTGTGTGTCAACCATAGTTTAGTAAAAATAAAATGAAAAAAACTAAAAAAGAATCTCTTTTTTTCTATTCCAGCCATAAATAGACAAGGAAATGGAGAAAAATGTTCTATTTATAATAGGGCCCAAACTCATACAATATCTGGAAATAATTTTGACAAGAGAGGTGCAAGAAAATAATAAAACCTTACTGAAGGACATAAAACAAGCCCTGAGCAGATGCAGAACAATACTATTTTCCAAGCCAGAACAACCTACTGTCATAAAAATATAAATCCTTTTCGAAAGCATATAAATCAAATGCATTCCCACTGGATTATTGTTTCTTCTGGAACTTAACAAAATCATCTTAAAATTCATATTAAGTGTCTGACAATATCCAGAAATAGTTATGGAAAAGATCGGAGTGGAGGACTTGCCTTATCAGACATTGAAATGTGCTCTAAAGCTGCTGAAGTCAAATAAAATGGTTAAGTGATGGTGCGTAGCAGACAAATGGATCCGTGGGGCAGGTCGGAGTCCAGAGACAGATCAGATTTTAGGAGACTGTTGTAGAACAAATGTGGCAAATTACTTCACAGGGGAAAAATAGAACTTATTGAATAAATGGTGCTAACCTATCCAGCTATCTACTTAGAAGATACCCCATCGTAAACACAAACACATTTCAGGCATATAAGACCTTTAAATATAAAGGTTTTATAAAAACACTAGAAGAGCTTTTCTTGTTTCGTTTCCTCCGCTTTTCTAGAAAAGCTGGAGAAGAGAGATGTCTTAAGTAAGATGAGAAATCCAGGAGCCAAAAAGAAAAAAAGAAAAAGAAATCCAGAAGCCACCAAGGAAAAAACAGAGAGGTTTGATTGTATAAACGGACATTTCTGTGTGGCAGGGCCCGTAAGCCAATGTGGACAATGAACAAAGAGCTCCCACAGCTCAAAGTGTGCACCTCAAGGTGTAGGAAGATGTCACGCTGCAGAAAGTGAAATCCAAACCGATAAGAAGGTACGGAAATATAAGGAGAAGCGGGGCAGGACAGTTTTCATCATCGGGAGAGATGCTCAGGCCCGCGGGGGTGCTGGGTCGTGGTCCCCACGCAGGCTGCCAAGGGCTGGCCGGACTGGGCCCACCTCAGTGCCTCTTCCAGTCTGCAGGTTTTGAACCTGCAACTTCATTTCGGGGGATCCACCTTCCCGCAGCGAGGGGCCCAGCAGCAAAGGGGCATTTTAGCAAAGCCTGGAAGCCCGCGGAGCGTCCGTGCATCCTGAGCCCCGAGGGACACGCAGGCCCCCAGGCTCCAGGAGGCCGCAGCCTCTGGCTGGGCGCGAGGCCGGGGACAAGGACGTCAGGGAGGCTCACGCGCGCGCCTTTTCTTGTTTCACTCGTTCCAAGGAGCAAGCTTTTAATTTTTTGGTGATTAAAACGTAATAAAAACGTGGGATGTCCAAATACGGTGCGACTGGTTGTCACCGTCGTTTCTCCATCAAATCCCGGCTCTGCCTGAGATAGTGACCTTAGGGGCCTGGGCGGCGGGGGCGCGGCTCGAGCTCCCAGCGGGGCGGGGCGGGGCGGGGCGCACCCCGGCACCCGGGCACCCTGCAGGGCCCACCTGGACGCCCCGCGCCGAGGACGCGGGGAGCGCACCTCCTCGCACCGCCCCCACCCCCCCCCCCCCGCAGCGGGGTCGCCGGGGGCGCAGGGCTCGGCCAGGGGTGCGGACCGCGCGGCGGGGCTCGCCGACCACGAGAGGGCGCCCGGGAGCGAGGGCTGCGCGGCCTCAGGAGCCTGGCCTCGGGGCCTGGGCGCCGGGAACCGGGGAAGCTGCGCGGCGGAGCGTAGGCCGGAGCGGGGCCCGCAGAAGGCGGCCGGCAGCTCTGCAGAAGGCGGGCGGCGGGGCCTGAAGAAGGCGGGCGGCGGAGGGGCCCCACAGAAGGCGGGCTGCGGCCCCGCAGAAGGCGGGCGGCGGGGCCTGCAGAAGGCGGGCGGCGGGGCCTGCAGAAGGCGGGCGGCGGGGATGGCAGAAGGCCGCGACTGCCGCGCAGGACGGAGGGCGGAGGAGGGGAGGGAGCGGGGGCGGCCGCGGCGGGAGGAAGGCGAGTGCGCGGCGCAGCTTTCAGCCAGGTGCCGGGGGACTGTGAGGCCCGCCCCCCCCCCCGTGGAGCGGTCGTGGGGCCCCTCGGAGGACAGTACCCGGCGCTGCGCGCGTGCACCCAGGGTACCCGGCTTATGGGGCGGGAGCGCTCACGCCGGAACGCGCAGTGCAGAGGGACGGAGGCTCGAATCCCAGGCCGAGGCCGTGCGCTTGACCCCGAGGAGCCCGTTCGGAGCCTGGTTCTCCCAACGCCCACCCTTGGGCTCTAGGAGGACTGCCGGGGGGGGGGGGGGGTCAGTGCCACCCACCGCCTCTGCTGGGGACCAGCCGAGTCCGCAGCCAGCCTGGGGTCAGGCAGACGGGAGCTGCAGCCCACACCGCGCTCCGACGGCTGGGACTTCTCTGCAAGCCCCGCAGGGCTGGTCGGAGGAAGCGCCGGCCTCCCAGTCCTCCCCTCCTGACGATGCCCAGGGCGGTTTGGGAACCCCTCTTTGGAAATCGTCTTCAGGGCTGAAGCTTTTTCCTTTAAAAGTTTGGAAGCAGCCACAGACGTTGGGAACCAAGCGCTTTCTCCAAGTCTCAGCAAGGACCGGTCTACATCAGACTACAGCAGTTGGCAGATGTGGTCCCCAGCGCAGCCGCAGCACCTGGGAACTTGTCCTGAATCAGAACTTTGGGTGGGGACCCCAAGAATCCTTCGGGGGATCCTCCCGCGTGCTCAAGTTTAAACACCACTGCCCTAGTGAGCTCCGAAGCACCCCAGGCAGGTGGCTGCCAGCTAACGGGACTCCTCTGTAATGCTTGCACAAACTGTGTGTGACTGTGAGATCCGGGCTGAGAGTGTGGAAGTTTAATAGTCTCGAGGGGTCATTTTTACAGTCTATACTCAGGGGTTTGGCCTTTTACAGTCTACACCCAGATCTCCAAAAATCAGAGGAAACCATGGAAATTACCTCTAGAAAAAAGAGCAGGAACATGGATACACAGTATCAGAGGTTTGCGAACAATTTCGAGGCCCTTATTCCCTGGGCTAAGGACTTTGAATCAACATAAAATTCTTCCCCCCCCCCCCCCCCCCGCCCCAATTTTTCCATTTGAGAAGCAGGGAAGCTGGAAGCATAATTGAGGGTGTGATTCGATTTGGGCAGGAGGTGGCGCTGGAGAAGGGGAACTGTGGCATCTTGCCCAAGTAACCCAGGAGGAGGGCAGGGGGTGTGGGGCCCCACGACGGGTACATAAAGCTGTCTTCTCCACCTCCTGAACTTAGGAGACTACACACCACTGCTGCTTTTCCTTCCTTCTGCAAGTCCAGGGTTCTCTGGGGTTCTCCAACACCCTGTCATTCTTCCTGCTCTTAGAAAGTTACAGATGCATCTACTAAGCACTAAGCACAGCGGCACCGTAGGTCTGGGGGGCGGCTTGTTTCCTCGTCTAGCCCCATTTAATCGTTGGGAGAGTGGATGTCTGGAAAGGTACTGAGCCTCCAAACCCCAGCCGGGGCAGCAGGTGGCAGCAACTGTTCCCTCAGGCACGTTAGCACTTCTGCATTCCAGGCAGAGCTAGTGCTAGCTGTTCTCAAGGAGGAAAAATAAAAATACGTTTATCTGATTTGATCCTCACCACAACGCTCCTGTCATTTACTAGATGAGGAAACTCGGATTTGCATGCCTGGATCGATGCTTCTCAAACTTCAGGGAGCATCACATCACCTGGAGGGCTTGTAAAGACTGACTTCTCAATCAGAGAAGGACAAACATTATATTATATGGTCTCATTCATTTGGGGAATATAAAAAATAGTGAAAGGGAATAAAGGGGAAAGGAGAAAACATGAGTGGGAAATATCAGAAAGGGAGACAGAACATGAGAGACTCCTAACTCTGGGAAACGAATTAGGGGTGGTGGAAGGGGAGGAGGGTGGGGGGTGGGGGTGACTGGGTGATGGGCACTGAGGGGGGCACTTGACGGGATGAGCACTGGGTGTTATTCTGTATGTTGGCAAATTGAACATCAATAAAAAATAAATTTACAAAAAAATAAAATAGAAGAAAAAAAAAGAAAAAAAGAAAGACTGACTTCTCTGCATTCCCCCCCCACCAAAGTTTCTGATTCTGTTGGTCTTGGGTGGGAGCCCCTGGATCCGTATCTGTAACAAGTTCTCAGGCAGCACTGACGCAGCCCATCTCCAACTGAAGGGTAGCTGGTAGGAAGTATGGGGTGGAGGAGTCGGAGTCAGGCTGCGTGACACCCGTGCATACCCGTGTAAACACTCCATCACACTTCCTCCCAGGGTCCCCCCAACGCTAGTGGGTCAAATGGGATGAACTCAGGATCTAGTTTCCAGGAATGAGAGGGTCAGATTTAGTCATTCTGACATTTATTCATTCATGCATCTCATTCATTTACTCACCCTTCCTTTGACTAACTGAGTACCCACAATGGACTGGGTGTTCGGTTAAAGTGCAGTGCGGGGCTGTTGCGGTATGAGTACTCAGGAGCAATGAGTAATAGGAGGGATATTACAGCGAGGGGACATGTGGCCAAATGGCTTAAAGGAGCTGCCAACAGGGCAGCACAGAAGAGGGAGAGGAGGGACAGGCTCATGGCCAGGGGCCTGGGTGAAACTTCTAGAAGTGACCTCTCAGCTAGGCCTGGGGATGAGTCAGAGGAAGTCATGGGGGAAAGGTAGTAGGAGAGGCAGAGGGAAAATAGGAGCAAAGACAACAAATGGCAGCTCCATGCAGGGGCAGGGTGGACTTCCAAGGAGGGAGGGGAGAGTGGGAAGGTAGGCAGGAACCTGTGGGGTGTAGAGCCTGAGTGAAGACGCTGGGTGAGTCTGAAGCAGGGAAGTGAACGGGTCAGGTTGCAGGGGGCACCGGGCGGGGGGGCCTAGAGGCCATGGCCATAATCAGGGAGCAGTGGGGTGGGCGACTGCTGACAGATGGGTCGTTGGCACTGATAGACTGGGGCCAGGAAGGGATGACTCAAAGGTAGCACCAGTTTTCCTGTGTGGGGTAGGAGCCTGATGGGCAGAACTTTGGTGGAAGAGGGACAGCAGAGTGATCTAGTACCTTTGCAGGGCCCCTTATGCCTTAAGAATCCCCAACCCCAAACTGAAAATGCTACCAGTCTGTGCCAGGGTCTTGCAGTTCCCCGGGGGACACACGGGAGCCCACTTCCCACTTCTTTCTGTGAACCACCCACGCTGCTGGCTCCCAGGCTGAGATACTCAGAAAGCCTCTGAGAACCTTGAGCTCGGGAGAAGAGCTAGGTGGCATTGTTCTTCGGCCTTCTCTTCCTCTTAAAAGAAGCAGATGGAAGAGTCCAGCTCGTGAACAAGCTCAATACAACCATACTACCATTCTACTGATGAGGAAAGAGGCACAATCGCCCAAATCCCCCAGTCCTGGGCAGTAGGTGTGGGTCCCTGAAGGCCCAGACGGGGCGGGGTGGGCACTGAAAAGGCGGGAAGGGGAAGGGGGAAGCTGAGGAGACAGCTAGGGGGGAAGAGGGTGGAGAGGGGTGACAGGGAATTAGAAGGGACAGGTGGGCCCACGGGGGACAGCCAGGGACAGGGCAATTTAGAAGAAATCCTACAGGGCCGGCTAGAGAGTCCTGGGATTTGGCCTTGGGGCCTGGCAAGAGGTGGAAGAGTCTTACCTTGACCTGGTCCAGCACCACCAGGGGCCCATTGACGCTGCACACAGTCCTGTAGGCTGGAGAGGAGTGCAGGCCGGTGAGGGTGTCACACCCAGACACCCAGAAACACACACACACACACACACACACACACACACACACACACACACAGGCATCCTCTGCTTTCTGTCCCTGGATGCACCACCCCCACCCTCTTCCCAATCTGGGCTGTCAGGGTCATTAGCTGTGACAGGGCCAGCCACCATTGCTGTAAGGGTCATGCCCCTGCCCACAGGGCCCCCCGCTGGCTTGGACACCTGCAGGAGGCTGGGGGGAGGGCCAGGGCAAGGGCAGAGGCCCCTCGGAGTCCTCTCCTCCCCCTCAGCCAGCAGAGGTCTTTCTTATCTTGAGTCGGCTTCCCCTCTGGCCTCAGCCCCCATCTTACCCACTCCTTCCTCTCTGACCCACAACATTTTCCAAAAGCTTCTGGCCTCCAGCTAGAGATGAGAAGAGAACTACCCTCTGTGTCTGTCTGGGAGCATCCGGCACTGACTGGGCACTGCCTGTGTGCGTGCCCCTGTGTGTGTGTGTACACCTGTGTGCCTGTGTGTGCACCTGTGTGCCTATGTGCACCTGTGCGTGTACAACTGTGTGCATGTGTGCCTGTGTGCACCTGTGCACCTGTGTGTGTGCACCTGTATGCCTGTGTGCCTGTGTGTTGTGCACCTGGGTGCATGCATGCACCTGTGGGCCTGTGTGCATGGGTGCCTATGTACCTGTGCGCATGTGAGTGCACACCAGGTGGTGGGTGGTGCAGACACCTGTAAGGAAAACCAGCCAGGGTCCCTGCTTTGCCGTGAGGCCTTGCCAGGGAGGGTCCTGGAAGGAAAGAATGACAAGGAAGGGGGAAGAAGAATGTGCCAGTCCCTGTGGCTGAAGAGATCCACAAATGGGGAAATGAGCTCAGCTTACAGGGAGCCTCTAAGCCCAGTGTTGAGGAGCCCTGAACTCCAGTGTTAGGGACCCCAGCAGGAAAGCCATGGACTGACTGGCCGACAGGAAGCCTATCTTGGTTCTGCCAGGGCCTAGCTGGGAGACCCTGGGACTCTCCCCCGCTCACGACCCTGGAATACATAGCTCTTCCCTGGGGTCCCTGTGAAGCACCAGTGGGACAGCTGGGATGAGGGACCCTGACGAGGCAGGAGGACCAGAGCGCCTGGAGGATCACTGGGTCACTCACAGATTGAAGGTCATCAGAGGGGAGAGTGGTCTAACCCTCTTTTCAAAAGGAGAGGAGAATGGAGGTGAAAAACCTAGCGCCAGCGCGCTTGAGGCAGAGCTGGGGCTGGGTTCCCGCCCTGTGCTTCCTTCCCATCAGACACAGTGGCTCCCAGCCACTTGCCCTCATGCAAGCCTGGTGCCCAGTCACCCCTCTCCAAGAGAAACTAAACGCCGCCTGCTCACGTCTTCCCCAGTCTGGGCCTTCGTGCTCAAACTCCTCATTTTTGTCTGATTTACACTCCTTTCACTGGGACTTGGGCTAGAAAGACCAACTGGCAAGGTGATCCTCCTGGGGATGTTTGCAAGGCTCTTCTGAGCTTAGGACTGCTGGGAAAACTCAAGAACGAGGGCACAAGAAGACCCACTCTATGGGGCTTGCACCCGGAGCAGGGGAACTCCTTCAGCTTCCTCGGGTTCCATGGGGGACACAGCCAACCTTCCCTCCTCAGCCAACCTTCCTTGGCCCCGGGGCCGGGCCCCAGAGATGGCTGCTCCTGAGGGCAATGGCCCAGCTCCCCCCTCTCTGGTGGCCCTCCCACTAAGCAAGCTCTGGTATTTTCCATTATGTTTCTTTTTTTTTAAAAAAAGATTTTATTTATTTGAGAAAGAGAGCACAGGAGCAGGGGTGGAGGAGAGGGAGAAACAGGCTCCCCTGCTGAGCTACCACAACTCAGTGGCTCCATCCCAGGACCGTGGGATCCGGACCAGAGCCAAGGGGAGGTGCTCATTCCTGAGCACCCCAGATGCCCCTGGTATCTCCCATCTTAAAAACCACTCCCTGGGCCCCAGTCCTTGCACGGCTGCTGCCCTTTGCAGCCCAACTTCTGGCAAGTAGGGCTGATTGCTCACTTCCTTTGCCCACCTTCCACCTTCTCCTTGAGCTCTCCAAGCGGGCATCTCTCTAGGTCACCCCAAGGGACCAGGCACAGCAGATCCAGCCCTGGGAAGAGCTGGCCTCTGGGTGGCCCTATAGAGAAAATAACCAGGCCTGCCGTGGGCTGTGAAGGCAGAAGCAAGACGCAGAGCGGGTGTGCTGGGGTGCGGGAGCTGGGGGTGGGTAGGGCCCAAGGTCCACAAAGCCCTGGGGGACTCTTTCTAATTCTGCCTCAGAGTCCAATCTTTCAACTTCCTCCCTTCCTTCACAGCTGGCTCCCCCCATTTCATCCTCACAGCACTACCTTGGGGAGGACCCCTGAGGTGGGGGGAGCAGTGGTGAGGGCGGTGGGAGGGCGCCAGGGCCCTTGGGCTGGGTGCCCAGTGTGGTCTGCAAGCCCCCAGCTCACCCAGCAGCCTCAGCCCGGCCCTTCCACCCCGGTGAGGTGCAAGGCGGGGGCAGCGCTGGGGGGGGCTGGCCCCGAAGACCTGGAGACCTGGAGGGGCTCTCGGTCAGTAGTCGGTAGGCCTTCCGGAGACTCCCAGACCCTCCCTCCCTCCGCTCCGCCCCTCCCCTGCTCCTTTGTCCTCGCTGACATTTCGGGTTGCACTTGGGGCCGCAGGCGGACCCCTCCTGCCCCCACTCCCCTCGGCTTCCCCGTCAAAGGCCCAGCGGGGGCTCCAGCAGCCCACTAATTAGGGCCTGCCCGGCCACACCTGCAACGTCCGGAGAGGGCTCAGCCGGGCGCCCAGGCGTGAGGAGGCCGGGTGGGGGCAAGCCCGGGGCAGCAGGTCCTGCACCTCCTCCCTGATCCCCTCTGAGGGATTAGGGGAGGGAGGGCAGGGGCTGGAAGCCCAGGCTTCTGAGAAGCAGCCGAAGACCTGCCAGGTGTGACCTCCTCGGCCTCTCAGCGGGGGAAACCGAGGTTTGGCACCCCAGCCTCTGGGTGACCTGACCCGGCTCTACCTCTCTAGCTGGGCTGACAGCCTGTGGGCCCGACCTTTGCTCGTGCTGGGCCCTGTCCTCTCCCCGCTGCCCCTGCCCCTGCCCCAGCCTGGCACCTTCTGCCCCACACAACAGGTAAAGCTCCATGCCACCCCCTCCCCTGGGGAAAGAGCTCTAGCTCTGAGGGTGGCAGACGGATCCCTCCTTTCCTTTCCGGAAGGATGTTGCTGGGATTCAGTCCCCGTCCCCTCCCTCCCCCATACCCTGCTCCCTACTTTCTGGCCCATTCCCTCTGCCTCTGCAGTGAAATCACCCTTAAGGTCTCAGGCCTGTTGAGGGCACCTCCTCCAGGAGGCCTTCTGCTGGAATCGCTCTGAGGCTGGGAGCCAGCTGCCCCATCCCTGTCCCTCTGGACCCCCAGCTCTCGCCCTAGGCTCTTTCTGTCTCTACATAAAGTTCTCCTGCTCACAAGCAGGTAGCGTCCCCAGAGTCCTGGGGTAGGAGGCCAGCTGGGAGAGCTACAGGGGTCCTGCCTCTAGCAAACAGGGCAGCAGTCTAGGTTTTGCACCCCCATCCTCACCCCTCACAGACAAAACCCCTCAGGCCCCAGAGGAGGAAGGGGGCGGGAAGTGGAGAAAGCTGTAGGGGCCCAAGCACCCTGAGGTCAGCTCCTGGGTGGGGGGAGGCTCTCGGTGGGGCTGGGGCGCTGGTTCCCTGCGGGGACCCTGGTATGCAGCCCAAGCAGAGGCGGGAGCCTTCGTCAGTGCAGAAACATCTTTAATGCAGGTGGGGAGCAGAGTCGGGGTGCAGGGGCTCCCCCACACGCAGCTTGTCTGTGGGTCAGCCGTGGGCTGTGACGCATTCGCCTGGGTCGGGGCCATGTGAAGTGACACACAAGCAAACACGGGGACGCTGCCACCCCTGGGATCCAGCCTGGGTCAGGACTCCTGGATGTTTCCCTGTACCTGGGCTTGTTGACTCTAAACAAGGTGCCAGCTGGAGAGAACTGGCTTGGAGGAGGTTGCACCCCGCAGGGCCCCCAGACAGCAGCTGCAGGAGTGATGGGGGGAGCCTGCAGGGCTGGGCTGGACAACTGGGCTCAGGTCCCTACTGGGCTTGGGCTCGGGACCCAAGGGGGGGCCAGTCGCTGGGTATTTCTGGGCAGCCTTGACCTCTGCTTGGCCCCAGGGGGAGGATCTGGGCTTTCCTCTTCCCCCATTCCTACACAGGGCAGGGCCTGCAGGGCCTGCAGGGCCTCCAGGGTAGATCTGGTCCCATTCAGTTTCTCCTCTGCTGGAATGTGCCCCACCCTGTGCCTGCCTCCAGCCTCCGGAGGTGCCTCCACACCCCGGGCTGTTCCCTGCACCCTGGGCCTGCCCACTGGGCACTTGGTCCCTTCTGGGTGGATGCCAGCCCCATTCAATGCAGACCCAGCTCTCAGGCTGCCCTGGCAGGTGGCCCCTCCCCCTATGGCCTGGGTAACTGGGGGGCGGGGGTGCTAGGCCAGCTTCTCCCCACACACACCCTGTCAGGAGCCTCAGGCCCTGCCTGGCTGGGGCTGGACAGGCCGGTTTACTCCAGTGAGCTGGGCTGCCTGAGAACTGGAGAGTGACCTTGGCAAGGAGAGATGAGGGGGTGCTCCCTCCGGCCCTCAGAGCCCTACTGGTGTCTGGGCCCTCGATACCGGCGCACCTCGGGATCGCCCCCTCCGAGCCCTCGGCACCCAAGGCCACGGCACACACTCTCCGTCGCCCAGCTGTATGGACACAGACACACGACCTCCCCTGGCCACGTACCCACGTTCTCCCCGTGAGCCACACGCTCGTGCGTGGACACACACACTCACCCTGAGTGTAAAAGCGTGCACAGGTACTGTCACACATTTCCTCACTCTGATCATACACACATGCAAGCTGCCACACAGATTTACACATATCCTCACCCAGGTGAGGGTGGGAGCGCGAGCAGACACAGGCACGTGGCTTATACACAGACACCTGCCCCGAGAAGGCCCAGGTGACATGGACCCGTTGACAGCACTCGCAGTGGCATGTACTTCCCCATCCTGAGAACGCGGGCTAGCCTGGGTGGGGACCCCATCCCTCCATCTACAGAGGGGCCCCTTGTCCAGGCGGTCCATCGAGTCACCCTGCTGGACGGAGACCGCAGCCCCCCCCCCCCCAGATCTTCCTCTGTCTCAGATCGTCTCGTGCCCTGAGCCTGAGAAGCAGAGCCACCAGCAGCCCACCCAACCCCACCCACCGCGGGGGCTGTACTCACTGACTCGGGGGTGGGTGATGTAGTTCCGGGTGACGGCCTGCATGTGTTCTCGGGCGGGGCCCAGGTCACAGCCACTGCCGGGGAGCCCCCCTGGCCTACTGTCTACCTTCAAGGCCATGGCGAGGCGGCAGGCGGGAGCGAAGTACCCGAGCCTACACCCTACACCGGGCTGGAGCTGGAGACGGTGACCAGCCGCCGCCCCTCCCCTGCCCCCGCCCCCCGCCCGGGAGAGCTCCTCCAGGTGGGGCGGTGCCCTAACCACCTCAGCAGGTGGTGGGGAGGGGCAGGGCTGGCGGCTGTGGCCCCCCGCGGCTCCTCCCCGTGGGACCTGAGGGCCCCTCCCCAGCTCCCCACCACGGCTCTTTCTGGCAGGCTGCCCTCCCTCGCCTGTCTGCCTCAGCGTCTCTGCCGGTCCTCACCCTGCACCCCCTGCCCTTACCGGGTACAGAAGTACCTGGGCACTTCTCCCCCCGCACAATTCCACTGGCATCTTTTTTGGAACATCTAGAGGATCATTCTTGTGCCAGGTCCAGGGCCGCCTCCCGCAGGAAGCCCTCCCTGCCTCCTCCAGCACTCTGGGCCCAGCACACAGCTGGTGTCTTTCCTTGGTTGCGCCCTTTGGACAATTCTCTCTTGTCACTGCCCTAGACTCTGGGCCCCCAAAGAGCTGAGCTTATGTCTCCTCTGTCAGACTTGGGTCGCTTTAAGCCTTTCTGTCTCATAGTATTGAGAACTTTGCAGGAACAGGGAAGGTGTCCCTCCACCCTATCACAGGACCGTGCCTCACCTTTCCATACGCGCCCCCCCCCCCCCCCCCGGGCTCATGCAGGAGGGCTGCCCTGACACTCCTCAGCTCAGAGCAGAATGGACAAACGGAGGAGCCCTCCTGGTGTCAAGTGGCTGACGCAGTCAGTGGCACGGACGGCTGGACAGGCAAGGTGGACACTAGGTGGTATCTCGGCCCACTGAGCCCAAGGCATGCCCCGGGCACCCTCCTGTTTCGTTCCAGACTCAGGGCGTCTGGGGACGTCGAAGCACCTGCCCAAACCGTACGCCCGCGCAGAGGGAAGGGAGGAAGCACGGTCACCCAGGCCCGGTCTGGGTGACCCAGGACAGCCGATCTGAAACCAAGTATGTGTGTCCCAGAGCAGCCTGGAACAAACCGTGCTCCTCTTTGTACACCCCCCCCCCCCGCCCCGGGTTGAACCCTCACCTCCATCCTCTGGCCTGAGAACCCATTTCTGGTCCCTTGTCCCTCTCTCATGATTCCCATTGTTTGGAAGATGGCTCGTGGGTGGGGGGTTTGGGAAGGCGGGGGCCCTGCGCTCATGGCAGTGCCGCACCCCGGCTGCAGTGCGGGGGCCCCACACACCTCACGGGGAGCTACGCACGCAGCACCAGTCCTGCCGTCAACCTGGGTTATGGAGAAAGCAGCCCCTGGGGGAACTGCGTGGAGGGTACGAGGAATTCTCTGAGGCATCTTTGCAACCTCCTGGATCCACAGTCCTCGCAAAGCAAACAGTTAAATGCAAGTGTCTTACTTGAACAACAACAACAACAACAAAACACCTTTGAGAAGTGCTTCGGGGCCTGGCGAGGGTGACGGCCTGCTCGGAGGCTCGGGGAGCTCTGCACCGACCGCCGGGCTCTGGCTCTCACCTTCGCTGTCCCCCCTCCAAGGATTTCCCATTCCTACCTCTCAAGGGTCCTCGTTTCAGAGGAGCTTGCTGGCACAGAGCAATGTTTAACCAACAAAAGCGTTGGCAATGCCACCACGGCTTTGCGGTGCCCGAGGGGGGGCTCTAGTTGGGAGCCGGAGAGGGGTGCCCGTCAGCCACACGGGGTACCCCCGCCCCCGAACTGTGGACAGGGCTCTGGCTCTGCCCCTCCCCTTGAGCTCCCCTGGCTCAGCCCATTTTCCTCCCCAGTGAGGAGAAGGAGAGGGGCACTGAGGGGCAGGGGTGGTGCTGCGGGGACTCTGTTTCCCTTCTTGTCATTGTTTTCCTTTATTTCAGTGAGAGGCACACGCACGCACACTGCACTCACACACACGAGCCGCGGGACCCAGGCCTCCTGGTCCACAGTCTGGGGGGGCAGGGCCAGGTGTGCGGCTGCCCCCGTCTGGTGCCTGCTCGGGGCAGTCCATGGGGCAGGGGAGTCAGGGGCAGTGCCGTGCTCGGGGACTCGGGGTCGCGGGGGGCGGTGGAGGCCTAAACGTTGGCTTTTTTGCCACCACCAGGGCTGCCCACTCTCCGTTCTAGCCGGCTGTAGGGCTCGAAGGCCGAGGAACCGAGTTCACAGCAGGCAGGGAGGTCCAGGAGGGGGGCAGAGGGGAAGCAGAGGGTTGGCGGAGGCGGTGGCAGCGGCGGGGACGCGGAGGCCGAGGTCAGGGGGTTGAGGCACGGGGAGGACTTCCTGGGGTCTCCCGGCGAGGCGCCCCGGTGGCCGGCAGGCAGGCCCAGAGGGCCAGGGCTCAGCGCCACGAGGCCGGGCGCCCTGGGCACGGACAGCAGCCGGCCCTGCTCCAGCAGCCGCAGGATGTTGGAGGTGGCAAAGGCCTCGGAGGCCTCGGAGGACGTCCGCTTCTCCAGGTCCCTGCTCTGGTCTTTCTTCTGCTTGGTGCGGCGATTCTGGAACCAGACCTTGACCTTGGGGCCGAGGGTGGGGAGGGGTGTCAGGAAGGGACAGGAGACAGGCAAAGTGCGAGGAGGTCGTGGAGGGCCAGGGAGGGGGGAGCAGGGCAGCAAGGGTGGAGTGAAAGGGGGAAGAAGAGCATTCAGAGTGTCGTTAGGTCTTCCCCGCTCGGCCGCTCTGCGCCAGCCAGTCAGGGACCCTGGCCCCAGATCGTGGTCGCAGGGTATGATCTAGAAGGTGGGCACAGACTCCTGGTGGCGACGTCCCTCGGCCTTGCAGAGCACTCACCGGTAGGGAGGCCCAAAGTGGGCGGGGGTGGGCTGCCGGCCTGGGGACCAGCTCACCTCGGCTGTCCTGGGACCCCCACACCCCCTCCCAGGTGAGCTCTCCATCCCAATCTGCATGAGCCCTTCAGCTGCAGAGGCCAGGCTCCTCAACAGGACACCCAGTGTGGCAGGAGGTTGAAGGCCACTGGCCAAGGCCAAACCTGGAGACGCAAGCTTGGGGACAACCAGGTGCCAAGTCCTCCACAGCCTAAATGGAGCCACCAACGACAGGGCGGGGGGGGGCCCTTTGTCAAGGTCTATGAGAGGAGGCCGATCCAGCCGCCTCCACTGCCCAGCACCCGGGGCTCCAAGGCCCGTCCTCGTGTATGGAAGAAACCATAGGCTGGGAGGGAAGCTCAGTGGTCAGCCCCCATGGTGCTGGGATCCCCTCCCCCTGGGAGAAGGCAAGGGCAACCCCTCACAGAAGGCAAGGAGCAGTCTCCAGAAGAATCTTGCATAGGGCCTAGAGGTGCGGGCGGAGAGACAGTCTGATGCTCATGGCCCAGCTGGAGCACTTGCACAGCATCTGTAGGCCCACCGCCCCCCCCCCCACTCCCCCCCTGCACCCGCACTGGTGTCCTGGGAGCACAGACTCTTGGCCGGGAGGTTCGAGGAGGCTGGCAGCTGGCTGGGGCAGGGTGTGCCAGCAGGACAAATGGGGGCACTGGGTGGAGGGCGTGCCCAGGAAAGGGTGGGGAGGCCTTGCTGGTGGCCTCCAGCTTTGGGAGAGCGTAAGGGGGGCCGGCAACTCCTATGGCTCCGGTGAAGGAGCCCAGAGGCTCGGAGGAGGCGGAGGCCGGAGTGGGAGGGCTGCCTGGGTGCGGATGAGGGTCGGGTGAAGCCTCCTGGGGCAAGGCCTCACGACACCACCTCCTAGGAGCCACCACGCCCCGGGCGCCAACAGTGAGTCAACCTGTTCCAAGTGGGGAAGGGGAGGACGAGATCTGAAACAGGTGTGGGTTTGGTGTTTGGGACGGGACTTGGGAGGCCCGGGGGGCTCAGCAGTGGAGCATCTGCCTTCAGCCCAGGGCATGACCCCGGGGTCCCGGGATCGAGTCCCGCGTCGAGTCCCTCTGCCTGTGTCTCTGCCTCTCTCCGTGTCTCTCATGAATAGATAAATAAAATCTTTAAAAAATAAAAAATAAGTAAATAAATGGGTTTGGACTGAGTTTCAATGATGGAAATTAACCAGAAGGTTGCGGGATCCACTTGCGATTGGACACATCATTCATTCCCTCAATCATTCATCCTGCAGAGGTGCACTGGGTGCCCTCTACCTGCCAGGTGCCGCCTCGGACTCAGGGCATCAGCAGTGATGAGAGCAGAGCAAACCCTCCGTGGGAGGGGACACGGATGAAGAACGGCAGCGAGAACGGCAGTGACTGTCGGGGCGCTCAGTGCCTGGAGCAGGGTCTCTCGAATTATTCGTGCTAAGGAACCACTTTATAAAGTTTCCAGTGTGTTGTGAACCAATGATTTTGTCAAATACAATTAAAATGAATTGCACTTACTCTCCATTTCTGCACCTAACCTTCCTGGGCAGGTAACAGTTTGAGGGGGACACCCGCCCCAGAGCCGCACTTTGAGAGGCGCTGCTTTGGGAAAAGGCTGAAGGATTAAGGGGGAAAGGCTGGCTTACTACTGGGTGGCAAACACAGCCTCTCTGAAGAGGTGACATTTATTTTTTATTTTTTTATTTTTTTAAGATTTTATTTACTTTTTTGACAGAAAGAGCACATGTAGGGGGAGTGGCAGGTAGAGAGAGGGAGAAGCAGGCTCCCCACGGAGCAAAGAGCCCGATGGGGGGCTCGACCCCCGGATCCCAAGATCATGACCCGAGCTGAAGGCAGATGCTTAACCGAGCCTCACGGGCACCCAAGAGTTGACATATGAAGGGGATATCAGTCAGGGAAGGCCAAGGGACATTCGACCAAATGTGGCTGAAGGAAGCGACTGGAAAGAAGAAAATGTTAGTTTGTCACTCCTGGGATCTCAATTGCTCCAGGAAAGGATCCAGTCAGACACCTGGGGAAGCGGCTCTGTGGGTCTCTGCCTTCCTCTCCCCTGCTGGGAAGCCTCCTGGCTTCTGCCTTGCTAAGCAGCCACCCTTTTAGGACCTAGATACCACCCCAAGAATGTCCCAGCCTCAGCTTCTCATCTCAGAAACAGGGACAAAAATACGTGGGCTGTTGCAGGGATCAGATACAGACGTCCACGCAGAGGACTTCACATGGTGCCTGGCCTATCCTAGCACCGAACCAGCGGGAGAGGCCAGACTCAGAAGTCAGGATTCCTGTCCTGGCGAAGCTGAGGGTCTAGGGGGAGGGTGGCACCGACCCACTCCCAGCAACAAAGGGGGTGGCACTAACAAGGGGGATGAGCCGTAAGGAATGACAGAGGTTTTACGGGTGTCCTGTCCTGCAGCTCTGGGGCAGCAGGAAGAGAGAGGCGTGGGCTCCCCGGGTTGGGGAGTCCCTAGGGAGGGGAGGAGAGGAGGGGAGGCCAGGGCTGGGGGCTGGCATGCCCATTTCTTGGGCCCTTATGGACCACGTCGGTGGTTGTCAGTCTGGGCTGCACTTTGAGATCATTTTCTTCTAAATCCTGATGCCCACACCCGGTGGGGCCCACACATCCGTATTTTCAAAAAAATTTCTGTGCGTGGGAGGCCTGGGTGGCTCAGTGGTTGAGCATCTGCCTCCAGCCCAGGGCGTGATCCTGGGGTCCCGGGATCGAGTCCCGCATCGGGCTCCCTGCATGGAGCCTGCTTCTCCCTCTGCCTCTCTGTGTCTCTCATGAATGAATAAATAAAATCTTTAAAAAATTTTTTTCTGTGTATGAATCTAACCTGTGAACTGAGGTAGAAGGAGCTGGAGCTGCAAAGGTGGGGGAGAGGCGCCCCGCCTGACTACTTCCTACCAGCAGTCCCATGGTCCCCAAAGGGCTGACTCATAAGGCTCAGCAAACAAGGGCCAAACTGAGTGAGAGGCAGGTTCAGAGCCTCTGGGTTTGTCCCTCCTTCCTCCAGGAAGCCTTCAGTTCCGCTGCAGGGACCCCCTCTCTCAGGGTTAAATCTGGGTATGGTCTTCGGGGAGGCCTGGGTCCTGTGCAGAAGCATACTTCCTGAGGCGCTGGCCTCCCCCTTGCCTTCTGGCTGCCCTGCTGCGGTCTCCCTGCAGGCCGCATCTCACCTCCTCCCCCTCCTGCTCCCCCGCCCAACTCCCTGGGTGCCTTCACTTCCCCCTCCCCACCCTCTCCACCCTCCCCACCCGCATCCTCCGCTGGACCACACTGTGAGCCGCCCGCACACACAGGGGAGGGCTGTGGTTCCCAGCTGCCTGCCAGGGCCACGGAGGTACTTTCTGGGAGATCATCTGTCACCCTCTTGAGGCTCGTGGCGGTGCTCAATCCCAAGCCTCATGATCGATTTGGAAATGGCCTTAATCTTTAAGGGGCTACTTCCCGTGACTGGGCACATTCCCATGACCGGTACTTGCGGATCTGGGATGGCCCTGGTTTTTGTGACCTGGAAGGTACCAGCTATTCTGCTGTTCTGGAAGAAGTCATGGGGGCAGAGCCCCAGGTATGGGGCTGAAGATAATTGTCAGAGAGCCGGAGCTGCTCTTATCCAAGCTAATAATAGCGGATTTAGTAAAGCCTCTGGTGGACACTGAAGTCTGTCAAGCAACGTGGTCCCACATCAGCTGAAAAACAGAGAGGTTGTCAGGTCCTCCCCAGAAATTCTGACTCGGAACCTGTGGGCTGCACGCGAAACCTGAGCCAGGAATCTGTATTTTTTTTTTTTTATTATTATTTTTAAATTTTTTTTTTATTTATTTATGATAGTCACACAAAGAGAGAGAGAGGCAGAGACACAGGCAGAGGGAGAAGCAGGCTCCATGCACCGGGAGCCCGATGTGGGATTCGATCCCGGCTCTCCAGGATCGTGCCCTGGGCCAAAGGCAGGCGCTAAACCGCTGCACCACCCAGGGATCCCAGGAATCTGTATTTTAATGAGAATCTCAGGGGTTCCTCGTAAGGCGGTCTGCAGACCATACTTTGAGAAGCCCTGGCTTAACCGAGCACCACACGTCTCCTTGAAACAAGGCAAGGCGACCAAGTGTGTCGGGAGTTCCTAAACACCGGGACAACTGTACCAAGGGGCCCGTCCTAGTTCTCCGATGTGGAGAAGGGCACGTGCGCTCCGGGTGGGCCAGGGGCTCACGGGCCTCCTCTGAGAGCTGTGCAGGCGGTGGGGAGGGAAGGCTTCACGGTCCCCCCAGGTCCCGCAAGGGGGATTCTCACCAGGGGTGCCCGCTACGTAACCAGGCACATAGAAGCTAAGACAGAGAGAGGGAACGAGAAGGGAGTCCTGAGTCAACCCACATTTTCTCCACCTAAATTAGGGCCCTCCTGCTACCCAGGAAGGGGGTAAAGATGCTGGTTGGCAGGAGGAGGAGCCGTGGACAGAGGCAACCTCTTGAGAGCAGGTGCGGGCGGACTCTGGGGAGCCCCGGGGTGGGGAGGGGGCGGCACATGGTGTTGAAGCCCCCAGGCCCCAAATGAACCTCAGCTTCAGTTCCCTACCAGGGGTGGCTACAGCATGCTTCCTGTTCCTGGGCTGACACAAGATTGTGCCTCCTGGTTCATCCCTCCGGGGTCCATCTGTTATTTGAGCACACGTGAAGGAGTCTCTTATCCTTTCCCCTAAAAGAGCTGCAGGTAAATCAGAGAAACAGCAGCCCCCTGAGAAAAATCTGACATGTCTTCCCGACATCTCCACCTGGATCTCAAACTGAACCGATCCCAAACAAAACGCTAGATTGCTCTCCAGTGTCCTGCTCCTCCCCAGCTTTCTCACCCTTTACGTGGGCTCGTTGGCCAGTTCCCATCATACGCCTGTACCCCACCAAACCACTTCTTTTTCCTTTGCCCCGTGCACATAATTCCTGATGAGCAAGTCCTAACAGATGCCACCTCCAAATTAGAGATTTGGATTAGACCAGTTCACTCCTCCACCGGCGCTCAGAGCCCCACCTCGGCCTCTCGTCCCCCTTCTCCAGGTGACAGAGTGGCCTCTGTAATGCCAGTCCCCTCGTGTCACTCTCCCCTCAACACCTCACCATGGTCTCTAAACACCACCTGCTGTGTCCCACCCGCCTTCCCTATTACACTCTGACTCCAGCCACACTGGCCTTCGGACACTTCAGAACATTCTGTGCTAGTTCTCACTTCCAGGCCTTCACAGTTACCCTGAGTCTTGACTCCTCCTCTCCTAGCTCTTCCTCTGCCTCTTCCCTGTCATTCACACCCCGGCCACTGTCATTCACCTCCTCAAAGAGGCCTCCCCTGACCACCCCAGGGAAAGATTTCCAGGCCTCAGCATACCATGTTTTATCTGCTTCCTAGCACCCACTAACTCTTGTAAATGCCATCTTTCTCACTCAGGGCGTACGCTGCACGGTGCCTGGTCTACGTTGTTCTCTGCTATGTCTCTGGTGCCTAGAACGGGGCCTGGTACATAGGAGGTATTCAGCAATATTCTTAACAAAGCTACGGGTATATATAAGGAGGATTCCACAGAATTTTAGCTCTAGAACCTAGGGCAAGTTACTTACCTCTCTCAGTTCCCTGAAATGGAGATAATATTACCCATAAAGCCATCTTTTTATAAAGACCAGGTGAGGGCAGCCCGGGTGGCTCAGTGGTTTAGCACCGCCTTCAGCCCAGGGCCTGATCCTGGAAACCCGAGACCGAGTGCCGCATCGGGCTCCCTGCATAGAGCCTGCTTCTCCCTCTGCCCGCGTCTCTGCCTCTCTCTGTGTCTCTCATGAATAAATAAGTAAATTCTTTTTTAAAAAATAAATAAACTGCACCTGAGTTCATTCTAACAAGGTGACTCAGGGTGGGCTCTGCCTGGGTTCAGGGTGCAGCAGTGGTCCCAGAGACTGCACCTGTGATTAGGGGGTTGGGCCCCCCACACTTGCCCTCTGGAGAGCGGGGAGGGGCTGGGTTACAAAAACTCTTGAACAGTAAGATTCAGAGAGCTTCTGGGTTGGGGATCACGTGGCGGTGCTGGTGGGTGGCACCCAGAAATGGTATAGAAGCTCCCTGAACACCCCACCCCAACATCTTGCTCTATGCATCTCTTCCATTTGGCTCTATCTCCCCCTTCCACCAAATGTGGCTATTTCTGAATTGTATCCTTTACCATAAGCCTGTAAATGAAAGTAAAGTGCTTTCCTGAGTTCTGCAAGCCATTCCAACAAATTTCCAAACCTGAGGAGGGAGAGGTGGGAACCCCCAACTTTATAGCTGCTCCATCAGAGAGGTACCGGTGGCCCTGGGGCCTTGCATGTGGCATCTGATGTAGATGCCCAGTGAGACTGAGCCTTAGCCTGCATCATCTGTGCTCACCCCAGGAGTCCGGGGCAGAATTGAATCGAGTAGCTTGACACTCGCTTGGGGCTAGGGAATGGGCGGTCTGGTTGCTGTTGGAAAACATCCCACACAGCTGGTGTCAGGAGTGTTGTCTGAAGAGAAACCTCACGCTCTCCCCACACGGTCACAGCGAGGACTAAATGAGTTGGAACATGTCGAGTACCAGAGCCTGGGACAGAGGAAGGTCTCAGTAACTGTTAGCTGTGCCTTATAGTCTCTGCCAGCCCCCGGCCTAGGAAAAGAGAAGGGATTTTCTAGAGCTGTTGCTCAATAAGGGTCTCCGGATCATTCTTTACAAGCTCTAGGATGGCCGCCAGTTTAGAGATAGCATAAAGATGACAGACTGCTTGCCCAAATCCTAGCTCTGGTAATTGCACCGTTGGGTTGTCGGGTTGTGGGGAGGCCTCAGTGAAATCCCGTATGCAGGGCACTTGGAGCCACTCCGGGGCACAGTGGGCACCCAGCAGCATTATTATCATTATTGTTTTCTTGTGTCTCTGGTACCAGACTCAAACACCTCCATTCGCACAGAGTGGGTGCTCACTTCACAAAAGTTTTTCCTTTGGGCTAAGCTTATTACTGTTAAAATCCTAAGCCCTTCCTGGGTGAAGGAGGTATTCGGACCCCTTCTCTCCAGCAAGGACTTCTGAGGTACAGTGGGATAAAGGGTATGTATGGAGGATGGGGAGATGCCCAGAATGGGGAAATGAGAAATACCCAACCCAATTTTGGAATGTTTCTTCTCTTCTCTGGAATCTCTGCTCCCAGTAAGCCAACACCTCACCACCCTCTCCTGCAGGGTCCCTCATGTGCCAACACCCCCCCCCCCAAGTCACTCCCTGCATCCTGGATGCCCCTCCTTCCTATTTCTCTGGCCTTTCCCCATATTCCACCCAAAGGGCCTGATGCATTCAGAAGGCCCTCTGTTGGCATACGCCAGCTCTCTCTTATCCGCGCTATATTTACTGCTCTGATTTACCTATAACTCTAAGCTTTTCCCTGATGCACGTGTGAACTCCAAAGCTGGGTCTGCCTGTAGCAGCCCACAGGCCTAGTACCCCACAAAGTTTCCGGGCTGCAGGGCAAGGGTGGAGGGGCCTGGCCCTGCCCTCTTACCTGGGTCTCGGAGAGGTTCAGCTGGCGGGCCAGCTCAGTGCGCTCACGGCCCACCACGTACTGGCAGCGCTGGAACTCCATTTCCAGGCGGTATAGCTGCTCAGCTGTGAAGGACGTGCGGGTCCGCTTGGGTCGGTCCAGGTCCAAGCCCTTAGGCAGGACAATTTCCCGGATGGTCCCTTTAGCATCTGCAGGGGCCATGAAAAGAGGCTGTTTAGTTCACTAGTTAAGTAGCCAGACCACCAACAATCATCTTCACAAGAGCCAGTGTGATCTAACCGGAGTTCTTTGGGCCTGCGGCTGGCTCTGTGACCTCTGACAAGTTGCCTACTGTCTCTGGGCCTAGCTTCCTTAATCGTCCAATGCAGTAGGTTGTATCTATTGGGCCTTTGTATGTGAATGGGCCTCGTTACAAATTTCAAGTCCACTACCAGAGCCTGGGAAGAAAGGATTCACCCTGACCCGGCCAGGATTCTGTTCCCTCAGCAGAGTGAAAGGACAAACAGAAAAGAGATATACCAAATCCTCAAGTGTAAAGGATAGGATGGGTTAGAACTGGTCTGATAAGGCTTACTGGAGGTGCCCAGAGCCAGGTCCTGAGCCCTGTGTATGGGTGTGCATGCAGGGGTGAGCACTCAGTCCACAGACCCTCCTGGGGTCCGTGAAGAGGCTGGCCCATATGGGGTGGATTGCAGCCTGGGGAGCGGGGATTCCCAGGAAAGAGCCCAAAGACCACTGCCACTACATCAAGGTGCTGGGGTGCCTCCTAGGGGGGAGACTGCCACTTCCCACGTATTTAGTTCTGAACAATAGGACCACCCTCTTGGGTCCTAAACCAGTGCCATCCATGCATAACCAATATTTTGAAGACTACTTAAGAGAACTTAAAATCTTGCAGCCTACACTCACCAGATATTCCCACTCAAAAAAACTGAGAAATAACAATAAAACGTTTGGCAAAAGTGAGATTCAAATACGCACTCTGAGAGCTGGAAATCCAGTTATTAGAAAAGTTTGTGTCAAAAATTGGGAGGTGGAAATGTGCAGCATCACATTCTGTAGGATTTACTAAACCATTCCCAGCTTACGACATTGCTGAATGCAGCTGAACTGACATTACAGAGAAAGACTAGTGTCTCTGGAAAACCCGCCAGCTCAAGGCAGCCCTGATCAACACAGGTGGTGCTGAGCACGCACAGGAAACAGAGCAAGTCGCAGGGGTTCGAACCCTCCCCGGGGCGCATGCACAGTTGGAGCTGGCAGTGTGGCCAGAAATGCAAGGCGAGGCTGCTATGTTTTAGACGTGTTTGCCCTGGGCCAGGCACTGTTCTACGTGCTTGAACCCTCTCAATGTCTCAGTGAAGCCGGAACGATTATGAAGCCCATTCTGCAGGTAGGGAAACAGAGGAACGCATGTTAAGTAACTTACCCGAGGTCACACTGACCGTGCTCCATCATCTGTGTAAACACCCTCGCTTTACTTTACTGAAACCCTCTTGTAGTAATACTTAATGATTCAGTGCTTAGGCTATAATGAAGAGAAACTCTGGTCACGGGTAAAGAAATGGAATCTTCTGGACAGGTCCGTCAGTGCCCTGGAAGACACAGGACAGGACCTGCCTCTGGGATGGGCTGTCCATCCGGGGGCTCCGGGGAGCCTCACCGCTGGAGACTCTACTTTGGAATCCCTGCTCTAGGGTGACGGGCACTGAGGAGGGCACTTGACGGGGTGAGCTGGGGGTCTTATGCTAGACGTTGGCAAATTGAATTTAAATTAAAAAATGCAAAAAGTAAAAAAAAAATTTTTTTAAATTAGAATTCCTGCTCTAGAGGGTGAGCCTGACGCCTCTCCCTCCAAAGGCTCCTCCACGTGATTGAGACTGGTTCTGCCCGGCTCCTACCAGAGCCGGCTAACCTCTGCTCCTCCGGGGTGTCTCGCAGCTCCTTCCAGCACCTTCGTGCTGGGTGGACCCTGGGGAGAAGGTGGGTCTGGGTCAGGGACGCAGCGGTGCTCAGAGCTGGTCCCCCCACACTGGGCAGAGCTTGAGACCGGCGGCCCTGCTCCTGAAGTGCAGGTGGGACCACAGGCCTTCGGACGACCCAGGCCTTCCCTGACACTTCCTACGTGCCGTGCCGGAAAGGTGGGGGAGTGTTTGCGACCCCATTGACTGGGGGTCCTCTCCTCAGGCCCTATTATTTCCAATCGTGACACAGTCTTAGGACTTCGCAGGACACCCGGCTCCGAGGCATTGCTTTGTTAAAAGTGTGTCGGAGGCGCAGAGTGGAGGGAGGTGTGGGCGTCCTGGTGGTGCCGGCTGCTCGGCTCGGCTTCACTCTCGCAGGGGGCCTCCTCGAACCCACCAAGCTGGAGCCGGAGCCGGGGTTCCTGACCGCTGAGGTCACGTCATACGTGGCCCCTGCCCTCTCCTCCTGTAGAAGAGCTAAGACTCGGGAAGCAGGCGGGCGCAGCTCTCCCCAGGGGTCAGGAAGGCAGCCTGCCGGCCAGATAGCAAAATGCGCCGTAAAAGTAAGCACAGGAAAAGATATCCAACATCGCTAGCCATTAGGGAAAGGCAAATCTAAACCAGGAGGGACACCTATTAGCACAGCTAAAAACAAAAAACACCGTGAGCGTCAAAGGCTGGTGAGGATGCGAGCAAGGAGGCCTCATCCACCACCGGTGGGAATGCGGAGGTGCGGCCGCTCCAGAAAATGACCTGGCAGTTCCTGAAAGACTGAAGCCTACACTTAGCATGGCCCTCGGTGCCCATACTCCCGGGCATTTGTCCTAGAGGAGCAAATCTTGGGTTCACACCCAAACCTGTGCGTGAATGTTCGTAGCTGCTGCTGTATTTATAACAGGCCCCCGTGGAAACAGGCCAAGTGTCCTCCAGGAGGCGAGCGCTTAAGCAAACTAGGTCCCGCAACACATGGGATATTACTCGGCAATAATGGAATGACTCCTGACAGACAACAAACTGGATGAATCTCCAGGAAATTCTACTGAGTGAAGAAAACCAGAGTTGGTTCCCAAGATCACATACTGCATGAGCCCATGTGCACGACGCTACCGCGAGGTCGGACCCAGAAAGGAAGAAAACAGAGGCAGGTTACCAGCGGTGAGGGAAGGGAGGTACAACCATCAAGGAGTAGCATGAGGAAGGTCCTTGATGGTGACAGACCAGCTCTTGATTCGTGGCGGTGGATATGCCGATCTATAAATGTAAAGCGTCACAGAACTATATATAAAGGCTAAAAAATGAGTGCGTGTACAGACGGGTGAAATTCAAAGATCTGTGGTCTAGTCAATTACATCATATTGATGTCAATTTCTTGCTTTTGATAATGTTTTATGGATATGTAAAATGTCACTTTTGGGACAAGGTAGGTCATGGATACACAGGGCTTCTCTGTCAGGACCTCTCTCTACTATTTTTACAACTTCTTGTGAGTCAAAAATTATTTCAGAATGAGACATTTAACAACAAGAACAAAACATGAAGCTACAATGAGGTTTTGTTCCAGAGATGGACAAATCCATTGGTGGAAAAAATATAATAGAGTTTCCCTGCGTGCCTGGTGGCTCAGTGGTTGAGCATCTGCCTTCAGCTCAGGTCGTGATCCCGGGGTCCTGGGATCTAGCCTCACTTCAGGATCTCTGTGTCTCTCATGAATAAATAAATAAAATCTTAAAAAAAAAAGTTTCTCCAAAGTGCCTCCTGTAATTTTCAAGGTGACTTAAAATGGTACATAAATAAACATTTATCCAATCAAAAGTTATGCACTTAATGTTTACTAGGAACAAATTTAAACCTATGATTTTATGTGCTTAGAACGAGGCAGAAGTAGATAATCTTAAAATGTATTATGTTAAAATATTAAGTAAATAAATGGGACATACATATAACAGAAATGGTGAAGATGATATTCAAATGACTGAAAGTCAGAGAACAATGGAATCGAGGTGCACAATTGGACCCACGCATATATATATACACACATATATATATATTTTAAGATTTTTTTATTTATTCATGAAAGACACGGAGAAAGAGGCAGAGACACAGGCAGAGGGAGAAGCAGGCTCCATGCAGGGAGCCTGATGTGGGACTCGATCCCGGGACCCCAGGATCATACCCTGGGCTGAAGGCAGGCGCTAAGCCATTGAGCCACCTAGGGATCCCCCCAACATATATATTGATAGTTTGTGATAATGGGAGCTTTCTCAATGGAAAAAGGTCTAGTCAATAAATGGAATTAAGCAGATTGGTGACTATAACTTATCTATTTGAAATAAAATTAAGTTAAATTCCTGTCTTTCATCATAAGAGACAATCATTTTCAAATGGATTACAGAGAAAATCATAGACTATAAAATGATAAAAGCACTAAAAGGAAATGTAGGATGCTATTTTTATAATCCTAAACTTGGGAAGAGCAAGATATAAAACTAGAGCTGCAAAGGAAAGACAAACAACTATATTACAACCATACTATATTAAAGCCAACACCTTTTGTATGATAAAAGCACCAAGACCAAGGTAATTTAAAAAAATTGAAGAGAAAACTTCTTTAAATGGTAAAAAGAAATTATACAATGCAATGATAAATATTTTTAAAAAGGGAAATAGTCCAGTAGAAAAGAATGGTCAAATAATTTATCTGGCCTATTTACAGAAAAAAATGCCAAATGACCAATAAACATGAAAAATGAGCACAGCTTCACAGAAATTAGGATGACACCAACTCACACAACAATGAAAAATCATTCATCTCCTATAGGACTGGAAAGACATTAGTGAATGGTTAATAAATCAATAATGAACTGTAGGGGATTCCACACTCGCACTCAATGTAGGACTGTAAGTTGTCACCACCTTTTAAGCCTGTATTTGTCAAGATTAAAGATGCACATAACTTTTGCCCTAGCAATTTTATTTTAGTAGGTACTTATCCAGAAAAGCACACACTCATGTGCTCCAAAGTATATATAAGGACATTTGCTGCAGTGGTGTTCAAAATATTGAAAATCTGAAAGCAACCTCAAGGTTCCCACAAAGGAAATGGCTCAACAAATTATGGTAATTCATACTACAAAACAGTGCAGCAATTTAAAAGAATGACCAAGTGTCTATATGAACTTACATTAAGTGAAAGAAAGTGATATGATAATATATGCAGTAAAATCCTACTAGTTGTAAATTAAACAACTATACATATTCAAATATTGAACATATATTTAATGAGCACCTACTAAGTGCCAAATACTATTCCAGGGTTTAGGGATAGAGAAATGAGCAAAATAAGCAAGGTCCTTGCTTCCATTGACCTTGTATTGCGGACAGAGAAAAACAATAAATTTAAAAAATGAATGTGTATGTAACGACAACTGCTGGGAAGACAATAAAACAAGGTAAGAGGATATTACTGACCTTCTCCAAACAACTAAAACCAACCACTACAGTGTGTGTGTGTGTGGGGGGGTCTATTCTAGCTATAATGGTCAGAGAAGGCCACTCATCAAAGTTTAGTGGAGAAATCATGAATGCTGTTCACCAGTGTTTCCAACTCCACCCAAAGCACATGGTAGGGTTGCAGTAATTTTCTCCCCTTTGAAATTAGATATGACCATATGACTTATTTTAGCCAAAAAGAAGAGTTCACCTTCAGATGAACCTTTAAAAACCGGTTCATAATTTGCCACACCTCTTTCCTCTCACTGTCATGGTCCTGGAAGCAGGAGTCAGGATGGAGCATCATCAGCCTGGATTTCTGAGTACCAAGGTGAGCCTGTGCCCACGGGTGATGCCCTTATCATGTGAGTGAGAAGTACATGTGTGCTTTATTAAAACTCTAAGATTTAGGGTTGTCTCTAGCCCATCCTTGTTGACACAGCCTCCTTACCCAAATTGTTCCTTTTCTGGGTGGAGTTTGAGGGAGGAAGCATCAAGAAGGAGGGACAGCTTTAATTGCAGGGCCTCTTTGTGGGTACAGTTGTTAGCATGAAAATGCATGCGTCTCCTGCCTGAGTCTTGCTGCCTTTCTGGTCTCCTCAAAGAAGAGTGAGTCCTAGAAGAAGGGGAGAGGGTGATTCTGTCCGAGGAGCCTTGGCTTGAGCGTGGTCATCTCTGTCTGATGATAGTGATGATAGTGAGCCAATGCCCCTGACCTCTAGAACCAAATATTATCCCCTCCTGGTCCTTCTCCTAGGAGACACCCACAAAGTTCTACCTGATTTCATCTCCTAACACCTGCGGAGTTCCTTTACACAACAAGCTGGTAATATACTGATTTTTAAGTGTGACAAGGTCCTTCCTGCCTTAATCTATAATGTGATTATTATAAAAATTCCTTATGGGGGATCCATGGGTGGCTCAGCGGTTCAGCGCCTGCCTTCGGCCCAGGGCGTGATCCTGGGGTCCTGGGATCAAGTCCTGCGTTGGGCTCCCGGTGTGGAGCCTGCTTCTTCCTCTGCCTGTGTCTCTGCTTCTCTCTATGTCTATCATGAATAAATAAATAAAATATTTTTAAAAATTCCTTATGGAAGATTCATCAAGTTTATTGGGAAAAATTGAAAATGGAAGAATAGTGAAGAAACAAGGTGAAAAAATGAAGAGAAAATGCTTGCATTACACCCAGCAGAACATATTACACGTTTACAGCAACTAAAATGGTATGATGCCGGCACAAGAGTCTGGAAGCAATCCATGCATACATGAGAATTTCTATAAAGAAGACATTTCAAATTAGCAGGAAGAAAGGATTATTAAAGACCTGGCTTTTGGACAATTTGCTCATTATTTGGAATAAAGTAACTTATCTCTCTGCATGCAAAAACAAACATAAGATACATGAGCACTGGGGATCCCTGGGTGGCTCAGCGGTTTGGTGCCTGCCTTCCGCCCAGGGCGTGATCCTGGAGTCCTGGGATCGAGTCCCATATCAGGCTCCCTGCATGGAGCCTGCTTCTCTCTCTGCCTGTGTCTCTCAGTCTGTGTATCTCATGAATAAATAAATAAAATCTTTAAAAAAAAAGATACATGAGCATTTTTCACATAAAAATAAGCTCTAGGGCACCTGGGTGGCTCAGTTCATTAAGCCTCTGCCTTCCACCTTAGGCCACGATCCCAGGGTCCTGGGATGGAGCCCCCATGTCAGGCTTGCTGCTCAGTGGGGAGTCTGCTTCTCCCTCTGCCCTCTCCCCCTCCCTGCTCGTGATCGATCTCTTTCTCTTGCTCTCTCTCTCAAATAAATAAATAAAATCTTTTTTTAAAAGCTCTAAAAATTGAAGAAAACCAGACAAAATTTTAAAAGGAAAATAAATGACAGATTTGAGGCCCTAGTAATAAAAGCTTATTTATGCAGGATAAGAGAAAGTTAAAAGACAAATGATAGATTAGGAGAAAATATTCATAATACATGCAGAGCAGAGTCCTAAAGTCTGGTACTCACAAAAGTCTTTAGAGACTGATGAGTAAAGTCAAGCACTGGGAAACTAAGCAAATTATATGAAAGGGTTATTCAGAGAAGAAGAAATGCAAGTGCCTAATAACTATGAAAAAATACTCAAGCTCAGAGGGAATCCAGGAAAAATGAGTTAGAACAGCAAATGAGATAGTTTTTTCTTTTTCCAGATGCCATATTTTGCCTATCAGACTGTGGAAAATGTGCTGGCAAAGATGAGGGAAAATATGGGTTCTCTCAAGTACCATTGTTAAGAATACTTTTAGGGGACAATTTCACAACACCTAGCCAAATTAAAAACTGCATAATTTCATTGTCCTAGAAATTTTATGGAGGTTTCTACTCCAGAGAAATATTGATACACTTTGATATACTTTATTTTTTTTAGAAAAATATAGGGAAAAATTGAATGTTTATCAGTGGAAAAATGTACCTGTGTACATTTTTGTTTGGTTTGTTGCAAAGCCTGTGAAGAGCTTTCTAACAAAGAACTAAAAGCCCCAAAAGAAATGGCCATTAGATATGATTACAATTTAAATTTAAATTCAGAAAAAAAACTTACAGCAAAGTTTTAAAAAATAAAATGATTTAGGCATATTTGCAACACGTGTCACAGAAAAAGGGATTCTTTAGTATAAAAAGAGCAATCACAGCTATAAGGAAACAATAAACCAACAGAGAAATAGCTGAACACATGAATAAAAAATTCCAGAGGAAAGTAAAATGAATAAGTACATGAATATATGCTTAACCTCATTAGTAATGAAAAATGCTAACAAAAATATATATATTTTTTCACTTGAAAAGATCTCACTGTAAAAGATTCAGCATACTCTGGGTTGGAAGGATGAGGGAAATGGCACATTTATACACAATTGCTAGATTTTTTGGCATGAAATATCTATCATAACTTTAATATGATATACGTGAACTCAGCCATCAGAAAGGATGAACACCCACCATTTGCTTCGACGGGGATGGAACTGGAGGGTATGATGCTGAGTGACGTAAGTCATTTGGAGAAGGACAAACATCTTATGGTCTCACTCACATGTGGAATATAAGAAATAGTGAAAGGGACCATAAGGGAAGGGGGGGAACTGAGTGGGAAAAATTAGAGAGGAAGACAAACCACAAGAGACTCCTGATCTGGGAAACAAAGGGTTGTAGAGGGGAGGTGGGCGGGGGACGGGGCACTGAGGAGGGCACTTGATGGGATGAGCCCTGGGTGTTATACTATATGTTGGCAAATTGAATTTACATACAAATTTTAAAAACAGCTAAGAAAAAAATATATGTGCTTATTATTTTAAACATTTTATTATGAGAAATTTCATACATATACAAAATGAGAATAGTGTAATGAGCTCTGATATACCTATTCCCTAACTTCAACAACTATAAATTCAGGAACAATCCTGTTTCTCTCTAGCCTCATAATTTTAAGATATCATATCATCTCACCCAGAAATATTTCTATATGTATCTCTAAAAAAAACTTCCTTTAAAAAACAACCACAATACTGTCACAACCAAAAACATTAACAATCATTCCTTAATATAAAAAAGTCCTACTTGTTTACACATTTTTTCAGATTGTCTCATAAATGAGACATTTATTTATTTATTTATTTATTTATTTATTTATTTTAAAGGAGACTTTTAGAAACCATCTGTCCAAATTAGGATATAAAGATGTTCACTGATGCACTGTTTGCAGTAGTGAAAATGTAGAACAACCTAAGTACCCATCAATAGGGGACTGGTTAAATTATTATTTATTTTTTTTTTTTTTTGGGGGGGGACTGGTTAAATTAATTTTATCTGCAGAACAGAATATCATGCAGTTGTTACAAAGAACAAGGCATGCTAGACAGCAATCTTTCTACAAATGTTTATTAAATGAAAAAAATTTTGCAAAAGAATTCCCACTTTTGTAATATATAACTTACATATTTATACTTTTCAACTACTGGAGAAAGTTTGGGAAGTTACATCCTGGGAATGTACATGCTTTATGGGGGGGGGGAATGAAGATGTTTTAATTTATACATGATATAGCAAAACAGCATGGTTGGTTTTGTAATTAGAAAGTTATTTTATAGGTCAGAAAATAAAAGACATCAAAAACAAATTAGAAGGAAATTATAAACTTTTTAAAAAAACTGCAACACATATGGAAAGCACTAAGCAACTATCCTTAACAGAATATCTACAAATCAATAAATAAAGGAATATTTAAAAATTGGAAGTGATCAAGGAAATGAGTTAATAACACCAGAAGAAATACACTGGCCAATAAATACGGAAAGATCATCAACTTCACTAATAATCAATGAAATAAAAATTAGAATGCCAATGATGTACCACTTATCTCCTATTGATAAGTATAAGTGACACATATTGGTACTACTTACCACGGTTTAACAAAGGTAATAAAGATATGTAATGCCCAATATGGGCAAAGGGAAAGGGTGAAGGTAAAAATAGCAAACTTTTCCCTCCAAAGAATAATTTGACGGTATCTATCAAGATATAAAGTATAAGCTGTGATGGCAAGATCTGGAGGTACAAGCACTTTCAGGCATTGCTGCTGGGACTAGGGTAGGGGTCAGGGTGGGTGGGGAGAAGGGCGGTGTACCATCTAGAAGGCAATTTGGCATTATCTTCTAAATTACAAACATACTCAGTAACCTGCCTTCAAGAACTTCTCTGGCACATGTGGAAATGACCAAGAAGGAGCTTATTTATTGCAGCATTGTATATAATAGCAACATCTTAGAAAAAGGCTAAATGTCCACCAATGGGACGTGGGTTACACAACAAACATCATGGTCCAGTGTAAATGGAATACTATGCATCTGTGAAAAACCAAACAAGAAATTCCTTACATCCCCAAAATATATTGGTAAGTGAAAATAGCAAGGTGCAGAAAAATATAGAGATGTCACCGTAGGAGTAAAACAAAATAAAAGCAAGAAAAAGTAATATAGCAGCCCTGACTTGCAGAAGCAGGAACCGGTTTTGTAAGGACAAATTAGAAAGTAAAAAGTGGTGCCTTAGAGCCGGGTGGGAACTGGAAGACAGCCGGCAGGGATGGGAGATTTTTCACTATATACGTAAAATAGCAACACAACGTCTTGATGTTCAAATCATAGGAGCTAATTACTGTTTTCGAATCCAACAAAACCCGTTTTTAAATGTTGTAGTGTGTGTAAACCTTTTGAGGCACTGAGGGGAATCATCTCGTGGAAACACTCAAGTGCGCAAAGGCCCACGCCTTGGGAATTTATCCCCAGTGTTTATATTGAGGATAAAACACCTGGACCGTCTCCCCAGAGGCTGGAATTCGGCTTTCCCCACCAAAAGGTCAGTCCCGGAACAGCAGAAACGGCTGACCCCAAAGATGACCCCTGCGGACTGAATTTGTTTAAAAGGTAAGTTGCAAAACAGCTCACGTCATAGGATCCCGCTTTTGCTAATGTGTGTGAGAGGGGAAAGCTCCTGGAGCACGCAGCTGAGGCTGGGGACCGCGCCCTGGAGCACGCACCTGACACTGGGGACTGTGTCCCCCGGACACGCACCTGAGGCTGGGAACCGAGTCCTGGAGCACACACCTCCTCACACTGGGGACTGCGTCCCCGGGCACGCACCTGAGGCTGGGGACCAAGTCCTGGAGCACGCACCTGAGGCTGGGGACCACGTCCTGGAGCACACACCTGAGGTTGGGGACTGCGTCCCCCCGGCACACACCTGAGACTGGGAACCGAGTCCTGGAGCACGCACCTGAGACTGGGCACTGCGTCCCCCCCCCCCCCACAGCCCCCTGCCGCTCGGTTGGGCTTGGTTTTGTTCTCTGACATGCGCGCGTCTCGCCTTTGGAAGTCAGTCCTCGACCGCCCTGTCTACCATGCGAGCCCGGCTCCGCGTGCCTGGGTCCCCGAGCCCCACGAGCGGGAGTGGACGCGGCCGCAGCAGGAGCAAAACGGCGAGCACACCCGGGCCCTGGGGCTGGAGGCCACTGGGCTGAGGGGGGGGGCGGGGGGGGGCGGACTTGCCCAGTGGTTTCCATCTCACCACTACCCATCCCGCCGCCCTCCGCCTCGCAGGACCCCCTGCCCCGGCTGGAAGGCACTAGGCCGCTGCCCGGCCCTGGGGACCCAGCTACGAGTCAAAGAAACATATTTGAGGTTTTCCAAGTTTTTCATTTCGGTGATTCCCAAAGTCGAGGGCTGCATAAGATTCCAAAAGTACGGCCGGCGTTGGAGATTTTATATTTTAACAATTATCCTTGTGGCACCATCACCGGCTCATGGAAGGAACAATACTGTAAGGTTAGAAAACGAGGACCCTCTCCTCTCAGCGCGGCCTTGTTCCGGGGAGTCTTCGACGCAACGAGATGCGAGACGTTGGCAGTTCTGCCTCCTTCCATCCATCGCGGCTCTACCGTGTACCCTGCGCGGGGACAGTTGCCTTAGAGGACTGCGGAGATCCCGGACTCGGGGCACGGTGACCTCTTCCCGCTCCTGGTGCGGCAACAAAGGAACTGGGCTCGGGCCCTGCCTGCCCGAAGTTAGCAGTTAGCGGGGGGAGCCTCCGACCACCGGCCCCATCGGGGCCACCGCGGGCGGGTCGGGAGCCCTGCACTTCCCGGGGTTCAGAGGGGGTCCTGGCTGGGAAGCTGAGCACCAGCAGCCCCCGACAGCCGGCCGGGGACACATTCACTGACGTGTGTGGAAAGAACCTACAAGTGAAGGGCGAGACGGAGGGAGCAGCGGGGAGAGAGGGATGGTTCCCGACACCGCAGCGGCCCCAGGAGCCAGCACCTAAGTACCGCGACCCCACTTCACCCCCATCCCGGCGCTCCCTGCCCCAGCTTCCACAGCCCTCACTCCCCTGCTCTGTGGCCCAGATGCGGTCCTGGCGGCGCCACTTCTTTCCGCATTGTTTGATGCCACCCTGGCACCCTCAGCCACTCCAGCCTCCCGCCCGCCTGGATGGGGCGGCGGACAACCAGGGGCTCAGGGCACCCAGCTCCCAGGGATTCCTGGGTAGGTCCACTTTGCCTCGGTGTTCTCTATCGAGGTCCTCGAACGAGGGTAGGGAACTCAGCAGGATACAGTGCTCCCTAACTGGCTACCTGCTTTACAAGGTGTAAGGCCAATCCTTTTTCTTTTTCTCTCTTTTTTTAAATAAATTAATTTATTTATTGAGAGAGTGCAGTGGGGAGAGGAGGGGAGGAACACAGAGTTTCAAGTAGACTTTGCTGTGAGCCAGAGCCCAAAGTGGGGCTCAATCTCATGACCCTAAGATCAGATCAGGACCTGAGCAGAAACCAAGAGGGGGATGCTTAACCAACTTCCTCACCCAGGCGCTCCAGGCCAAGTTTTATTTTATATTTAGCAAGCAGGAAATAGAAGCAAAATTAACATGTTAATACCCCCCACCCCCACACCAAATACAAATCAAAAAGATATAGGGCGGGAGCTCAGGGCCCCTATGGACCCAGGCTCCGTCAGGGTAATTGAGGAAATGGCTTAGAGCCAACAGAACCCAGGGACGCTCTCTCCCTGGTGCACAATGGGCCAACGCCCCAAACTGATGCCATCCATCCACCTATACCAGTCCAAGGACACACACCCCGGGGTCCCCAACCTGCCCTGCAAGTGTTCACTCACTGTCCCAGCCTTGGAACACAGACTCCTTGCCCTGTAGGGTGAAGGGGGTGGAGGTGCAGGTGGAGATGGAGGGGGTAGGGGGGCACCCAGACGTTCTGACCCTGCAGGTATGTGTATGTGTGTGTTTGCACATGGCCATGGGCACCCACACGAAGATGTGGTAGCAGGTTCATGGGCACGGACTCCAAGCCACCACCCAGAACAACAAAAATAGTATGAGAACACAGGAGCCTTGCACAGTTCCCCGAAATGAAAACAGTGCACACAAGACACATCAACAGGAAGACACATTTGGTTGCTGGGCAGCTTCTGTGCAAGCGTTGGGGTGGGGGTGGGGGTGGGGGTGGTGCAAATAGATAAAGGGAAAATAAAGAACCAACGTGATAGCACCCAGCCTAGACCCTTGTTGAGAAAGTGGGTCTTTCTGCCAAAACAAAGCAAAAGGAAAAACATTACAAAGCAAAACAATCCCAGGGAAATAAAAAAAAGAAACCTAATACACCCCCCCCAAAAGCCCCCAAACTAAAAATTAAAATAAACACAAAATTGCAGCGTGCAGTCCTCTGCATGAAGGATTCAAACCTTCCCACTGCTGCCTGGGGCCTGGTCCTGGGTAATCGCATCTAGTAACAGACTAGTATAGTAGCCACGGTCCCGAGGTCCCCGAGGTCCAGGAGCTGAATCGCAGAACCCCATGCTCAGTTAGGTAGACCCGTCTGCCCCACCCTCCCTGTTGCCAAAATGCCCGCTGGACAAGCGGGCAGATGTGCCCCTGCGGAGCTGCTATGACTTGTAGGGTGAGGTCTGCGAGGTCAGGGCTGAGCCGCCGTAGGTCCAGTGGTTTCTGTAACTCCAAGTAGAAAGCGAGCAGATTTGGAGTGAACCTGAGCCCAGATGGGGAGTCTGCACCCCCAAGCCGCTCTCAGCGCAAGCCCCCATGCCTTGGCCCCCTGCCCAGCGTCTTCCATGAGTCTGGCAGTCAGCGTCCTGCCTGGTGACAGGATTGTGCAGTCTGTAAGCGTTCAGAGGTGCTGGTTCTGGGCCACACCAGCACTGCCCCCAGATTGGGGGTGGGGTCGGGCCTAAATTCAATGTCTGCCTTCCCGGGGAGAACTGCCAGCAGGAGTTGGAGGCCCTGGTCTTCCTGGGTTTAGCCACTCGTGCATCCCTCAAGCTCCCAAGTGAAAGCATATCAGCTAGTGAGGGGTGGTGTGGAGCCAGCTGTTCACGAAGTCAAGGGATCCCTCATCGTTCCTGCCCTCCTGCTCCCAGAGAGAGAAGTGTGGACGTGAGGAGGGGCGCTCCCCAGGCCTCAAAGCAGGGGAGCGCTCTGGGGGCCAAGGTGGCTACACGGTGGCGGCATTGGGGCCAGAGGATGGAGCCCGAATGGGGTTCTGACACCCATCGCCGTCCCCAGAGAGACCAATCCAGGTGAGCGGGTGGCTGTGCTGAGCGTAGTTCCTCAAAGTCGGTGACGCTAGCAGGCGGCTCTGGTGTCCCGGCTCTATCCAGAGGGTTGTTGGATTTTGCATCCGGATTAACCTGGGAATCCCGTGGGCGCCTCTAGTGCGCGGGTGCGAGCGCAGATGGGGAGGTTGCTGGAAGTTCTGGGTGAAAGCTGGTCCGCCTCTTCTAAGTGCCCGTCCCGGCTCCACCGAAGAGGCCTTTGCACGTCCGCCCGCCGCGAGCAGCCCGGCAGAGCGTTAGAGCCGCAGCTGGGAGGGGTCTGCTCGGGCGCTTCCTGCCCGGGGCTGGCGCGCCCCTTCCAAATGTAAAACAAAAGGATCCCCCGTCCACGCTCCTCACGGGCCAACGCGCTGTGCACACAGAGGTGTGCAGTGGCCTATGTGGCTCGCTGGCCGTAGAAGCCCGGCTGCGGGTGCTGGCGTGCCTGGTGTGCATCCAGGCCTGTCACCCTTGTGGCCTTGTTTGTGCCCCCGTGTGTGGCTTGGGGCGGCCTCCATTTTGAGGTGGGGATGCAGCAAGTTCGGCCTCCGGGCTCCCTGACCCGCATTTCGCAGAGGCAGCCGGAAACTTGAACGATTGGTGGAGTGAGGGTTCCTCGAAGGGGATTGGGGAAGGCCACACCTCGTGGTCTGTAAGGTGGCACTAATCCTCCTTTCATCAGCCAGTTCTCAACCCCTTGGCTACTCACCTCCCAACGCAGGCGCAGCAGTTTTGCCAAGGCCAAAGGACAGCAAGTCCCCTACAGGGGGATGAGCTGGGGGAGGCTTCTGAGGAAGTAGGCCCATGCCCCGAGTGGTTTGTGGGTCACCTCAGAGCAGCCCCCTTTCATTCAACAGAATATTTATGGAGATCCTGGGGGGGGGGGGTTTGTGATGTTATAGACATCACCACTGACTCTCAAGGTGACAGCTATGGGTTTCTATGTATAAGGAAACTGAGGCACAGAGAGGCAAAGACACTGGCTGAAATTTAAACGGCTCTAAGACCAGTATTCCAAAGCAACTTCATTTAATTCCAGTACATATGGTTTCCTTTTATTCCCCTGTCTCTCGAAACTACCCCCCCCACACAACAGATCTGCTACCCTGGGGTGGGGCCCTCAAGGTAGCAAGTTCAGCACGCAAAAGAGATAGGAGTGCAGAGAAAGTGGGATTCTTTCCCAGAATTCTCACCCCATCACCAGTCTAATGGGCTGTGATGGCAAACACCTCCCTTCCACCTTTTTATTGTTTCCTCTGAAAGTGCTTTGGGAGGATGTGCCCTGGGAGGTCAAGGGCAGCATGCACCTTGGTTAAAGCACACTGCAGAGGCATTCATCCCCAGACAAGGCGCTGCAGACTTCCCCTTAGCAGTGCCAGGCCTTTCAGCTGTTGGAACCTCTACCCACTGTGGGGCCACAGTGACACAGGTGACCCTGGCTAGGAGGGATTAGAGCTAAATGATGTGCCTGGTATCTTGGGCCTGAAATAACCTCCTTTCCATTAAATGAGAAATGGCAGAAGGACTTAAGAGGGCCTCGTGTACCTTTTATTTTTTTTTTAGGTGTGTAAATGCACTCGCTATGCTATATTCCCATATTGTACAAATATAGTGGCCTTGTTCTATATGCATACATGCATTCATAAACGTGTATCTCCTGACAGTGCATACAAGCTGCCCCACATACAGTGTGTGTGTGTGTGGGGGGGTGTCCATCTGTCCAGCTGTGGATTGCTCCTAGTCACTTTTGACTCTTCCCTTCTATGAGTCTACACCTGGGAGTCATGCAACTGGTCATGCAACTGGCAACCAAGTGATGGTAGGTGAGCATAAAACTCACAATTGTCCAGAACTCACCAATACCCACAGGTGAGTGGGTATGAGGTGGTGAGTGTCACGGGCAGGGACTTGAGGGTCTTCATCTGGGAGTGTGGGTTTAAAAGGCTGATTTCTCCATTTCTGAAAGCCTTGCACGTTTTCTCAATGAAACCCCAAGTTAGCTGTTGACATCTTGTATTCAGGGGACACACACACACACACACACACACACACGATGAGAAGGGATCTAATCTAATCTAATTTAATCTCAGGTGCCCAACAGGTCCACACACCTGCTGGAATTGCTGCGAGGTGGGGACTGCCCTCCCATCCAGTCCCATAACTGTCCCATCCCAAGCCTGCCCTCCCAACATCGCTCAGTGCCTCACCTCTAGGACACACCTGACACCGGGAGTGCTCCCAGAAGACCGGGGTCCTTGGGTCTGTGTCCAAGACGGACCCTTCCCATCGGGCTGCCTCCAGGCTGCACACTGGCCCTGCCCCCATTCCCGGCCGCCGAGCCCAGGGGCCGCGGGGACGCTGTGCGCAGCAGCCGAGGTGCCCCGGTCTGTGTGCGGGTGGCCCAGGTCGGATGGACAGAGGCGGGGTCCCGGCGCCCGGGCGTCCTGCGGCCCGCGTGGGGCTGGTGGCCCTGCCCAGGCCGCGGTGGCCGGGCGCCGGGTCTGGCCCGGGGACTCCGAGGCCTCGCGGCCGGCGAAGGAGAAGCGGAGGAAGGGCAGCGCGGGGAGCTGGGGGGAGGCCGGCAGCCGCCGCCGCCTGGGGCCGCCGACCTGGGCTCGGGCCGCGGCCTGGGCGGGGAGGGCAGGACCCCGGGGTCCCCGCGCCCCTCCCGTCGCTCCGGCTGAGCCCGGGTCCCGCGAACGCTGGGGGCCGAGGCCGGGGAGGGCGCGGGGCTGGACCGAGAGAGGCGCGGGGACGGGGATGGGGGCGCGGGAGGCCGGGCCGGGGCAGGGGTGCGGGGCGCGGGGTGCGGGGCGCGGGGGGCGCGGGGTGGGGCGCGGAGGGCGCCGAGGCGGGCGGATCGGCCCCGAGCGCAGCGCCCCGGACGCCGGCCCTTCCCGGTCCCGACGCAGCCGAGCGCCCGGGACGCGGTGTGCGCTCCGCCGCCGGGAGGCTCCCCGGCTCCGCGCCCGCATCTGCGCCGCCGCCCGGCTGGGAGCGGCCTAGGGCGCGGGCCCGAGCAACGGAGCGGAGCCGGAGGGGGGCCCGAGCGGAGCCCGAGCGGAGCCCCAGGCCCGCGGCCGCGCGCGGGAAGCCTCCTGCCCGGGCCGCCTCTTTGTCGGCCGCGCCCCGCTCTGCGCCCGGCGCGCAGGGGCCCACCCGCCGCGGGGAAGGGCGCGCGGACCGATGGCGGACGCCGGCCGCCCGCGCTGCGCCCCGGGACGCGGCCGCTTACCTCGCACCAGGATGCGGCGGCAGTGGCCCGGCTCCCCGAGCCCCGGAGGCCCGTCGCCGTCGCCGCCCCGGGGGCCCGCGGGGCTGGGAGCCGAGGTCCCGGCCATCGCCCTCGGGCCGCGGCGGCCCGCACCGGCGCCTGCGTGCTCCGCCGCGCCTCGCCCCCGCCGCCCGGCTCCCCGCGGGCGGGTCCGCGGCCGCGCTCGGCGCCCCAGCGCCCATGCCCGCCGCCCGCGCCCCCGGCCCGCCCCGCCCCGCCCCGCCGCCCCGCCGCCCCGCGCCTCCCCCTCCGTGCGCCCCGCCCGCGGCTCCACCCCTCGCTGCCCACCGGGCCGGGCCGGGTCCCCGAGTCGCGGAGCTGCGAGGGGGCGGGGCGGGCGGAGGGGGCGGAGGGGGAGGCGGGGCGGGGCGGGGCGGGGCAGCCCCCTTCCCCCCTCCACCCCCCCGCTCCAGGCGCAGGGAGGCGGGGGCTGCCCTGGGGGCTGTGCTCGCTGCGCGCCCTGAGCTCAAGTTCGCCAGCCTCACCCCTCCCCGCGCCCCCCGCGCCCCTGGCCCTCGCCCCCCGCCCCCCTCCCCTGGCCCTCGACTCCCGCGCCCCTCCCCGCGCCCTCGCCCCCCGCCCCCTCCCCGCGCCCCCTCCCCGCGCCCCCTCCCCGCGCCCTCGCCCCCCACCCCCGTCGGCCCGGGGAGGGCAGGCCCCGCGCTCCCGCGCTCCCGCGCTCTCAGCCGGGCCAGCAGCCCCGGGGCTCCGGGAAGGCGACCCCGAGACCCTGCAGAAAGCAGCAGAAAGCGCTGGGCCTCGGCCCGCGGGGTCGGGCCTCCGCGCTCCGCCGCCCCCAGACCCCAACGCCCGCTCCCGGGCCGCTGGCCGCAGGCAGGCCCCTTGCTCCGCGGAGAGCGCCCGGCGCCCCGATCCCGACGGGCAGCAGGTGGGTGACCCCGTGCGCCGCGCCCCGGCCCAGCCCCGGCCCCGGAACGGCCCCCGCGGGGCGCGGAGAAGCGGGGGAGCGGGCCCCGGGGCGAGCGCTCGGCCTCCCGCGCTCAGACGGGCCTGCGCCCCGGAGCCCAGCGTCTCCTCCGACGGCCCCAGGACGGGCCCGGCCCCGCGTTCCCTCCGCGCGACCCCGGGAGGGGCTGGAGGAGACGCTGGGCCCGGGAGGCCGGTGCCCCGGGCGCGCCCGCACCGAGGCCTGCCCCCCCGCAAAGCGCCGGGACCGCCGACTTCGCTCCCCTCCCCGGCTCCGGGCTGTCGGGCCCAGAGTGTGGGCGCCAGTGGCTGGTGGGGTGCGCTGGGGGCCGCGCCCGTGGCCCCTGCAGCCCGGTGACCCGGGGAGCGCGCGGCCGGGCCAGCCGGTGCCTTAGCGCGTGCCCAGGGTGCCCGTGTTTGTGTCCGTGCTCAGATGCCCGCGGCAGAAGGCGAGGTGGGCTGGACGCCCCAATTACTTAATTGGGTGACAAACAGTGCCTCGGTGAAAGGTTTGAGATGTGGGAAGAGGGGAGGGAAAAGGGTGCAGGGGAGGAGGACGGCTGCTCCGTTCTGATAGAAAGTGGGGGGAGGATAGTAAAGAAAGAAACTTTCTCCGGCCAGGGAGCCCCAGGCTGTCAGGTGCTCGGGCAGCGCGCACAGGAGAGGTGACAGTTGGTGGCACCTGGGGACCTGGGAGGAGGGAAGCTTGTAGCCGCAGGAGGACCCGGGCAGTGCGACCCGACCCTGCAGGACCTAGCCGGTGGGAAGGACCCAAGCGGCCCATCTGAGGGGCCCAGACTCCGCGGTGACCCCCACAGGGGCCTGGACTCCCGGAGGCCAGTCGCCTGATCCAGCCTGTCCCCTTCGCTCCGCACTTCAGTCTTTCTTGGCTCCGACTCTCTCAAGCTGACTTATCTTTATTATTCAAGCAAGAAGCAGAAAGTAAATACTCCAGCTCCAACCTTGGGTGATGTGTGTGTGGGGGGGGCAAGCCTGGCTTTTCTCGGGCGCAGCTGCCCAAATTTCAATTCAAAGAAAAACGGAACAGCCCCGGCTGAGCCCTGCCGGGTTTTGTTTGTTTTGTTTGTTTTCACCCTTTACATTTTTGTTCCACAAACACCGTCTCTCAGGGCCAACAACTCCGCTCTCCATGGGGCAAACTGTCCCGAGGTCCACGATGGGCGCACGGGCACCCACACCCCTGGGGACCCAGGCGGGCCTGCGGGAGAGGCGAACCCCAGGGGCCAGGACTCTCCCGGAGCAGGGAGGAGGGCTAGTTCTTGGGAGGTCCGGTGCTTCCGCTGTCTCCCGCCCTCGATTTTTCCTTTCCCTCCCGCTGCCTCTTTTCCGGGTGGGATTTGGCTTCCGGAGGGCATCAGGCTCTCTGGGCTCCCAGGCCTGGAGGTGGGGCCCCCACCCTGGGATTGCACCCCTCGGGGCCAGCGGGGGAGCTCAGGGCTTCTGCACACAGAGGCGGAGAGTGTGCGTTGTGCACGCGTGTGGGTGTGGGTGTGGGTGTGGGTGTGGATGTGGGGGCCGTTCTGGATCTGCTGGATCTGCTGGATCTCCTCCCTCAGCGGCTGCAGCCCAGCCAGGGTGCCCGCGGGCCCTGCGGAGCCTGAGCCCATGCCTGGCCCAGGAGGTGGGCTGTGCGGGGCCAGCGGGCTCCCACCCACACCCTATCCTCTCTGGAGGCCCTGACCTGCCGCCCGCCCGGGTCCTGAGCTTCCGGGGTGCGGAAAGCTGGGGAGTCTGTACTGGGCAGGGCCCCCCTCCCGTAGGGCCGTGTGGGGTTGGCTTTGCTGACTGCACACACTCATTTGTTGGGGGTGCCCGTGGGTTCCAGAAGGTCCTCCTGCCAGGGTGGGCAGCAGGCAGAGCGCTGGTGTTGACCCGCCTGGTACGAATTCTCTGAGATCTGGGGTTCCTGCCTCTGCAGCGGGACAGGTGGCCTATGTGGCCAGTGTCTTAGGCTCTCACTGCCAGTCTACACTGGCAGTCTCCCAGTCATCTCAGCTGGGTCGAGATCCTAGGGATCTGGAAAATCCTGTCTCTCTACACACCTGCTCCCTTTCTGTAAATCGATTCAGGGACTTTAGTGGGAGGGACGCATGTGGGGGAGAGCAGAGGGAGTCCCAGTGCGCAGGGGCGGGGCCGTGGCCCAAACTGCTTGCCCAGAGGCTCTGACCCTGCCGTCCTCCAGGGCCGCAGACCCTAGGTGTTGCTCTGGCCCTTTCTGGGTCCCACCGAGCCTCCACAGCTCAAGCCAGGATCCGTCCCTGTTACCAGCTCTGTCCTGGCCTCTGCTGGTCCCACCGAGTCAGTGGGCTTCTGCTTCGCAGGATGAGCTGGTCTGGTTACATTGAACTGCCGCGTCCTGGGCTGGCGCCCTCTGTCCTGTGTGTCCTGTGTGTCCTGTGGCGACCTCTGCCACAAGGAGCTCCCTGGCCACGGTGGTGGGGGTGGTCCTCCCTCGGCTGTAGGAATGGAGAGACAGCCAGGCAGCAAAGGGCTCCAGCAACCCAGCTCCCTTCAGATGCTCCTTAGCATTCGGTCTCCAGAAGATTTCTCCAAAACAGCCTGAGTTGGGGAAAGTCCTCCCTCCAGTCTCACCTTGTTTCCCGCCTTGCTTAACTGCCATCTCCAATTCTTGCCGATTTTTCTCCCGGTGTGGGCTTGATCCAGTCTTTTTCCAGGGACCCTTTAGGCCCTCCCCATCCACCTTCACCAGGCCTTCTAGCAGCCTAACGAGTGAGGAGTGAGACGTGAGACTAGTGAGATGTCCTGAGCCTCTGTCCTTCTGACAGCTGGGCACCCCCGCCCCATGCCTACCCTGCTGGGCAGCAGGCCCTCTAGCATCAGAAGTGTGTCACCTGTCCTGGGTTCTAGGGGAGCCAAGATGCGCATGTGTTTGGGCGGGAGTTGGAGTCCAGGTTCTCCCAGAAGCTCCCTGTATTTCGCACCCAAGCGGCTGAGTCCTCCACAAACAGTGGTCCTGTGGCTCTGGCTGGAACCTTCAGCATCCCCTTTGCTGCTCAGATCCTAGAAAGTCAGAAGCGCCATCCTGTGTCTGGTTCCTTGTCCTTCTGTATCCCTAGGGTGCTCTGACAAGCACGTCAGGCCAGCTCTCCAGGCCTGGACCCCCGACCCAGCTCAGCCCTGCTCCGTCTGGTGCCTGGGCCAAGCCTGCAGCCCCTTCCGGTGCCTTCCCCAGCTGGCTTCCTCCCTGCATTCCTCAGCCTCTTTACCTCCCTGCTCCCCTCTCTCGGCCAGTGCTTCTCCTTGGTCCTTTCCCTGAGGCCTAGAGGCTTGGAAGGTCTAGGCATCTCTGTCCTGTCTCATCCCCTTTTTGTCTGGGACTCCTGTCCATCTTTCTTTTTGCGGATTTTGGGGCACCATACAGAGGTCCCTGGGAGATCCTGGGTGGCATTCTTCTGGCCCCCAGCTATTCCTGCTGGGACAAGGACCTCGGGGTTTGAGTGAATGGAGAAGACCACTCCTTGCAGATTCAGCTGGGGAGCACAAGACCCAGGGGGCAGAAAAAAAAAATCCAGGCTTCTCTTCCTTCCCTGACCCTGCCTATACCCCACCCTACATGCCTGGGAGCCAGACCTCCGGAACATCAGGGAGGGACCCTGGCCCCACTCTCTGGTAGGAAGGGATTGACATTTTAAAAGTAGATGAGGTGCTGGGGCGCCTGGGTAACTCCGTGGGTTAAGCATCTGCCTTGGGCTCAGGTCATGATCCCGGGGTCCTGGGATGGATGGAGCGCCATCAGGCTCCCTGCTCGGGGGAAGCCTACTTCTCCCTCTGCCTCTGCCTGCCGCTTCCCCTGCTTGTGCGCTCCCTCCCCTCCCCTGTCAAAAAAAAATTAAGTAGATGGGGTGCTGTTGGAGTTTTTTTGTTTTTGTTTTTTTTTACAATGGACATTGTTATTTTTGTAAAAAAACAATAAAATGTGTTCATTTCTGAGAAGAGTAGCAGTGCTGCAGCCCAAGGAGAGGCTACTCTACTGGTGAGACGCCGTGTTCCTGGGTTGGTGGGACAGGTGCTGGGGGCAGAGTGAGGTTCCTCTCGATAGCCAGCCGCCTGCAGGCTCAGACAGGGCTCAGTCAGTGACAGCGAGCAGACCCTCCGGGCCCTATACGTGCCAAGGTGGAGGGAAGATGGAGGGGGGCTGGGAAGCAGAGAACCCAAGTTAGCTGCGCTGGGGTGGGCTGGTGCAGGGTGAGGTGGGGAAGGGCCAGCTACTGCCCCATTTCTCATTTCTTTGCCTCTCAAGGCAACACCCCCCTGCTTTGCTTTGTCCCCTCTTCTGTGTAGGCAGGAATCCCAGGGAGGCGGTGGGACAGCTCTAGGGCTGTCAAGATCTGCGGATGCCAGGTCTGGTACACCTGCTGGTGCCTTTCCTGATCCTGGGGGATCTTGATCCTGATCCTGGGGGTCCTGAGGCCCATGGGGAGAGCTGCCCGGGGGGAGGCTGTGGGTCTAGGCCAGTTTGTAAAGAGGACCACACTGGAGTGACAATGGCAGGGTTGATAACCTCTCCCGGTACTTACCACCCAGTGGCTACCAGGAGGCAACTCCTGCCTGGACTCTGGCGTTGGACCAGCACCAGGAAGGCTTAAAGGGAGGAGGCCAAGGATTTCTTGACTTCCCATGTATTAAATCACTTAGAAAAAAATCACTAGTGCTGGGCTGCTGACCAAATGGCTTCAATTCAGGTCCAATGACTTCAGATCAGGTCCCCAGTGGATTCGTGATATTTCAAGGGCTTCCAGGGAAAACCTGGCTGGGAACCCTTGCATTGGGCTAGGGCGGGGGGGGGGGGGGGGGGGGGGTGGAAGCAGGCATTGCTGGATGAAAGCCAGGAGCCAAGGTCTCGGGTGGTCAGTATGCAGTAATCCTGGGAATGAGAAAGGGTTATTTCATTCAGGACTTAGGGTGGGTGGGGGAGGAGGGAAGTCAGCAGAGGTCTGGGAGGTAGGGGCAGTCTGGGGGTAGGAGGATCAGAGAGGGTGAACAACTGGGCCCAACATGCAGGTGTCCAATCTGATCTGGAAAGCTCCCCCACCCACAGGACTCTGTTGAGAGGCCACCTAAGGGCAAGAGCGGAGGCGACTGGCCGGCCAGCCGCTGGACGTAGACTCAGCCAGTGGAGCAGAGTGGGTGTCCCCAGGGTCTGGGGCAGGGGCTTGGCGGGGTGGGGGACTCCTGATTGCTGATCTTCTCATCTGCTTTCTCTAGACAGATCACCCCAAGCTTCCTTGGCGTCCTGTTCCTCTTCCCTGGGATACTCTGAATTTCCTTCCTTGCCCCTTCTCTGATGGTTTGCTACTTCATCCTCCTGCTTCCTTTCTCCTTCCGGTTCTCTAGTCTTCCTCCCTTCCCGGCGTTTCTCTCCCTCCCCTCTCCCTCCTCTTCCCCTCCGTGGCTCCCAAATTCCCCACTTTCCATCAGCCTTCTCCTCGAAGGGGCTGAAGCACCCATGCTTACTTGTGTTTCTTAGGAAATTACCATCCCAGCTGGGTGAGGAATTTAAACGCATGAGAACACTTGAGACTTGAGAAAATCTTCTAAAAAATTTCCTTCTTTCTTAATAAACAAAATTCACTCACTCCCGCCACACTCTGATTTTATCTGGATCATTCTCTAAATCAATCTAGCAAGAGATACAGGGCGAAGTGCCCCAAACTGTGCAACGCGGACACTGTCATCAATCGGACACGACACCCCTTAGGGTGGGACTGGGTTGCTCCCTTCTGCAGAGAAGGAAATGGACCAGACCGAGGTCACATCCCTAGGTTGTGTGGCTTCAACCCAGGTGCGGGATGAGGGCACTGCCACGGCAAAAACCCCTTCCTTTGTCTCTCACTTCGCTCTGAGAACGGGGCTTCCCCAGACTGTCTCGGGACTCGGGCGGCTCCCAGCACAGCAGCCGGTGGGCCCCTTCCAGGGCGGCTGTGGCCTCTCCGGAGACCAGAAGAGCCCCGGGGTGTCAGACTCCAAGGAGCAGAAGCTGAGTCGCCTGCGGCTGGCTTTACTGTGTGCGGCTTTGTTCCTGTTCGGGTGTGGGCTTCCCTGAGATACGGCCTACGTACCCGACTCACACACTGCGCTTCAATAGTTTTTAGTATTTTCACAGATAATACTCACGTGCGTAATGTATGTCCAGATGTCCAGTGCAACTGTCACCAATGTTAGGTCATTTTCATTACCTCAGAAGGAAACCTGTCCCCTTTAGCCGGCACTCCAGCTGCCCACACCGCCCCCCCCAGCCCTAAGCAGCCACCCATCTACTTTGTGTCTATGCATTTGCCTATTCTAGACTTTTCATATAAGTGGAATCATATAATAACTGACCTTTATATCTGGCTTCTTTCGCTTAGCATAATGTTTCAAGGTTCATTCACGCTGTAGCATGTATGAGTGCTTTACTCCTTTTAGGGCTGAGGAACATCCCCCTGTATGGTTATCCCACCTGTGCTCACCCATTCATTATTGGTAGACATTTGGATGGTTCCCACCTTGCCTGTGAGAGTGTGGGTCCACCCCTAGCTGGGGGTGTTCCACTGGCAGCTCAGAAGAGCAGCTGGAGAAGCACGGCGAGGCTCACGATGGGCCATACACTGGCTGATGGGTCACCTTCCAAGCCTCCTTTCACTCCTGCCCAGTGAGAGGGGACAGCTGGACTGAGAGACTTGTAGGAATTCTAGGCTCTGTAGTAAAGATTCAGAGCCTTGACTCTTGACTAGGTTGGGTCAGAATCCTGGTTCCTTTTTTTAAGATTTTATTTATTTATTCATAAGAGACACACAGGGAGAAGCAGAGACGTAGGGAGAGGGAGAAGCGGGGACCCCAGGATCACGACCTGAGCCAAAGGCAGAAGCTCAACCACTGAGCCACCCAGGCGTCCCTGGAATCCTGGTTCTACCGCTACCTAGTTGCTGACAGTTTAACTTCTGTCCCTCAGTGTCCTCATCCATTAAATAGGGATCATGTTACTGCCAAACTCCTGCAGTCGTTATGAGGGTGAGTTAATCTGTGTAGAGCACTTGATCTGGTACCTGGCACTCAGCGGGTGCCGATGCCGGAGGAAGACAAATGTAAGCTTTCATCATTTAGGGCGTAGAGCCAGAGCTCACAGGTAGCACAAGTTGGACCCGCTTTCTCTTCCTCCCGGATGGGTAAAAGAACAAAGTGGTTAGCCGTGCCTAAAGGGAGGGGGAGGTGGTCTGACCTGGGGGCTGGGAGCCCAGATTCTAGGTCTTCAACCCCAGCCGCCTAGGTAGAGTCAGGATGGGGATGCCAGAGAAACCGTCTCGCTGCCAGGGCCCCTGGATAGCAAAGCTGTGGTTTTCAGCCAACCTCACGTTTCTCAAAAGCAAACATTGAGCTCAGAGAAGACAGTGGGCGGTGTGGCCCCCGACCAGAACCCTGCTTTCAGTTATCCAGCCGCAGGGACACTGCTGAGCTCTTGGTGTTGAAAGTGCTACCCTTGCCTCTGCCGTCAAACTAGATTCTCCCCTTTCCTGGTGGAGAACCCCAGCCAGCCCCGGTGGCTCAGCCCAGGAAGGAAGGAACGGTAAAGGGAGCCCCAGAGGGATCTGAGTCTGGCCTAGAGGCAGGGGGTTCCCCACAGGCAGTGTCCTGCCCCCCCCCCACTTCCCGCATTTCCCACCAGGCCTGGTGCGGACAGACCAGGAGTGGCTCCTTGGGCTCTTTGCGGAGCAGTCTGGAGGCCACCAATGGTGGCTTTTATATCCTTTTACACCTTTGGATGTGTGGGGTTCAATTCAAATCAATCTAGTGAAACAATTTTTTTTTTAATGTTGCTAGAACAGGTTTGAAGAGGCATGTTGTTTTGTTTTGTTTTTTAATTTGACGGGGGTGGGGGAGGAGAGAGAGAAAGAGAGAGAGGCAAACAGGGGGATCCGCAGGCAGAAGGAGAAGCGGGCTCCTCGCCAAGCAGAGAGCCCGACTTGGGGCTGGATCCCAGATCCTGGGATCCTGACCTGAGCTGAAGCCAGAGACCCAACCGTCTCAGCCACCCAGGTCCCCTAGGAGTTTTGTTTTGACGTCTCCATCAAGGACAGCTGCTCCTTTGTCCCTCCCCTACTTTGTGCCTGAGAGCTTGCCTGTAGTGACTTGCCCCAGAGACACGGTTCTTTTTGTCTCTGCTGTGCCTGCTGCCGCACTGCACATTCACGGTCACCAACCATCCGGGTCGGTCCCAAGTCCCCAGCACGGGAACCCACTCGTCTTGGACCTTGTCCCAAGAAGGATCATTTGCCATCAGCATCACAGCTAAGTTGGGGAAAGGGAAGCTGCAGAGGCATGATGTGTAGCACCCCTTAGCAGTTCCCTGGCTCTGGGGACTCCTCTACCTCTCCGCCCACCCCCCTCCCAAGCTTACTTGCTCTCTGGGTCAGGCAGGTCCCTCCACCAGCATCGCCTGGCACCGGCTGCCACACAAAAAGGGAGTTAACTGGGGATGAGCATCAGGTGGCCCTGGAAGTATTCTCCAGCTCCTGACTTCAGAAGTGGAAGGGCAGGGACGCCTGGGTGGCTCAGCGGTTGAGTGCCTGCCTCTGACTCAGGGCATGATCCTGGAGTCCCAGGATTGAGTCCCACATCGGGCTCCCTGCATGGAGCCTGCTTCTCCCTCTGCCTGTGTCTCTGCCTCTCTCTCTGTGTCTTATGACTGGATAAATAAAATCTTAAATAAAAAAAAAGTGGAAGGGCAAGGAGCTGCATTGTAGCCTATGTTGGGCGACTGCTGAGCCTTTGTTGCAATCTTGGGAACACCCTGACCACTAGCCAAGGCCCCCTCCAGATAGTCCCTTAGGGCACCTGTCCTATTACCCACGCCCGCCCAAATGTTGCTAAGAATTTATAACCACTGGGAACCATACTCTAGAAGCTGCTGCACACTCTTTGGAATATCCCTCCTCTGACAAATGTTTATTGAGCTATTACTATTTCTGGACAGGAGGCCGGACATTACAGGACATTTTTGAGCCAAACAGACCTAAATCCCCACAGTCAGGAAGCCTATTTTATTGGAGACAGCTAACCTTCCCTTGGATAGTGAAGTTCAAAGGGGAGTCATGGCAGGGCATCTCTGAAGTTGATCTAGAAGGTCCCGCCCACCTGCTGGGCAGTTTGCAGAGATGCACAGACCAGTCAGTGACTAAGCGCAGGTTTGCTTTGGGGACTAGAAACTGGCCTCTGAAAATAACTCCTGTTGAAGAGGTGCTCTCCTGTAGCCTCAGTGGTTCTGTAATAAAGGAAAATCCCAGAAGGGGAACACATATTTCTCTTGTTGAGTTGGCTAAGACAAAACAAAATAAAACAAAGTAAAACAAACATACAAACAAAAGCCCCCAAACAGACATGCAATCCCCTGCCTTGGGTGTGCGGGGTGGGGTTTTTGTTCACAGATGTTTGTTGTGCACCAATTTCATTAACTTTTAAACAGTTTTTTTTTTTTTAAAGAAGGACAACATTCGTCTGAGAAAAAAAAAAACCAACCCTCTAACTGGGACAAAGGGTTATAAAATGACAAGCAGGTGTCTCTCCAGAGCCTCAGCCGCATCCTGGAAGCCCCGAATTCTTGCCCCATCTCAGACATCCGTGACCGCACGGAAAAGCAGGACCGAAGCCACCTGTCCTCTGCCCTCCCTGCTGCCCTCGCCCGCCTGCGCCCCGGGTGACCCTGGAGAGTCCCCTTCCCCATAGCCTCACCACGTCAGTGTGTCACCTAAAATTCGGATCTCTGTGGGTGTGATAGGATTTTTTTTAAGATTTTATTTATTTATTCATGAGAGACACACAGAGAGAGGCAGAGACCCAGGCAGAGGGAGGAGCAGGCTCCAAGCAGGAGCCCGACAGGGGACTTGATCAAGGGACCCCAGGAGCATACCCTGGGCGGAAGGTGGCACTAAACCACTGAGCCACCCGGGCTGCCCAGGATTCTTTTTTAAAAAAGATTTTATGTATTTATTCATGAGACACAGAGAGGATTCTCAAACGAATCAAGCCCAGGAGAAAGGAGGGGGAGTGCAGCGCGGGCCGGGCACGCAGGTGGGCTGCAGCGGGCCGGCCTGGAGGCCGCAGTGCAGGGGTGGGGGTGGGGGTGGGGGGGCGCGGGGTCAGTGGGAATTAGCGCGCGGCTGCCCGAGGAGCCCGCGGGGCGAGGTTCGGCGGATTAGCGGGTTCAACGGCAGGTCAGGGGAGCTCAAGGGGGCGACGAGGTCCGCGCGAGGTCAGGGCCTCGGTACCGCGGGCCGGGCGCGGGGCTGCAGCGGGGACCGTGCGGCTTCGGGGGCTGGACCCGGCCTCTGCAGAGCGCGGGGATGCGCTCGGCTTCCCGCCTCGGCCTGGAAACGAGGGGTCGGCCAGGGAGCCCCGAGGGGTCCGATGCACCGTCCGCGAGCGCCCGGCAAAACGCGCGGGGGCTGCAGGTGCGCGCGGGCGCAGGCGTATCTGGGGAACCGACTTCTGGGTTTCCATCCCGGTTCCTTTTATCTGTAACGACTTTCCCGTCCGGCCAGGTGGGAGAGCTCTCGGGCGAGCGCACAGCTCCACGGGCCGCACCTTCGTGCCGAGAGCTCGAGTCTGTCCTTTCCCGAGGCACACACCTGCGGCCTCCGCGGCGGGACCATCGCACCGTTGGTGCAAAACTAATCACGACCCGCGCCGCGCGCTCTCGGAGCCTGGGCGCGCGGAGGGAGAGCCGGGAGGGCTGCCCGGAGCCAGCGCTTCCCCAGGGCAGCGGTGTTGGCGCAGCGCGCGCCCTCCCGGAGCCCCCGACCTGCGGCCTGGGGAGAAGGCGCGTCGATCTGTCACTTGAGCCCCTTTCCCTGCCTCCCCCATACTCCTGGGGGTAGCGAGGGATGCCAAGTGGGCTCTCCACCCCGAAATCCTGGGGCGCCCCGGGGGCTCGGCGGTGGAGCGCCTGCCTTGGGCCCAGGGCGTGACCCCGGGGTCCCGGGATCGAGTCCCACGTCGGGGTCCCTGCGTGGAGCCTGCTTCTCCCTCTGCCTGCGTCTCTGCCTCTCTCTCTCTCTCTGGGTCTTTCATGAATAAATAAATAAATCTTTTTAAAAATTTGGAATCCTGGCCTTGGCAGATGATCCCCAAACCCCAGGAAACAGACGGACAGACGATGGATAGCGCTCCGCGTCACTAAGTGCAGGTGGCGCCACCCTCGTCGCCATCTCTAGTGGCCTCACGTTGCATCATTCCTTCTCCAGGGACCTGCCCCTCCTTTCCGCAGCCTCGGGGTCCCCGAGGGCGAGGCCAGCGCCGTCTGGGGCGATGGAGCGGAGATGCTGAGCGGGAGATGCTCGGGCGACGTCCCCACCTCCACCTCCACGAAAGCCGGGCCCCCCGGGTTGGGTCCTACTGATTTTCCGGAGAAGGCTCCTCCTTTAGGGTCGCTCCTCTGGGGCAAAAATTGCAATAATTGCGAATCCTTGGGGGAGATGGTGGTTGGGAAGGCAGTGCTGGGGGTCCAGCTGGGGGAGAGGTGTGAGTGCGCGCGTCTCTGTGTGTGCGTCTGTGTGCGTGCGCCTGTGTGTGTGTGTGTGCGCATCTGTGTGTGTGCATCTGTGTGTGTGCATCCGTGTGAGAGTGCATCTGCGTGTGTGCGCATCTGTGTGTCAGTGTGTGCGCGTCCGTGTGTGCACATCTGTGTGTGTCCGTGTGCGCGTCCGTGTGCGCGTGGGGGGCGGTGGCCGACCCGGCCGGGGAGCGGGAGGGAGGAGGAGGGTGGGAGGAGGAGGGAGGCCGCCGGGAGGGCGGGGAGCGGGGAGGCTGCGCGCGGGCCGGGGCGCCGCGGGTCTGGCCGGGGCCACCCTCCGGGTTCTCGCCGCCTGGGCTCGCGCGGACGTGCGCGTCACGGGCGGGAGGTAGTCTCCGGGGACGTGGCGAGGGGTCCTGGCCTGCGCTCCCGTCCAGGTGCACTCGGAGGTCCCGGCTCCCCAACAAAAGCCCCTGGAACCCCGGTGCCGCCCCCGCTGGCCGCTCGCGGCTGCAGTCGCTGCATCTCAGGACTGAAAGGCTGGCCTCTGGCTGGAAATACCTGTTTTTAAATCGAATGGACAATGTTGAGCCTCCTTTAAACGCCGCTTCCAGCCTCTGCACACTAGTCAGTTAGAACAACACTAATAGAATTGAAAGGGGGGGGGGATCCTAGTGCCCAAACCTAAATCCATCACCTTCTTTCTTGCATCTTTTAAAAAAATATTTTATTTATTCATGAGAGACCCAGAGAGAGAGGCAGAGACACAGGCAGAGGGAGGAGCAGGCTCCCTGCGGGGAGCGCGATGCGGACTCGATCCCGGACCCCTGGATCACCACCTGAGCCCAACCACTGAGCCACCAGACGTCCTGTATTTTGCATTTTCTACTTGAGGTCTCACCTAAATACTTGCCGCGCGCTAGGGTCCTCAGGGCCGAGAGATATTCTGTGACTCTGCAATTTACTTTAACCATTCCACTGTTAAATATTCTGGTGTGTCTAGCTGTTGAGCATCAAAGTGATGCTCAAATCAAAACCTTCAAATAGATACTTTTCTCCTTTAGGGGGATTATTTCCTTAGGATCCTTATAGGCCAGCAGGGTAGGGACGGTTTCACTGCTCTGAATACATCGCCGCACCGCCTTGAAGCTTTTCCCCACACCACAAGCCTCTGCAGAGCGGGCGCCAGAGCAGCAACTCCGCAAAGTGCTGAGCCCTTTAGGTAGAAGGGAGATGAGACCCGGGAAACGTGGGGAGGTGGAGAGGGTGTGGGGATGGTGGGGTAGAGTGGTGAGGCTGGGGCAGAAAAGGACTGAAGGTTCCTTTTCCTGCCTGGAGAAAGGTAAGACTTTCCAGGGGACGTGATGCCCTGACAGCCTCAGGCAGGAGTTTGTCAGGTAAAAGCTAAGGGAGGACACAGGGACCTTCGGGTTCACAGGCCGGGTAGCTGGAGGGCTTTGGGGGTTTGGAGGGGCAGTCGGTGGGAAAGTCCGGGAAGGTGAGACTCTTACCTTCCATTCAATGGAATTGAAAACCACGACCTCCTCATTGAGCATAAGCACTATTTTAAGCTGTTGCAGGATTAATAAGGGCATGACTACATAATCATTAGTGTTTTAAGTAGTGTTTGGTTAAAAAGGAACTTATATTTCCTTTTAAAAAATCAGTTGTCCTTTAAGAAACAATTCCTTACCTTAGCTACAGTAATATGTATCTTAAAACCATACATATATTACTTGATTTTTTCCCGTAATGAGACTATATTCATGCATTACGTGGTTAACATTTTTGTTAACAGAAACTCCTCGTAAAATAACCAGGCTGAAATGTATCTGAGTCCTCCTCCTTAATCCTCCTTCCACAAGTCACACAGCTGATAGGTACAATGGTGCGTGTGCAAACTGTGTGTTTTTCATCAACGTTTTATACTATTGCTGCCACTGTGCAAGTTCATTCCCATTTAAAAAAAAAAAACTAAGAATAGGCCATGACATTCTTATATATCAATGGATGTAACTCTATCTCAGTTTTTAAAAAATATCTTTAAAATTTATTTGAGAGAGAGTAGGTGCACGGGAATGAGGGAAAGGGAGAAGCAGACTCCTGGCGGGACCAGGAGCCTCAGGAGGGGCTGCTCCCAGGACCCCATCCTGACCCCAGCAGAAGGCAGCCACTTAACAGACTGAGCCACCCAGGCACCCCTCTATCTCACTTTTAACAGCTACCTAGATCACATTATGTGGATGTTCCATCTTTCCTCTATATCGAAGATTATATAAATAATAGATGAACGTATTTTGTATCACAAAACAATTCCAACAATCCCTAAACATAAAGATAAAACACAAAACAGTGTGTGTTTGTATGATTCCCTTCTTCATGCTTGCCTCCACTCTTATTCTGCCTTATTCCTCAGAAGTTTGAGGTCAGAAATTTGGCTTTTGTCCCTCTGGACACCCCGCCTCCAAAAGACTTTTATTTGTTCTCTTGAGCAGACGCACTCCCATTTCCCTCCCCGCACCACCCCCTACTCAATAAGGAACCATTGAATTGTGTGTCGTGTGTGTGTTTCTGTTATTACACTTCCTCACAGAATACACATTGTTTTTTGTGCGTGTGCTTTTCATTCTTATGCATCGGTTTTATATTTCATCTTTTTTTCATCTTTTTTAAAAAATATTTTATTTATTTATTCATGATAGACATAGGGGGAGAGAGAGGCAGAGACACAGGCAGAGGGAGAAGCAGGCTCCGTGCAGGGAGCCTGATGTGGGACTTGATCCCGGGTCTCCAGGATCGCGCCCTGGGACAAAGGCAGGTGCTAAACCGCTGAGCCACCCAGGGATCCCCTCATTTTATTTTTAAACATTATTTTAAAGCTTTAGTTTCAAATAATTTTAAAAGTTACAATAGTACAAAGAACTCCAGTAAAGCTGCATTTGCTTTATCTTTCTCTTCCCCTATATATTTATAAAATTATTGTTATTGAAGTATTACAGAGTAAGTGGCAGATATCATGCCCCCTTATATTTCCGAAGAAGGAAGTCCTTCACTACCTGAGCACAGTGCAATGATGAAAATCAGGACGTTTAACATGCTATCATATACTCTTCAGATCTTATTCAAAATTTGCCACTTGTGCCAATAATGTCCTTTATTAATTTTTTAAAAGAGTTTATTTATTTATTCATCAGAGACACAGAGAGAGGCAGAGACACAGGCAGAGGGAGAAGCAGGCTCCATGCAGGGAGCCCAAAGTGGACTTGAACTCAGGACCCCGGGGTCAAGACCTAGGATGAAGGCAGATGCTCAACCACTGAGCCATCCAGGTGCCCCCAATAATGTTCTTTATTATATTTTTCTGGTCCAGGATCTAATTCAATATCACTCGTTGCATTTAGTTTTTGAGTTTTTGGTTTCCATTAGCTGGAAACAGTTCGGTTTCTTTTACGTTTTTGTGATATAGAAATTTTTTGAAAAGTATGGGCCAGTTATTTTATAGGCATTATGGTTTCCTGCTTTCTTTTAAGCAATCAGAAACTTACAGAAAAGTGGTCAGATATAAAGAACTCACCTGCCCTGGACCCATTTGAGTATAAATTCCTGACATATGCTTTATTTTGTATTTCCAACAAACAAGGACAATCTCCTCATAATCATAATGCAATCGTCAAAATAATAAAATCAACATTATCACCACGGACTACTCAGATCTCATTAATGTTTGCCAGCTGTCCTGACAATATCTCTGTAACACAAAGACTCAGCCAAGATCACATGCCGCATTGTCTCCTTATTCTTCGTCAATCCGTCAATCCGTAGCAGTTCCAGGCTTTTCTTGACTTCCATGGCCAGTTTTGATGTATGATGTCCGTCAGTATGGGTTTGTCCGTTATTTTCTCCTGGTTCAATTCAGATTATGCATCTTTGGCAGGAACAGCAGTGCTCAATTCTCTTATTGCATCCTTTCGGATGGGGCATGATTTTTATTAATCCCATTATTGGTGATGTTAACTTTGATCATTTGAGTGAGGTGATGTCTGCTAAGTTTCTTTCTATAAAGTGAATATTTTTCCCTTTGTAAGTAATAAATATTTTTCAGGGAGGAGCTGTGAGACTACGTATATATCCTGCTACTCATCAAATTTTCTCTGCCTTCTTATATCATTAAGTGCAACAGATTCATATTTTACTCAATGGGTTATAACACATTACTATTATTATTATTACTTAATTTGCAAATTATCCCAAATGTAGTCAGTGGAACTGCCTTCAGCTGGCCTCTGAATCCTTTTTTTTTTTTTGTGACAGCTTTGTTGAGATTCACATACCAGAAAATTCACCTATTTAAAGTGAAGTCTATTTAACCATACAATTAAATGGTTTTTAGTATGTTCACAGAACTGTGTAACCTCCCCTCCAATCAGCCTTAGAACACTCTCATCACTCCAGAGAGAAGCCTTTAGCTATTCTGCTCTCAATCCTCCGAAGCCTCAAGACCCTGGACAATTATTAATCCACTTTCTGTGTCTATAGCTCTGCCTATCCTGGACATTTCATGTAAGTGGAATTGTACAACATGCAGCCTTTTGTGACTGGCTTTTCTCACTTAGCAGGATGTTTTCAAGATTCATCCACCTTGGAGCATGTAGCAGTCCTTCATTCCACACTAATGCCAGAGCATGTTCAATTGTATGGACGTACCGCATTTTGTATCCCCATTCCTCAGTTGATGGACATTTGCGTTGTTTCCACTTTTTTACTATTATTAATAACGCTGTTGTGAATGCTCTTGTAAAGGTTTTTGTGTGGTTTTATGTTTTCCTTTCTCTTGGGTACATACCTAGGAGGGAAATTACTGGGTTGAAGAGTTAACTTTGTGTTTAATTTTCTGAGAAACTGCGACACTGTTTTCCCAGGCGGCTGCACCATTTTATGTTCTTACCAGCAGTGAGGATTCCAGTTTCTCCTACATTTTTGTTGCCACTTGTCATTATCTGTCTTTTTGATTATAGCCATACTAGTAGGTGTGAAGTGGTATCTTATTATGGTTTTGACTTTCATTTCTCTGATTAGCGATGTTGGCTATCTTTTCATGTGTCTATTGGCTATTTGTATATCTTTGGAGAAATGTCTGTTTGGATCCTTTGCCCATTTTTAATTGGGTTATTTGTCTTCATATTATTGAGTTGTAAGGGTTATTTGTATATTCTAGATACAAGTCCCTTATCAGATATATGATTTGTGGGGCACCTGGGTGGCTCAGTCAGTTAAGTGTCTGCCTTCAGCTCAGATCATGATCCTGGGGTCCTGGGATCGACTTGACTCCCACATCGTTGGGCTCCTTGCTTAGTGGGGAGTCTGCTTCTCCCTCTCCCTCTGCCCCTCCTTCCCACTGGTGCTTGCTCTCTCTTAAATAAATAAATAAATACATATTTTAAAAAATGTTCAGATACATGATCTGCAAATATATTGTCCCATTCTGTGGGTTGTCTTGTTACTTTCCTGATAGTGTTCTTTGAAGCACAAAAGTATTTACTTTTGATGAAGTCCAATTTACCTTATTTTTGTGGTTGCTTGTACTTTCAGTATTATATCTAAGAAACCACTGGCAAGTCAAAGGTCATGAAGACCAGGGGCTCAGCCAGAGGCAAGAGTTTGGGAAGAAAGAAGGCATCCCTGAGAGCTGCTCCTGGTTTTAGAGATATAAAAAGAGCATTGTAGGTGTAGTCAGGCAGTGAGGACTGTCCCCAGGAGCTGAGCACAGGGATGTCAACCATCCTGGCGGGGATGTGCCAGACGGTGGGGGAAAGGCCCCCGGCTTTCTGAAGCTGCCCTGTACACTCCATCAGTTGCAGGGCCAGAGGCTTTAGAGGGAGGCACAGGAGTTGTGGGTCGCCTGATGGAGTAAGAAGTGTTATGTTCTTGTAGGGACAGTCGCTGTCCTGGAGTGTAGAGGTGGACAAGCGGACTGACTGATCAGAGACAGTCTGAGTTTCTACTCTCCATGGGGACTAGCAGGATGCAGTTTGGGCAGGTTGTGCCCTATACCAGGCCCCCTGGCCCTGAAGGCCAATGGGGACTGAAACCCAGCCTGAGCTAATTCTCACAAGGGTGCTGCGTGGGCTAGAGGCGGACTTGCCTTTGGGCCACAGGGGAGAAGACAGTGCCCAGGGCTCCCTGGCCTCAGGCGCAGGAGGGAAGCTGTGCAGTGGGGGGTCCCCAGGACCTCTCAGCAGCGGCCCCCTCTTCCCCGGGATCCCTCAGGGAGGGCGGCGCAGGCCTTCTGGGAAGATCCCACTCCACGTCCCTTTGGGCTGAGCCCCAGGGGCTGTGCTGTGAATAGAAGAGCAGGATTTCCGCAGGCTGCAGGTGGAGGTCAGTGCTGCGCCTCCGGGGAGCTCCTGCGGAGAGAGCTGAGCGAGCTGAGCGGCTGATGGTAGGTGCCAAGGTCCACCCGTCGGGGCAGGAGAACCCGGAGGCGGCCTTCCCTCTTCTCCCTTTGGGATCTGCAGCCTCAGCAGCAGGCCCGGCCGAGGCCGCAGAGCCGGAGGCGCAGGCTGGCTGGGGGCTCAGCACTCGCGCCCTACACACCCCAGGGGCCGAGGGACTGGGGCTCCGAGGGGGCGGAGCGCTTGGGGTGCTGGGGGCGTCCTGAGGGCTGAGCAGGGCTCCGGGACCCGGGGGGAGGGGGCCCTCGGCATCTCGGGATCCCCGTGGGGCCCGGTTCTTCCCAGCGCCCGGCTGCCTTCTGGGGGGGGGGGCGCGGGCCAGCCTGGGGGGCGGGGTCCGTCCCGTAATAGGGGGGCCGGCGGGGCGCACCTTCCTTGGGCTGCGAGCGACCCGGCGACCAAGGGGGGGCTGCGGCCCCGTTAATACGCCGGGGGGGGCGGGGCTGGGGCGCGGACCGGCCGGACCCCGCCCCGGGTCACACAGCCCAGCGCTGCTCCCTCCACCGCCCGCTAGGACCGCGGGGCGAGCGCGGAAGCCCTGGGGCCGGAGGGGGGACGGGGGGGCGGGGGGGCGGGGAGGGGTGGGGGTAGGGGGGCGGCCGGAGTAGCGCAGGGGCCGTGTCTGCGCTGCTTTCTCCAGGAGCCTGGCGCTTCTCCACCGTCCCTCCCGCCCTCATTTCTGCTGGGTCAGGTGCCGGCCCTCCCTCCTCCCCTCCCTCCTCCCTCCTCCCACCTCCCCTCCCTCCCTCCCTCTGACTCTCCCTCCATCTCTCCCTCCTCCCTCCCCTCCCTCCCTCCATCTCACCCTCCCTCCTCCCTTCTCCCTCCCCTCCCTCCCTCCTCCCTTCCCTCTCTCCTCCCTTCCCTCTCTCCCTCCGCCCTCCTTCCTCCCCTCCCTCCTCCCTCCTCCCCTCCCTCCCTCCTCCCTTCCCTCTCTCCTCCCTTCCCTCTCTCCCTCCGCCCTCCTTCCTCCCCTCCCTCCTCCCTCCTCCCTTCCCTCCCTCCCTCCTCCCTTCCCTCTCTCCCTCCGCCCTCCCTCCTCCCCTCCCTCCCTCCATCTCACCCTCCCTCCTCCCCTTCCTCCCTCCATCTCTCCCTCCCTCCTCCCCTCCCTCCATCTCTCCCTCACTCCTCCCCTCCCTCCCTCCATCCCACCCTCCCTCCTCCCCTCCCTCCCTCCATCTCTCCCTCACTCCTCCCCTCCCTCCCTCCATCCCACCCTCCCTCCTCCCCTCCCTCCCTCCATCTCTCCCTCACTCCTCCCCTCCCCTCCCTCCATCCCACCCTCCCTCCTCCCCCGTCTCTCCCCTCTCCTCCCTCCCCCTCCCTCCTCCCCTCCGTCTCTCCCTCCTCCCCTCCCTCCCTCTCCCCTCCCTCCTCCGCTCCTCCCCTCCGTCTCTCCGTCCCTCCTCCCCTCTCCCCCCCTCCCGCCGGCGGCGGACGCGGCTGCGGGCGAGCGGGGAGGCGGGCTCGAGTCGCCCCCTGCTGGTCGCGAGCTCCAGCGCCCGCCGGGCTGTGCCGCCGCCGAGGAAGCTGCGCATGCGCCGCGGCTGCTCCTGCCTCCCGCGGACGCGGCCCGGAGGCGGTGGGCGGGGCGTCTCCCGCGGAGACCGGCTGCAGCGCGGGGCGGGTCTCGGGCTCGGTCTGTGCGGGAGCGGCCGCGGCTCCGTGGCGGGTCCCTCCCCGGGTGGGGGGCGGGGGGGTCCGGGGGTCCCGCCTGGGGCCCTGGAGGCCTTGCCGAGATCCAGCCCCGGGCGATGGAAGCGGCGCCCGTGGGACCCAGCGCAGTGCCTGGGGCTCGACATCGCGTCCTCCTGCCTCCGTGTCCGGCCGGGCCGGGCCGAGGGGCAGAGGGCACAGGGCGGCAGCAGGAGCAGCGCCGGGGCGTGGGCGCAGCCGGGGCAGGGGCAGGGCTGTGGGCGTGGGTGCAGCGGGTACCAGGGTGCAGCGGCTGTGAGTGTGGGCGCAGCCGGGACAGGGGGACAGGGGCTGTGGGTGTGAGGGTGGAGCCAGTACCAGGGAAGTCACGGGTCACCGGGAGGTCGCCCGGGGCAAGCAGGGGAGACTCCGTAGGAGGCCGCCGGGCGAAGGTCCCTGTGCAGAGGGCCTGGAAGGAGAGGTTGGGGGCCCTTCTGCATGTGCCTTCGTGTCCGCCTTGTTGCCGGCCGCGCCGCCTCTTTCCTGAGCCTCAATCCCGTATCTCCCCAGGTTGCAGGAGATTGGATCGTTCAAGACCAGCGGGCGAGTTGTTGGCCGCGTCTGCCACCGAAGCAAGAGGACAGTCGTTATCTGACCCAACAGGTGAAGCAGACAACACCCAGTGTGCTGGGGGAGATGGATCCTCCCGAGATGAGGAGCACAGGCCCTCCCTAGCCCCGTCCCCTGACCCAAGAGAAGGGCTTCCCTGACCCAGCGCTGTTCTCCGGAGAATGGTCCCAGAAGAGTCAGAGGCTGTGGCTCTCATCCCTGAATCTGCTGGTTTCTGCCGCTCAGTTTCGTCTTATTTGTAAAGTGGAAGGAAATGGCTACGGCCTTTGATCCATTGACCCACCAGAATGTGGGATCCTGGTGCTCCCCAGGTCACTGGCCCTTGGCTGTGCTGGAGCCTCACGGAGGACAGTGGCCAGGGGACATCATTGGGGCAGTTGTGTGCCTTGTGTGAGTGGGAATCCTCTAAAATGAGCCTGGAGGGGATCCCTGGGTGGCTCAGCGGTTTGGCGCCTGCCTTTGGCCCAGGGCGCGATCCTGGAGTCCCACGTCGGACTCCCGGCATGGAGCCTGCTTCTCTCTCCTTCTGTGTCTCTGCCTCTCTCTCTCTATGTCTATAATGAATGAATGAATGAATGAATGAATAAATAAATAAATCTTTAAAAAAATAAAATGAGCCTGGAGGATGCCGCTGGGAATTTGTGGTGCTTTGGATACTGGACCCATTTCAGCAAAGCAGCATTCCTCAAGGGCAGTGACTGAGCAGGGGAGATACGAGAGATACACAAATAATGAAAGTGTGTGGTAGAAAGGGACCAGGACCTTAAAATGGTTCTTGCCAATGTGCGATGAGAGTTCAGAGGAGAGAGGGCCTTCTTGCTCTGGTGTTCAGAGAAGGCTTAATGGAGGACGTGGATTTTTTTTTTTTTAAGATTTTATATATTTGACAGAAAGAGAGCATAAGCGGGGGCAGTGGCAGGCAGAGACAGAGGGAGAATCAGGCTCCCAGCTGAGCAAGGAGTCTGATGCAGGGCTTGATCCCAGGACCCGGGATCATGACCTGAGCTGAAAGCAGACGCTTAACCCACTGAGCCACCCAGGTGCCCCGGAAGTGGCATTTTTGGTGGGTTGTGTAAGTGGGAAGGATTTCAACAGGCTGACACGGGCAGCAATGTGCCCACCTAGACATTAGGGTCACAGGCTGGGAGAGGACCCTGGAACCTGAAGATAGGACACTGTGTATGTATTTGAGATATTTATTAACTTAAAAAATATGTTTAAAAATAGAGATACAAGTGACTCTGAAAAACAGTTTGGTGACTCCCTATAAAATTAAATATACATCTACCCTATTACCCAGAAATTCCACTCCCAAGTATTCACCAAGAGAAATGAAAATATATGCGTGCCCGTGGGTGTACACACACACACACACACACACACAAAAGCATACATGCAAAAATGTGTATAGCAATTTTATTCATAATAGTCCCAAACTGGAAACAACCCAAATGCCTATTACCAGTTGAGTGGATCAACAGATTGTAGTATTTCCATATAATGAGTATATTTCCATGCATTTGGCAATAAAAAGGAAGAACTATTTGTGCATGCAGCAGTCTCTGAGTATGTCAAAGGCACTGTGGCCAGGAAAGGAAAGGCAGGCAGACATAGAGAAGACTTGCTATCCAATTCCATTAACCATGTTCAACAGCAGGAAGAATTATCTATAGGGACAGAGAGCAGAGCAGGGGTGTGTAAGGCAGTGGGGGTGGAGAGGAGGGCTGACTGCAAGGGCCACAAGGGGTGGTGATGGGTGATGGGATGTGTTGTGTGTTGACTGTGGTGTAGTTGCATGAATGTGTACCAAGCTGTACACTTAAAATGGGTGTGTTCTCTTGTTTGTAAAAATATACCTCCATAAACTTGATTTAATAAAGAGGTACAAAAGGCCTAACAGCTTAAATTCCCTACCCCAGGCTCTAATCGCTCAGGTACCGTTCTCAGAGGCCTTCAATAGTGTTCATTTCTTTTTCTTTTTTTAAAGATTTTATTTATTTATTCACAAGAGACACACAGAGAGAGGCAGAGACACAGGCAGAGGGAGAAGCAGGCTCCATGTGGGGAGCCCGATGCGGGACTCGATCCCAGGACCCCGGGGGTCACGCCCTGAGCCGAAGGCAGATGCTCAACCCCTGAGCCCCCCAGGGGCCCCTAGTGTGTTTCTTTTGTGGCCTTCCAGGATGTCCTGCACATATACAAGTACATGCACACACACCCACGTGTGCCACCCTCTTTACACAAATGACAGCATATTGCAAGAGAACATATCCATTTTAAGAATGGTTGGAATTTTGTGGGGAATATGACCCCATAAACTAAAATAACTAGACATCTGAGGAGAACAAGTATCTCAAAAGAAAGTAACAAATGAGACAATGTTTATCTTTGGAAGTATTAGAATAGATGGACCAATAATTTAAAATAAATTCAATAAATATACTTAAGGAGACAGGGAAGGTGTTAATAATATAACACAAGAACAAAGGATCATAAAAAGTGAGAGGAAATATTAAATGTGATCAATATAATATTTGAAATAAAGAACACAACAGATGGGATAAATAATAGAATGGGCACACTTAATAAACAGTGAGTTGGAAGATCAAATGTCTCACAGAAGGAAGACGTGAAGAATAAATAATTAGGAAATTGAGAACAAAAGTTAAGAGGTATGACAGTAGGAGGATAAGTGCCAGGATCCATATTACAGGAGTCCTAGAAAGAGAAAATTAAATATGCAGAAGAAGTGTTCTGAACAAAAGATTCACAAAGCTGTGTTTCAGTTTTGACAAGGAAAGAAAACTTTATTATTATTATAGAAACCTAATAGAAACGGAAGCGGAGGGACGGCTGGGTGGCTCAGCGTTGAGTGTCTGCCCTCGGCTCAGGCCGTGATCCTGGAGTCCCGGGATCGAGTCCCAGGCCCAAAGTGGCCCCTGTCTTCTGGACGCCAAGAGCTACAGTCTTGCCTCACAGCCGCTCCCGCGCCGGGCTGGGCATCCAGGAGAGGAGGCAAACAGCACAGCCCAGGCTCCTTAAGTGTAAAAACATGATAACACGGAGATGTAGCTCACTCCAAACTGCACGTAGGCCAACAAATGCTTACTTTCGAACCCTGTCGTTTGCCCTAGAAGTATGGCCTTTGATGGGGCTGGTAGTTGGAGGTCTCACCTGAGGAGGATGCTCTGGCCAGGCCTCTATCGATTTCACGGCCCTGAAGATGCATCTCCTGGGCTGGTCAGACGCCCCGGAGAAGCTTCTCCCAGTCCCCTGCTTGGAGGGAAAGTCCAGGTTGCTAGCGGGTTGGGGTGAGTGGGAGAGGAGGGCTGGGCAGGTGACCCAGTGGGGAGACCCTCGGTCCCTCTACATCTGAAGGAAGCTGAAATTTTTCTAAAATAATTTTATCAAAGATCGAGGGAGAACAATAACAACAGAAAGACACACACAGACACACACACATACACGTAAAGAAGGAAAGCAAGCAAGCAAGAAGCATTCCGTAAAAACAGCCAGGTTCTAGGGACCAGGCTTCACCCCTCTGAGAAGGGACCGTGGTTCTTTCCCGAGTCACGGCCTCTGTCTGGGATTAGCACGCTCCCGCCCAGAGTTGAGCAGAGAAGCCTGGTCCCTAATCTCAGCTCTGATCAGTGGACTGTGGTTGCCCCATGTGCTTTGCCAAGGAGCTCTCTCTCTGTCTCTCTCTGTCTCTGTCTTTCTCTGTCTCTGTCTCTCTGTCTCTGTCTCTCTGTTTCTCTGTCTCTGTCTCTATGTCTCTGTCTCTATGTCTCTGTCTCTGTCTCTCTGTCTCTGTCTCTGTTTCTCTCTCTGTCTCTCTGTTTCTCTGTCTCTCTCTCTGTCTCCGTCTCTCTGTTTCTCTGTCTCTGTCTCTCTCTCTCTGTCTCTCTCTGTCTCTGTCTCTCTGTCTCTGTCTTTGTCTCTCTGTCTGTCTCCGTCTCTCTGTTTCTCTGTCTCTGTCTCTCCCTCTGTCTCTGTCTCTCTCTGTCTCTCTGTCTCTGTCTCTATCTCTCTGTCTCTGTCTCTCTCAGCGTGTTGGTGTGTGTTTTGAAGCAAGCGCGAGGCTAGTCTGATGATCGCCATAAACCCGTCGTCCAGCTTCAGCACTGTTTGATCCACATCCCTGTTGTTCTCCCCCAACTTGTCTTAAAGCAAATCCCAGATATTCTATCATTTTTACTGTGAATACCTGAGAAGTAAGAACTCTCAAAAAAGAGGAAGAGCTCTTTAGAAAACCACAATAGTCACACCTGTAAATTACTACGAACTCTTACATTGCCAAACCTCTGGTCGTTTTCTCCACTTTCTGTCTCCTGTCACGTGTCGTTTACGGGTGGCTTACTTGTCAGTGTCCAAACTCCGTATACCTCGTGTGTGTCTGACACACTCTTCGGGCTTTAAGCTCTGTAAGGCAGGTGCGTGGGAAAACCAGACCATATATCCTTACAGTTGTTCGCTCTGGATTTCCTGCCCCCCCACCCCCCGGTGTCTCTAACCATTGCTCTGTTCCCTGTAGTTAGGGTTAGAGGCCTTATCAGATTCGGGTTTGATTTTCCTTTTTTTTTTTTCCTTCCTGTTTTGGACACTAGAACCTCGGGGTGGTACTGGCTGCCCAGGTGTCTTTCTTCCCTGGTGGAGGCCTTCCTGCCCTTGGCAACCACGGCTTTGGTGGAGCAGGCGTGCGGCGTCCCCGGGCCACTGGCCTCCTGTTTGCAAGGGGTCTCCTCACGATAGGAACCCTGGCAGTTCTAAGTGTTCTGGTCTCCTGGGACTGACTCCATCAGGACCCTTGCTGCATTTCACAGTCCCAGCGGGGGGAGGCTGGTCCCGGCTCCGGTCCGCCTGCTCCTGAAGACCAAGACTGAGCGGCCACGTTGCCCCTCGGCCGCAGCTGTGTTTTCCATAAAGGCGTCACCGTGTCTCTGCTCAAACCATCGGCCCCTTGATCCACTTCCTGCAGCCTCCGGCCGGCCGGCCGGGCAGTGAGGGTTGGGGGATTCCTCGTAGCACTCGCTGCCCTTGCCTGCGGTCCCTGGAAGGCCGGGATTCTCACTATCTTGAGGTCCACAGCATCTTCAGGAGCACCAGACTCACGCAGCTGTGGAAGCGTTTCTCCCAGGAGTGGCGGAGGAACGGTGTCCCCCCAAGGGTAGGGGCGCCACCTGCGGGCCCGAGGACAAAGCCTGGGGGTCAGTGGGGGACAAAGCCAGAGGCCGGCAGTTGGGAACGGAGCTCCCGCTGATTAGGGAGGCGTGGGGCGGACGGTGACCTGGTGGGCACCCGAGGGGACCCGCTGCAGCTCCCGGCCTGAGCCCCTGCGCGGCCCCCCGGTTGCTCCGTCCGGTGCGCTGAGCTACCCGGGCCCCGGGGCCTCCGTGTCGGCGGCGAGTGGGCAGCGCTGGGCCCGAGGCTCCCGGGCGGTGGAGCTCGAGCTGCAAGGCGCCATCGCACGTGCGGTGACTTAACGACCTTGTTTCCTGAGCGTTGTCTTCTTCCCGTCAGTCCGTCTTGGCCAGAAGCACACGTCTTCATTCAACCACCTTAGTTTTGGGCTCCGTCAAGCCCCGTGACCGATGGCTTCAGGGCCACCACTAGAGGAGGCCGGAGTCTCAGCGACACCCTTCCTCCCCGCCCCGGTGAGTGTGGCTGGAATCCAGGTGTGTGGCGCGTCCTGGGCCCCGGGATACCCACTGAGTGCAGGGGCTCGCAGGAAACAGTCTTTCTGCTTGGTGGGGGCTTCCTCTTAGTCTTGTCAGGGGCCTCTGTGACAAAGCCTTTTGGGTGTTGCTTCCTGGCTTCTTTCTTTGTTTCTTTCTTTGTCTCTTTGTTTGTTATTTCTCTTTTAGTAGGCCCTGTGCCCAAGGTGGGGCTCGAACCCACGGCCCTGAGATGAAGAGTTGCACATTCTACCAACACCTGGCCAGCCAGATGTCCCGCCTCTTGTTTGTTTGTTCTTTTTTAAAGATTTTATTTATATATTCATGAAAGACAGAGAGAGAGAGAGAGGCAGAGACACAGGCGGAGGGAGAAGGAGGCTCCCTGCAGGGACGAGGACCTGGGGATCACGCCCGGAGCTGAAGGCAGACGCTCAACCGCTGAGCCACCCAGGGGCCCCCGAAGATGGTAGATTTTTAATTCTCTTTCCAGGGCAATGAGGATCCTTGAAGCAAGGGAGCCCGGGACCGCCTGGCCCCTGTATGATCTCATTTCTTCCCATACCTGGGAAATGCCCTCAGGTGCCTGGAGCTACTGTGTCCACGCAAAGTGTGTCTGTTCTTTGTAGACACGTAGCCTTTCCCGCATCCGTTTCCCTGGTGGCTACACACTGGGCCTTTGTGTCCCTTCTGGTTCTCACTCCAGGGAAAGTACCCAGAAACCAGGGGATTCCCTGGTCGAGTCGCCCAGTCCCAAGAAGGTGACTATAAGCCACACCCCGGAAAGGGAGCCAAGCCCACATCAGAGACTTGTGGTCACAGGGAGCAGCCAGGCCTCTTGTGGCCAGGGAAGAGGAACAGTTCAACTTAAAGCAAGAGACAACTTAAAGCAAGCAAAAGCACGTTGTGGGGGGAAATGGATGAATAAATGCTCAGAATGGAGGATCCCAGGAGGGATGGGCGCTCATTCCTTCTATTTTACGCTGGCCTTTGCCTCTTTTCCCCTCTCTGGGTCTCCCTGATGGCACTTACCAGTATCCCTGTCCTGTCCTGTCTCGCAGCCCTACAGCTGTGTCACCTCCTCTCCTTCTTAGCGTGGAAGGTCGGGAAACCACCACATACCTGGACAGATGGGGCCACCCGCCCTTAGTGGCGTGCCAGGACCGGCCCCTACAGCCTCGTAGGCCTATCGTGTGCTTCTGTCCTCAACTCTGCTTTCAGTGACATTATGTTGGTTCCTTAATGGCCATTGTGGAAATATTTACACAGTGACAATGGGCACGTAATACAAATCAGGGTTTCCCTTCTAGAAGGAGAGAGCCAGTTGTTAGTCTGAGCATACTACCGCATATTCCATTTGTTTTAAATTCTCTTTTACCTTTTTTTCTATATTAAAGTTTCTCGGGGGCACCTGGGTGGCTCAGCTGTTGAACGTCTGCCTTCAGCTCAGGGTGTGATCCCAGGGTCCTGGGATCGAGTCCTGCATCGGGCTCCCTGCATGGAGCCTGCTCCTCCCTCTGCCTGGGTCTCTGCCTCTCTCTGTATCTCTCAGGAATAAATAAATAAATTTTTAAAAAAAGTTTCTCAGGACTTTTCTCCTGGACTAAAGGACTTAATCTTGAGAGCAGGTTTACCCTTGAGCATGATGCTCATGAAAAAGATCTTAGAAACTGTAGGAGAAAATATCCCCTCCCACAAAACTATAGGGAAATGGGCCTATTTAAAGTGACTTCTGATGAAGAGGTGTATAGAGAAAATCCACAACACGCATCAGTTTTACTCTCTTGCCAGTGGGAAGACTCATTGAAAGGGTAAAATCCTATTCTGTTTTCACATAACAAAGGAATCTCTTAGGATGTCTGGATGGCAGAGATGGTTATGTGCTGTGAAATGTGCCCTTTGATTCTTGAAAGTCCACAATTCCAATTGGATGTCACTCAATATTTCAATGCCCTGATAACAATATTTACATTGATATATTTTTTTCCCGAATGTATAACTTGCAAGATTTTGAGTTAGTCCAGAAAAGAGGCTCTGGCATGTCCCTTGCCAACCTCCAAGCACGGTAGATTATTGCTTTTTCAAAGGGTCTGAGAATGTCTGAAATGGGCAGGGCCACTCTGAATGACAGGGCCGCTGGGAGTGTGTGGCCCCTCAGGGTCGCCTGGCGTTTCCTAGCCCGGGGGAGTTTCCTCTCCCATTCTCTCTTCTTCTTCTTCTTCTTCTTTCTTCTTTCTTCTTCTCTTTAAGATTTTATTTATTTATTCATGAGGGACACAGAGAGAGAGAGAGAGAGGCAGAGACACAGGCAGAGGGAGAAGCAGGCTCCATGCAGGGAGCCTGACGTGGGACATGATCCCGGGTCTCCAGGATCCCGCCCTGGGCCAAAGGCAGGTGCCAAACCGCTGCACCACCCAGGGATCCCCCACTCTCGCTGCTTCTATTCTAAATCTGCGCTCTTCGGTTTCCTGGCACGACTCCAGCAGATCTTTCTCTCCTGCTTCGTCAAACAATCAGGAAGGAACAAGAGGGAAATAGACACAGAGAAGCTTCCAGACAGATTTCTGAGAAAAATGGTGGGGTGGGAGCTGACCAGCTAATCAAACCGCTTCTACCTGGCTGGAATGAAAAGAACAAAAGGAATAAACGTAGCAAAGACCTCCCGGCCGTGCTACAGCCAGGAATGCCGAAGTTTTGAACAGTGTCCTTTAGACATGAAAATCTGGACTCTAAACCTGAAATGAGATTGTACAACCCGACATGGTTCTCTCTGGAGAACCGGTGACCAGCTCCTGTTAATTCTGCTCCTTAATATATCTGGAATCTTCCAAAAGTCTCCGTATATTCATAGTTTTCATGGGTTTTGTGTACACAGGAAAGTTATTCATGTGGGTTGCTTTGTCCATATGATTATTGAACTCTCATCAATTTAAATAAGTCTTCCAGATGGTTCTTTCAGATTTCATAGGTAAAAAAAAATCATACCATCTGCAAATAACAATAACCTCGTCTTCTTCCTTTGACAAGAAAAAGGTTGGGACCTGCATGAAGGACACTAAAAAATGTGGACTGACAGATGAAACAGAAATAGACATCATGTGGATCTAGATGTAAAGACTCTTCTAAGGATGTCAGATCTTCCTAAATTATTTCATCGCTTTACTAAAACTTACTAAATTCACTAAAATTAACCTTTACGTAAAGTTGCAGTAGGATTTTGTTGTAACTTGCCAAAAGGTAACTCGAAAGAACAAGAATGGCTAAGAAAATTTTAATTTAACAAATGGTTAAGAGGGAGGATCTGCCATATTTTAAGATGTTTGGTAAAGCAATTATTAATTTGGTAAGATTAAAATAATTCTGAGGTCAACAGAACAGAAGAGAGGCCTTTAACAGACTGAGAAGAAAACCACGTCAAAGAAAGTAAGTGAAATTAATGGGGAAGGTACCTATTGCTCAACAGAAGGGGCTGATGTTCTGTGGGTAGCGTGGCCTCCTTGGAAGAGGGTGATGATTCCTCGTGTGATTCAACTGGGGAAGTGGCAAGACCTCCCACAGCAAACAAACTGGAACTTAGAAATCTGAGGGAACTGCAGTCTCTCTCTCTGAATATTCCTCTTTTTTTTGGCATCAGGACACTGATTCTCAGAGTGAGAAGTGTCATCCATTAAGCATGAAAGAAAAAATAGTAATGGAAACCTGTTATAAACAATGTGAAACAGATTTGCTCAACACAGGACTTCTCAGGACCTTTAATATAATCACAGTTGCCATCAATCTTCAAGAAAGGCATACAGGATGGACTGTTTACCAAACTTATTTAACTTTTGAGCCCATTCTGAGCATACTTGGGCTAGTGTTCCATTTAACACCCCGTGGGAAAACTGGATCAATAGGAAAGGAGATACCCCGTGGGTATATCAGTTAGGGTTCTTGATGGAAACAACAAGCCCATGTCTGCATAATTTAAGCACAAAAGAAATTTATTGGGAAGGTAACCACTTGTTCTCAGCCTCCATGTGAAGGCTTGGGAAATGGGGCAGGACCAAGGAAAGGAAGACATCAGAGAGGACTCCCAAGGTGTCCCTTGGAGACTCTCAGATATCTCTGAGGCAGCGCATTGATGTCTGAGTCGTGCAGATGGGGGTATCTGATTGCCCGAGCCTGGGTAATGTGCCCGAGGTTCAGCTGCCAGGGGACTGGGAAAAAGAAATGTCCAACTCTTTTGGTCTTTGGACTCAGAGCCGTGGTCCAATCTCACTGATACTGAGATTTCTCGTTATTAAGAAAGGAACTGATATCCTGGACAGGGAGCCAAGTATCTCCACAGCCCGACACCCACATACACCCTTTTCCTCATCCTGACGCTTCCCCAAGCTGCTATCCCCCGACCTCGGGTAGCTCCATGCTTTCCAGATGCGTCTTTCTAAGAGTAGACAGCCCACGGGCTGCCGAGGTACTGCAGCCAGCCCCGCGGCCAGCAACACTGAGTGATGGGTCATCCTCTTTGTTCTGTCATGACCCCATCTGGGTTGCATCCAATGCTAAGTGAGAGGAAAATGAAGGAAAAATTATATTAAATTAAAAAAAAACAAACAGACGGGGCACTTTGCTGGCTCACTTGGTAGAGCATGCAACTCTCGATCTTGGGTGTGTGAGTTTGAGCCTTCACGTTGGGTGTGCAGATTACTTAAAAATAAAATAAAAAATCATAAAATTAAAAAAAGATTTGGTCATCCTGTTCATTAAGAATTCCAAACTTTACAGGTTGAACTAGAAGATATCCCAGAGTAGCTATTGCTTCAGTTCTACTCATAATTTCTGCACTACTCATCTATTGCTGCCTAACAAATTACCTGCAAACTCAGTGGCTTTAACAACAGACCTTAATTACCTCAATGTCTGTGGGCCAGGAATCCAGGTGAGGCTTAGCTGGGCTCCTCTGACTCAGTGTCTCTCATGAGGTTGCATTCAGGCTGTTGGCTACAGTTGTGGTCTCATCCGAAGACACAACTGGTGGAGGAGGCTCCTTCTCTCAAGATCACAAGGACATGAATACCAGGAGGCAGAGATCATTGGGGACCATCTTGGAGGATACCTACCACATCCCATTTGTGTGTCAGTGAATCCTCTTCCCTTGATTATCAGGATCAACCATCCCTACATGGTAGACATGGAGATTTAGTTCCCAGGTCCCCCTTCAAAGAAGAGCTTGTTGCCTGAACTGTTGGGGGCTGCTCAGTCAGCAGATGGTGTCCAGCTGTCAACTCCTTTCAGGGAGCCTCGGTTACAGAGATACCCTCACCCAAGGACATGTCCTTCCCTGGGTGGCTTACACCCAACAAACGATTAAGGCAGGGTCAATCAGGCATGGACATTTTAGCCTAACACAGGACAAGTCTGGCAGGTCATTTATGCTCCGGAGCTCCTCATGGGGCTGACTGAAGTTTTTGGTCCTGTACTAAAGTTCAACAGTTCCGCTTATCTCTCTGCCCAATCCTGTCCCCTCCTACTCCCTTCCACAGATGTTGGTCCTTCCTGAAAAATCCTATACACCAAACTCCATCTCAGTGTCTGCTTTTGGAAAACCCAGTCTGAGATATTGGCATAATTTAAGCATAAAAGAAATTTATTGGGAAGCATAAAAGAAATCATTGGGAATTTATTTTTTAAAGAAATTATTGGGAATTAATTTTTTTAAAAGAAATTATTGGGAATTTATTTATTTATTTTTAAACCTGTTTTTCCAGTGGCATGAAATGTTTGAAAGAGCCTGATAGCAATCTCAGCTCCTAATTCAGGAGAATCATTGTTGTGTTCTCTGATGGAAATATTGCTCTCGTGGATCCTGTAAGAGAGCAGATCCAGACTTTCAGAAGTGGAGCAAGACCACTGAGGGTGCATCCTTATATATCAATGTGAGCGATACTACCGACCTTGCTCCCTGGTATAAATACCCTAGGTCCCTGTATTTGGGGAGGGCAGGGAGAAACAGCCCCATTTTAAAGCAGATGCCACATGCTGCAGAGCAGCTCCCGGTGTTTCAAGGCATGTGTCCTGGTTGGTACTACAGCAGACTCTTGAGCCCTCAAGTCCACTGTTCTAGAAGGCCAGCTATTTCTGGGGGATGGACTACATGACAAATCTAGCGAATCTCAGGGCACCAGCCCATCACCTTTCTTCTTTCACTCTAAAGTGAGTTCCTTAGAAGGACTACGTTGGATGGGATGCCATGGCATTCAATAAGGGGCTATAGACGGTGTTGCAGGCAGAAGCATGGCAATCAGTGAGAACAAACTTAAATGCAAAATAAGTTTCTTTGGCTGTGAAGACAAAGCACTGTCCCCTCCATAGCAGTCCACCTGCTATTGGGTAACACTCTGATCCCTCAGGGAAAGACAACCATTTTGAGGGTTCAGAGTTAGCTGCTGTGCTGGAAGGTTGGGTATGCAGCAGCGACAGCTTGGTGAGGAGAAGTCCAAGCTGTTGAGCTCATGCACAGACAACTACATACTTTGAACATGGATCCACGGAGTAATCACAGAAGAGGCCGGGCAAAGAGGCTGACTCTCGTACACTCCAGGGTCATTTAGTTTATGGTTATTGACAGTGTCTTCCTTTGGGGGCTCTATGGCAGTATTGATGTGGACAAAAATATTCTCACACTTTGGACCAATTTACTATCCTACTCCTGATGGAAAGGGTCCAACATAATCAATACGTTACTAGGTACACGAGTGCCCCCACCCCTGCGTGTATAGAAGCAGGAGTATCGTTGTTATGAATAGTGATTATAATAATAACATGTATTAAGTGCTTACTATTCACTTGCTTTTGCACGAACTCACTGAATCTCCATCAAAACCCCGGGAGACAGATGCCACTGTCATGCCCAGTGTACAGGTGAGGTGGCTGCAGCACAGAGAGGTTAAGTGACTTGCCCGGGGTCACACATTGAAGGGGTTGCTCAGGTTTGAATGTGGCTGGTCTGTCTCTGGAGACCTGGTACTTGAGACATTTTTTCTGAAATACCAGGCCGTGGCCTCCCTTCATTGCAGGCTCTCAGACCTTCGGTCTTTCTTGCAGTTACCCCCTCCCTCGGGGGTGCCCTTGCGGGGATGCCTTTTTCTCAGCCTACTTCTTCCTACTTTTCCTTCAGATTTCAGCTCAAGTATCACTTTCCAGGGAAGCCTTCTCTAATCCCCACAGACAGGTCTTCTCCATCACATCCCCTGAGCGCTCGTCAGCCCAGTACTTACCGCGCACCACCCGGCGCAGGCCTGCACACGGAAGGCATGCAATGAACACCTGCCGGGTGACTCTGGCCAGGGAGGTTTCGGGTGTGTTCTTGATTCTCTGTGAATGTGTTTGTGTTTTACTTGAGTGACTGACAGGGCAGTAGGTTACTCTTTCAAGGCCCCATGAATATACGCTTGCAGGCCTAGAGCAGTTAAGCTATGGGGTCTTGAGGCTTGGGTTTTTGGGCCACAAGATGGCTCACCCCTTTCTTCCCTTTCTCGTTCAAGATCATCAACTCAAGACAAGCGCTGCCAGACATTTTCATTCACCAATCATCTAGACAGAGCAACTCTTTTTTTAAGATTTTATTTATTTATTCGTGAGAGAGAGAGAGAGAGAGAGGGAGAGGCAGAGACACAGGAGGAGGGAGAAGCAGGCTCCATGCAGGGAGCCCGATGTGGGACTCGATCCTGGGACTCCAGGAGCACACCCTGGGCTGAAGGCAGTGCTAGACCACTGAGCTACCCGGGCTGCCCCAGAGCAACTCTTTTTATGCAGCACTAAGGTGTTTCCCTATAAAGTTATTTCATGTCACTTGAACTTACACAGGTGACATACATTCCTCTAAACAATTTGTCTACCCAACCAGTGGGAGAGCCGGGATTCCCTGCCAAAACTCAGGTTTTCCCACTGGATCAATGGTTTTCAACCTTGACTGTATGTAGGACTCACTCAAGACTCATGAAAAATGCGGATGCCTGAGCCCCGACTGACAGCAAGTGTCAGAATTTGGGGGGCACGAAACTGGCATTTTAACAATGTGTCCCAGGGGTCGAGGATGACTACCCTGGGTCCTAGACACGTGGCCCTCCTTCTCTACCACCCCACCCAGAGAAGGGGGCTCTGTGAGCATAGAGTTCTCATGTAGTTGAGAGGCAGATATATCAGGAGAAACAGGTTTATTGCGGGGAATGAAAGCGTGGACCTATATCTCTGTGCTGTGTTTATTTTTATTTTTTTGTTTATTTGAGAGAGACAGCAAATGAGTGGAGGGGCAGAAGAAGAGAATCTTCAAGAAGACTCTCCACTGAGCACAGAGCCTAACACGGGGCTTGATCCCATGACCCATGAGATCATGACCTGAGCCAATTGAAGAGTCGGACACTCAACCGAGTGAGTCACCCAGGAACCCCTGTACCTCTGTACTGTGCTTCAAAAATCAGTATTTTGGGGGAAATGTCATATTTTATACCATTTTAATGACAAGGGTTTTTTGTTGTTGTTGTTGTTGTTGTTGTTGTTGTTACTTTAGGCTTAATCATAGGTACACTTTATTTTCCTTGCAAGAAGACAGGTGGGATGCCAAGAATCATGCAGAGAGAATTGCCCTCTGCCTCTGGGCGGGGACAGGGCTGTTGTGTTCAAGGCGGAACTCCCAACATCTAGACGTAGAGCTTGGCACACGGGGAGCACTTGCTAGGTTTCCGTGGCTAGAAACCACTACGTACAGAAGTACGTAGTACGATGGGAAAATAAACTAAAAGCATAACGTTGTGGCTGAGAGCAGCTATCTCGTTACTTGCTGAAAAAGGGCAGAATCAAAATACTCAGAAAGAGAGCCCTGTTGATAAAGCTGAAGAAGCAAGTTGGAGGGGACCGCGCAGCCTCGGGTCGCCGGGCTGGTGGTGTGACGTCCTGGGGCGCAGGCGCACGCTGGCATCTCAGAAGGCACAGGCTTAGTGGCTTCTGACTGTGCAGGACAGAGAGGCCGCCGCGGCACTGGGGACATCAGCGGGGGTCTGGTTCTGAGCTCCTGTTCTTTTTTCGGGTCTGGGCGCAGGTCTGAGTACCACTTGGGGCACAGAAGTCGCGTCAAGACGTGGCACTGCGGGGCTTCACTTGCTCTGGGCGCCGGGAGCGGATCTGCTGCCGAGCAGGTGCACGGGGTTGAGGCCCTGGTGGTGCTGCTACAGGTCCGGGGCCTGTGCCACGCAGTGCACCGTCCGCCCCTGGCGCCTTCGGGGGGCGCCCTCCCCGAGAACAGCCTGCAGGGTGGATGGACGGATTGTGAGATACATGCCCGCCCCGGTCGTCCAGGTCTGTTCTTCGCTCCCCCCCCAAACCCCCGGTCAGTAGCCTGCGCTACTCCAGGCAGGGCCGGTTTGGATTCTGGGCCTGCTCCTCGGGGCACTGCGCGACGTGGCGAGACTTAGGCTCACTTCCTTTTCCCTCTTGTCCCTTCCTCTGTTCCAGACCAGGCCTGGAGCTCTCCACTGTTCCCCAAGTTTTGTCTGGTCCCGAGCCAAGTGGCTGGGGCTGCAGGGCGACAGGGAGCCTGTGATGCTTGCCCCAGGCCGGGTCTGTGGTCCCTGGTGCTCGAGGACCCCGAAGGGCTCCCAGCGTTCAGCACCCCCGCTCCTGGATGGGCTGACTGGGTACAAAGCATCCTTACGGCTTCGCATCATTTCCTCTTCAAACCCGGCCTCCTTTCTTGTTCTCCTCATGCCTGCATGGAGCCTTCCTGGTCACATTAATTCACCCCCAAATCTGGCCAGATAGTCACAAAAGTGCACTTTCATCCAACTGCGTCCCTCCCCTTCCCCAAGCCAGGCTCAGCCATGGAAGCAAGAGATGCTGCCGGGAGGGCTTGACTTGTGTTCCGCTGCCTTCTCTCCTCCTCACCCCCCGCCGCCCACCCGACTGCACTTTGCCCCAGGCGACAGAAAGGTCTTCCTTGCCGGGGACAGCTGATATCTGGTATTCGCCACCCCTAGGTGACATTCCCTAAATTTCGTTCACTGTCGCGTGTGCTTCTGGGGCTTGGGGGAGGCCTGCGCTGCTGAGGAGCCGTCCCTGGCGCAGGCGATGGTTCTCCTGGCTGCTTGGGCTTCACCTCCGCCCCCGCTCTCCCGAGGTCCCAGCACCTGTTCCTGCAGGTGGTCCTTGTCGTCAGCAGTCCCCCTGAGTCGATGCAGAATACTTCCTACTGGGGGGACCCCGAGTCTCGTCCATTAACACACACCTTTCTCCCCACCAGTCTCTGGAAGAGCAGACTTGCCTTGAGCCCTGCTGCTCCACACCAGTAGCTAGCTGAAGCTCCTTGCCTTAGGTTCCCGCACTCACTTTGTTTTCTTTCTTTCTTTCTTTCTTTCTTTCTTTCTTTCTTTCTTTCTTTCTGTCTTTCTTTCTTTTTTTTCTTTTCCTTTCCTTTTCTTTTTTTTTTCTTTTTTTTTTTTTTGCTGATAGATCCCACTTCAGTTTCTTAATTGAAATTCAATTAATTGGGGATCCCTGGGTGGCTCAGAGGTTTAGCACCTGCCTTTGGCCCAGGTCATGATCCTGGAGTCCCAGGATCGAATCCCACGTCGGGCTCCCTGCATGGAGCCTGCTTCTCCCTCCGCCTGTGTCTCTGCCTCTCTCTCTCTCATAAATAAATAAATAAATCTTAAAAAAAAAGAAATTCAATTAATTAACATATAATGTATTACAGTTTCAGAGGTAGAGGTCAGTGATTCATCAGGCTCATATGACACCCAGTGCTCACGACATCATGTCCCTCCTAATGTCCATCATCCAGAGACGCTGGCCCCCCCGTCCTCTCCCCTCCAGCGACCCTGTTTGGTTCCTATAATTAGGAGTCTCTTATGGTTTGTCCCCCTCTCTGATTTCGTCTTGTTTTATTTTTCCCTCCTTTCCCCTGTGCTCCTCTGTTTTGTTTCTTAAATTCCACATGAGTGATATCATATGATAGTTGTCTTTCTCTGACTGACTTATTTTGCTTAGTGTAAATACCCTCTAGTTCCATCCATGTCCTTGCAAATGGCAAGATCTCATCCCTTTTAATGGCTGAGTAGTATTCCAGTGTGTGTGTGTGTGTGTGTGTGTGTGTGTGTATCACATCTTATCCATTCATCTGTCACCCCATTCAGTTTATTTTATTTTAACATTTTATTTATTTGAGATCAAGAGAGAACATGACTGCGGGCAGAGGCAGATGGAGAGGGAGAAGCAGACTCCCCACTGAGCAGGGAGCCCAATGTGGGGCTTGATCCCAGGACTCTGGGATCATGCCCTGAGCTGAAGGCAGCTGCGCAGCCCACTGAGCCACCCAGGTGTGCAACCCCCACCCATATCACTTTAAATAGAGTATTTTTTAGGGCAGTTTTAGGTTTACAGTACAATTAAGCAGGAAGTATAGAGAGTTCCCATACAGTCCCCACCCAGCCTTTCCCCAGCCTCCTCCACTATCAACATCACCCCGCCAGGGCCGGACGCTCGTCACAGCTGATGAACCCATCCCAGCACACCATTATCACTCCCCTAGTTCACTGCAGGGTTCACTCTTGTACAATCTGTGGGTTTGGACAAGGGTGTAGTGATGGGTGCTCACTATTACAGCATCATACAGAATAGTTTTGTTGTCCTAAAAATCCCTCCTTCCCCTCTTATCCCAGCAGCCACTCATGTTTCTACTGAGTCCATAGTTTGCCTTTTCTAGAACGTTGTATAGCTGGAAACATGCGGCATGTAGCCTTTTCAAATTTGCTTCTTCCACTTACTCACATGCATTTAAGGTTCCTCTGTGTCCTTTCAGGCTTGATAGCTCATTTCTTTTTAGTGCTGAATGATATTGTGAATGGTAACTGGGTGTGCACCACAGTTGATTTATCCATTTACCTACTGAAGGGCCTTAGACTTTTCTTTCATGTGTCAAATGCCAGACTCTATATCTCTCAAATTCTCGGGGTATACATACCACGCTTTCTGAATAGGCTACCTTAACTTAATATTGTAGGCAGAGACACGGCCCCAAAGAGGTCCGCATTAATCCCCAGAGCCCGAGAGTATGTTACGTAGCACAGCAAAGTGGAATATAGGCTGATAATCCGCTGGCTTTCAGATTGGAAGACAGGGAGATTATCCTGGGTTATCTAGTTGGGCCTACTATTAACATCCTTAAAAGTAGAAAGAGAAGCCAGAAGACTGTGTCAGAATGATGGGATGTGATAAGAACCCGACTGCTGATGCTCTAAACCAAGCAATGTTGGGATTAAAAAGAGGGAGCCAGGGGATCCCTGGGGGGCTCAGCAGTTTAGCACCTGCCTTTGGCCCAGGGCGTGACCCTGGGGTCCCGGGATCAAGTCCCACGTCAGGCTCCTGCATGGAGCCTGCTTCTCCTGCCTGTGTCTCTGCCCCTCTCTCTCTCTCTCTGTGTCTCTCATGAATAAATAAATAAAATCTTTAAAAAAATAAATAAAAAGGGGGAGTCATTTTTCAAAGGAAGACTCTTGGTATCAGAAACCGGGATGGGGATGCAGCAAAAGCAGTCCTGATGGGGAAATACATCGCAATACAAGCATCCATTCAAAACCTGGAAAGAACTCAAATACAAAAGCTAACCTTACACATAAAGGAGCTAGAGAAAAAACAGCAGATGGACCCTACGACCAGCAGAAGAAGAGAGGTAATTAAAATTCGAGCAGAACTCAACAAAATTGAGACCAGAAGAACTGTGGAACAGATCAACAGAACCAGGAGTTGGTTCTTTGAAAGAATTAATAAGATAGATAAACCATTAGCCAGCCTTATTAAAAAGAAGAGAGAGAAGACTCAAATTAATAAAATCATGAATGAGAAAGGAGAGATCACCACCAACACCAAGGAAATACAAACGATTTTAAAAACATATTATGAACAGCTATACGCCAATAAATTAGGCAATCTAGAAGAAATGGACGCATTCCTGGAAAGCCACAAACTACCAAAACCGGAACAGGAAGAAATAGAAAACCTAAACAGGCCAATAATCAGGGAGGAAATTGAAGCAGTCATCAAAAACCTCCCAAGACACAAGAGTCCAGGGCCAGATGGCTTCCCAGGGGAATTCTATCAAACGTTTAAAGAAGAAACCATACCTATTCTACTAAAGCTGTTTGGAAAGATAGAAAGAGATGGAGTACTTCCAAATTCGTTCTATGAGGCCAGCATCACCTTAATTCCAAAACCAGACAAAGACCCCACCAAAAAGGAGAATTACAGACCAATATCCCTGATGAACATGGATGCAAAAATTCTCAACAAGATACTAGCCAATAGGATCCAACAGTACATTAAGAAAATTATTCACCATGACCAAGTAGGATTTATCCCTGGGACACAAGGCTGGTTCAACACCCGTAAAACAATCAATGTGATTCATCATATCAGCAAGAGAAAAACCAAGAACCATATGATCCTCTCATTAGATGCAGAGAAAGCATTTGACAAAATACAGCATCCATTTCTGATCAAAACTCTTCAGAGTGTAGGGATAGAGGGAACATTCCTCGACATCTTAAAAGCCATCTACGAATAGCCCACAGCAAATATCATTCTCAATGGGGAAGCACTGGGAGCCTTTCCCCTAAGATCAGGAACAAGACAGGGATGTCCACTCTCACCACTGCTATTCAACATAGTACTGGAAGTCCTAGCCTCAGCAATCAGACAACAAAAAGACATTAAAGGCATTCGACTTGGCAAAGAAGAAGTCAAACTCTCCCTCTTTGCCGATGACATGATACTCTACATAGAAAACCCAAAAGCCTCCACCCCAAGATTGCTAGAACTCATACAGCAGTTCGGTAGCGTGGCAGGATACAAAATCAATGCCCGGAAATCAATGACGTTTCTATACACTAACAATGAGACTGAAGAAAGAGAAATTAAGGAGTCAATCCCATTTACAATTGCACCCAAAAGCATAAGATTCCTAGGAATAAACCTAACCAAAGAGGTAAAGGATCTATACCCTCAAAACTATAGAACACTTCTGAAAGAAATTGAGGAAGACACAAAGAGATGGAAAAATATTCCATGCTCATGGATTGGCAGAATTAATATTGTGAAAATGTCAATGTTACCCAGGCAATGTACACGTTTAATGCAATCCCTATCAAAATACCATGGACTTTCTTCAGAGAGTTAGAACAAATTATTTTAAGTTTTGTGTGGAATCAGAAAAGACCCCGAATAGCCAGGGGAATTTTAAAAAAGAAAACCATAGCTGGGGGCATCACAATGCCAGATTTCAGGTTGTACTACAAAGCTGTGGTCATCAAGACAGTGTGGTCCTGGCACAAAAACAGACACATAGATCAGTGGAACAGAATAGAGAACCCAGAAGTGGACCCTCAACTTTATGGTCAACTAATATTCGATAAAGGAGGAAAGACAATCCATTGGAAGAAAGACAGTCTCTTCAATAAATGGTGCTGGGAAAATTGGACATCCACATGCAGAAGAATGAAACTAGACCACTCTCTTTCACCATACACAAAGATAAACTCAAAATGGATGAAAGATCTAAATGTGAGACAAGATTCCATCAAAATCCTAGAGGAGAACACAGGCAACACCCTTTTTGAACTTGGCTGCAGTAACTTCTTGCAAGATACATCCATGAAGGCAAGAGAAACAAAAGCAAAAATGAACTATTGGGATTTCATCAAGATAAGAAGCTTCTGCACAGCAAAAGAAACAGTTAACAAAACTAAAAGACAACCTACAGAATGGGAGAAGATATTTGCAAATGACGTATCAGATAAAGGGCTAGTTTCCAAGATCTATAAAGAACTTATTAAACTCAACACCAAAGAAACAAACAATCCAATCATGAAATGGGCAAAAGACATGAACAGAAATCTCACAGAGGAAGACATAGACATGGCCAACACGCACATGAGAAAATGCTCTGCATCACTTGCCTCAGGGAAATACAAATCAAAACCACAATGAGATCCCACCTCACACCAGTGAGAATGGGGAAAATTAACAAGGCAGGAAACCACACATGTTGGAGAGGATGTGGAGCAAGGGGAACCCTCTTACACTGTTGGTGGGAATGTGAACTGGTGCAGCCACTCTGGAAAACTGTGTGCAGGTTCCTCAAAGAGTTCAAAATAGACCTGCCCTACGACCCAGCAATTGCACTGTTGGGGATTTACCCCAAAGATACAGATGCAATGAAACGCCGGGACACCTGCACCCCGATGTTTCTAGCAGCAATTGCCACAATAGCCACACTGTGGAAGGAGCCTCGGTGTCCATCGAAAAATGAATGGATAAATGGATGATGTGGTTTATGTATACTATGGAATATTCCTCAGCCATTAGAAATGACAAATACCCACCATTTGCTTCGACGTGGATGGAACTGGAGGGTATTATGCTGAGTGAAGTAAGTCAATCGGAGAAGGACAAACAGTGTATGTTCTCATTCATTTGGGGAATATAAATAATAGTGAAAGGGAATATAAGGGAAGGGAGAAGAAATGTGTGGGAAATATCAGAAAGGGAGACAGAACATGAAGACTCCTAACCCTGGGAAACGAACTAGGGGTGGTGGGAGGGGAGGAGGGCGGGGAGTGGGGGTGAATGGGTGACGGGCACTGAGGGGGGCACTTGACAGGATGAGCACTGGGTGTTATTCTGTATGTTGGCAAATTGAACACCAATAAAAAATAAATTTATTAAAAAAAAAAAGAAACCGGGATGGGAAGGATGATGGGGAAAATAAGCACGAGCCGTCCTGTTGGAACTTATGTAAATACATGCACATGGTTAGATGTCGCTGTGGAGATAGATGTGGGTACACCTATCCATGTATCTCCAGCCTGGTGGGGGGTGTCCACACACATGTACACACAGGCTTGCAGACATACATGTAGATGCTTAGGAAGAATGAACTATGTGTACAGATTTTTAATGGCAGGTTATTTTTCCTCTTTTCGGTCACCTGGATTTTTTTTTTTCTACAATGAGTATCATCATTAGGGATGTAATAAAGAAATTAAAGATTTAAAAAACAATTAGGCATACTTTCCCAGGAGTCTTTTGTTACTTTCCCGACATGAATCTCCCTTTCCTACTAAGGTCCCAGGCAAGAGCTCTTAGACCTGGATGGTTCAGAGCAGCTTCCTCCGCCTGAAACACGGTAACCCTTCCATATAGCCGGACTGTTGCCCCATATCCACACCACCTGCTTATGATGCCACCAGGTGTAACGGCCTGTTCACCGAGGTCTGGCCCATTGTCATTTTTCCAGAGGAACCTGCTCCTACACAGTGTCCTGAAGAAGAAGAACCTATTCCCAAGGCACAGGGTGGGTGTCCCAGAGGAATGTGAGGATGGGTGGCTTCTCTGCCCTCGCACCTGAGGCCGGGGCACGTGCCCAGAGGGTAGCCTGGGATCCCTTGATTCTCTGGGGTCTGCTGCTCAAACCTGGCATTATACGCAGGAGTCTGCTCTGAGGCTGTGGACCAGCCTGAGCAGTGGTCAGTGTCCTTTTCTCACATCACCATCTCTCCTCTCTGCATCCCCTCCTCCTCCCATCTCCTTTCCCTGTGTGTTGTCCACTCTAGTGTCCTCTGTGCCTTGACTGGAGGGACTTGGATTACTCTTCTTAGAGATGACTCTCAGCCCTGCGGGGGCATCTCAAGCAACCCAGGCCTCTTCTCCACTCCCCAGTTGTGCCCATAGTCCACCCCCAAGCAGAAGGAGAGTCCTAACCAGAGAAGGGGAACAGTGGCCAAACTGTTTCCTTCCTCTACTCTTCTCCAAAGAAGGCCTTAGAACCCCAGGGGCATGGCGAGGGGGAAAACAGAAATGAGCACCAACTTCCCTTCATCACTGCAGTGATTTTTGGTCACTCTAAGTCTGGCCCAAAGTTCCTCCTCTGTTCAGAAGAACTGGGATCACCTGAGCAGCCAGGAGAACCTTCCATTTTCCTGGCAGGAAAGTATGGCTGGGGCATCTGCCTCTGTCTGGGTCTGTTCTGCTCCCAGGCTGTCAGGTCAGTGGCCACAAAGGCCCCCCGGAGGGATGCGCGGGGGGGGGGTCTCCTGGCACCCCAGAGGCGCTCGGCAGGTACTTGCGGGATGGATGCCCGCGTGGGTGATGCTGGGTGATGGGAGTCCTACAGGAGAAACAGGGTAGCCCTGGGACAAGGTGGCTGAAGTGTCGCGTAACAGGCCCCGGAGGAGAGAACCAGCGGCCTCTTCCTGAGAGCCCAGGACGTCGCAGGGGGACGAGCTATGGCTGAGGTCAGGCAAGGGGCGTAAGCCAGAAACAGGAACTTTGGGAAGCCACGACCACCTCTGTGGGGCCCGCTTCCCATTTCTTCTGGATGAGAGGCCCTCAGGGGGGCAGCCGGGGGAGCCCTTGTTCTCCGGGGGTGAGCGCGCGGGATGAAGGCGGCCGAGAGCGAGGGCCCGGATGCGCACTTCGCGGTGGACAAGCAGAGCATCTCCCTGAGGCCCCGAGGCAAGAGCAGCCTCTGCTCCGGATCTGCCTCCCGCTCTGTCCTGCTGTCGGCGGCCCCAACAAACGCTGCTTCTTCTCCTGCAGAGCCTCCTCCCGACACAGGCCCGTGTCCCGTCCCGAGGAAGCCGTTGGTGGTCCAGGCCGCGGCCGTCGTCCTCCTGCTGGGCTTGAGCGCGTCCGTCCTGCTGCAGGCCGCTCTCTGTGAGTCCTTGGGGTTCACCGTCCCAGCTGGGGCCTTCTCCACAGCCAGCCAGCTCCCTCAACACCCCGACCCTCTCCTGCCTGCTGTCCAGGTGTCCCCCACCTCTGGCTTTTCCGTTGGTCTCATGTCTCCTCTTTCCAGGTGCAGTCACAGGGTCCCCTGTCTCCAGTGAGATGAGCTGCTGCTCTCTCCCTCCCGGTTGTGGGGACACCCTGATTGGGATCAGCACCTGCATGTTTGTGCTCAAGGAAATGCTCTTTTGTGCCCAGGAAACATTCACCCATTTCTTCATCTCACGTGTCCGCCCGACCCCAGCTGTGCCCCTTTTATTTGGAGCCTTGTGGGCAGCCGCTGACAGTGAGTGAACCGTTTCCTGGCCCCATCAAAGGACTTCTGCCTGCATCCTCAGCCTCAGCTGACGAGGTGGAGAATCTCCCAATGAGCTGACCGATGTCACCAGGACCCCCTCACGCTCTCTTCTTCCTTCTTCCCATTCCTGCTGAGGTCCCATCAGGGGAGACTTCCTGCTCATTCACTGGACGTGTGGCTTTTCTCTCCTCCTTTTCTGCTTTGCCAGTCCCTCATGCTTTCTGCTCCCAGAGCCTGCTCCCTCCTACCAGGTCTCCAGAAAGCAGAGGGAGGGAACATCTGTCTTATCCCTTCAAGGCTTTGGGATGTATTTGGTCTCAGACCTGGAGCCTCTGAGCAGAGTTTCCTCTTGGGTTGTTGTTGGTCTCTCCTATCTGGCACCCAAGCCTGTGACCTAGCAGAGTACGATGGTGGATGGGACACGGGAAGGGAAGAAATGGTTTCCTAATTCCCTTTTTCCATATTCACTGGAGAAGAAGCCACTTCCAGATTGGAAGTCCACATGGCTGGCCCCCATCATGGCCACAAGGGGCCTGTGGGCAGATGTGGGAAGGGTGCTGCCTTAGCTGACGCCCGGAGGGAGTCTCTGTTCTGCCCCCAAACTGGCCATTTTCCCGTTAAGTTCCTTCCCTGAAGCCAGAAGCTCAGCCACGTGTGATGCCCCGCAGAGAACGGCTTCCCCTCGGGGGAGAGACAGACTCTCCATCAATGTCTCTACCTCTCCCTTATCAGAGCCCAGAGACTCGACCGCTCTCAGCCAGGCCTTCAGCAGGTGAGGCAGGGGCCCTGAGCCCGCACCCCAGGACCCCAGGACCCCAGGACCCCAGGACCCCAGGACCCCAGGGCCCCAGGGCCCAGCCCTATTCCCTGCTCCACTTGAGAGCCACCCCCAACACGGATGCCCGTGTTCACGTCTCGCCCTTATTCTCCAGATGACATTCTGCAGATGGTTTCCCAAGGCTGGAAGTACTTCAGGGGGAACTTCTACTACTTTTCTCAAGTCTCAAAGACCTGGTACAGTGCCCAGCAGTTCTGTATGTCCAGGGATTCACAGCTGACCTCAGTGACCTCAGAGAGTGAACAGGTGAGTGCTATTGCAACAGGCTCTGGGAAGGGGGCGTCTTAATAGCTGTATAAGCAGGATCGGCAAGATTAGGGTGCAGTGGCAAAAATCCCCAAGTGTCAGCGACCTAGCAGTGGAGGCTTGCTTCTCAGTTCCACAGCTTGTCCAGCAGAGGCCTGCAAGGGGTTGTTCCCATGTGGTTCCACACGGACCTATGCATCCCGAAAGGGACGTCATCCCAGCGCGTGTCCCCACAATTCCGAAGCAGGGAAAGAGAACGCGGCGAGCCCTATGTCGGCTCTTAAGCTTCCGCCTGCAAATAATAGACGCGTCTGCTCACAGCTCATCGGCCAGAGTGAATGATGCGGTAGTTCCAGCTTCAGGAGGGCGGGGAGGGCAATCTTCCCACATGCCCAGGAAACAGACGCGTTTGTGAACGGGGCTAATAGCCCCACGCCAGCCAGGAAGTGTCCTGTGTGGCCAGCGGGACACTGAACCAGCCCCTTCATCGGGAGGTGGGCTGGGAGAGCAGCAAAGAGGTGCGCTCTCGAGGCAGCATCTGGAGCCCAGCCCTGCCCATAGCTAGTCCTAGAGCCCCGGGCCGGTGACCTGACTTCTCGAGCTTCGCCTGTTAACCAGCGAGACGCACATGACACGTCCCTGCTTCCGAGGACCGCTGAGTAGGTGCCTACGCGCTCACAGCATTCAGGCGTCGTGATCTGGGCCCTTCTCCCGGGGCCCCTGCTCTGGGGTTCTGCTGAGTCCTTCTCGTGCTCTGGCACCTGTTTCCTGAGAAGAGCCTGAGTCTGTTACTTGTGGGGCCAAAACAAAGCAGGATTTGGAAGGTGGACTCTGGCTGGGGCTAGGAAGGGACTTGAGAGGGGTCAGTGTGTGGTGTGTGGGGCGGTCCCCGAGGACAGACGCTCCGAGGGGCCGACGTGCCAGCTGAGCGGAGCGGCGCCTCCCCCTCTGCCCCTGCAGGAGTTCCTGTACAGGACGGCAGGTGGACTTTCCTACTGGATCGGCCTGACCAAAGCTGGGAGCGAGGGGGACTGGTCCTGGGTAGATGATACCCCATTTGACAAGGTCCAGAGTGCACAGTAAGCCCTGGGGGCTCCTTCCCAGCCTGGCCTTCCTGGGCGCACAGGTGGGGTGACTCCGGGGCTTGTGGTCCTTCCCTGGCCTCGGGCGGCAGGAGCGCTAAGCTGAGATCCAGCGCACCTGTGCCACTCGTTGCCTGTGGGACTGGGGACGAATCCGTGGCCTCTCTGTGGCCTCCTTGGGAGGCCCCTGCTCTGTCTCGGGCGTCACAGCGTGGGTTTGCGTTGGGCCTTGAGAGCAGTGGGCCGGCTTGGGCCTCCCCCGGGGGAGTGACCACACATTTAGAGGTTGACAGCTCACCAGCCCCCTTCCTCTCAGGCATGCGTGCAAAAATGTGATACTTCCCCCCAGGATCAGAGCTGGGACTGAGGTCCCTCATTTCTTTGTCGGAAACAAAAATTTTTTTTTTTCCTCTAGCAGGTTCTGGATTCCAGGTGAGCCCAACAATGAACACTGTGCTGATATAAAGGTGTCCTCGCTTCAGTCATGGAATGACGTCTCCTGTGACAGCACGCTCTTCTTCATCTGTAAACGGCCCTACAGCCCATCAGAACCATGACGGGCCTGGCCCCAAGCTCACGCGTTCAGCTGCAATGCTTGTCAAACTTGAGAAATCGCCCCTCTTTCTTCCAATCCCAGGGGAACTTTGCACCTTCATCTTTTTGGCTTTGGAATTGTGCACAGAGGCACCCTGGAGGTCACTGGCTGTGGCTGGGAGCTCTCCGGTCGGTGCCATCGAGGCAGCTGGCATAAAGGGCGAGGAGGGCGGAGAGGATTTAGAAGTTCACACTGCCCAGGACAGCGATCGGGGTCTTGGGTTCCAGGTCCCTTCAGAGACGCCGCAGTTTTATCACGTGAAAGTGGCTTCACAACATGCAAACAATGTCTAGGACTTTTCCAGTTGGTCCCACAGAGTTCCCAGCTGCGTGGGGGCCGTGCTGTTCTCAGGGGGAAGAGCTGTGCGCCCGGTGACCGCATCCAGGCCCTGTCCCTGTTGCCTCTGCATCCACGTCCCCTGACCTGTGAGCCCCTCTCTGAGCAGGGGCACCTGGTTCAGGTCGGGGGCTGGCGTGGGAGCCGGACCAGTATCCACACTCCTTCTCGCTCCCGCTCACTGGGCAAGCTCTGTGGCCCAGCCCTGTGTTCTGCGCCCCCGGTGCCCCCGTGCCCCTGTGCACCCCAAGCACTCCTCTGCCTCAGCTCCCGACATCCCCTTCACGCAGCATCTCGTCTCCGTCCCGCGGGTGAGGAGGAAGAGGTCCCCTGTCCCCAGAGGGCTTGCCTGGGAGTCGTATCAGAATCCAGCGTGTTGTCCCTGTGAGCAGGTCCCTGGCTGTCCGGGGAAGCGCGGGCAAGGCCACCGGCTCTGCGGGCACGAAGCTCTGGGGGACCCCCAGGATTTGCTGGGAGCTCAAGGCGGACAGGCAGCAGCGAAGTGCCGCACACTATGACGGTGCGTACCGTGGCTTTTACTGAAATAAAGGAGCGCGAGCTCTGCAGTGTCTCGACCCCCTCGGAGGTCTTCCGTCTGCAAAGCTCCCTGGACTGTGTTCGTGGCCTGGCTCTGCTCCAGGGAAGGCCCGGCAGTGTGGCCCTCCTCACAAAGACCCTGCTCCCGGGCTTCGGGTCTACACCCGCTCTGCGGGCCGAGGCGGGGATGCAGGCGGGGCCGTAGCCGCCAGGGCAGGAGCGGAGGGGGCAGGAAGGACGGGGCGTGAGCACAGGGGTGGCTCCGCAGGGCGCCCCCGTCTCCCTAGGGCCTCGGCAAGCCCTCAGCAGGGCCGGGTCAGGACGTTTTTCTTTTACTGGGACCAACGGGCCGTGTCCTGGCTGCTAAGGGGTCAGGCTCAGGGCAGAGGCATTCGGAGGAAGCTTGAAGAAACACGGGCTAAATGGGATTTCTAAGATCCAGCCATGGATAAGGGATGGGCGGCGTGATCGTGTCCACACAGGAGCTTTTATGGGCGGTTCCAGAGACCGCTGGCGTCTGAGGGCTCGGGCCTGTCGCCAGGGAGGACGGGTGAGCCGAGGAGGCTGCGGGCGACAAAGAACTCTTGTACGCGTTCACCAAGAACGATCTCGTTCCTACTCGTGATTCCAGGTAGCCAGTCCGGGGAGCACCGAGCCCCCTCCCGGGGTCGGCTCCGCGGCCAGAGCTCGAGCTGATGCAGAAGCCAAACAGCAGCTGCTGCCAGGAAGCTTTCCCGTTGTGTTTCCGACGGCGCGCTGCCCTCTGACGCCTTAGTCCTGAGGCCTGGGCTGCCATGTGAGAAGCACGCGGCCCTACTGCGCCCTCCCCCCAGGTGGCACCTGTCCCCGGGGCTGCTGGCTCAGGAGCTTGCGCCGTAGTGCCCGTCCTTCCCCTAACTAACCGAGAGCCCCCTGTTCTCACCCGACGTCACCCTGCCTCGCTACTGGGCCAGCGACATCCACCCAGCCTTCAGCTTAGTGGCTTCCCCTAACCCACCTGCCCACCCACCAGGGAAACCACTCCAACAGGCCAAGCACATCCCCCTGCAGGAGTCAGGGCCACTGTGTTGTCTTGTCGCCACGGCGCCTGCCTCCTCCTCCCACCTGCGAATCACAACTAAGAGACGACTGTCAGCCTCCCCGTTCGGTGTGAGACGTCATCTGTTTCATCAGCTTCCTCTGTGTAGGGCAGGAGACCCCCCTCGATCCTACGGGCTGAACGCTTGTGTCCCCCCCAAATTCATATGTTGAAATTCTAACCTCCAACATGACGGTATAGCAGGTGGGGCCTGTAGGAGGTAATTAGATGATGGGGGGGCTCACAATGGGATTCAGGCCCTGGTGAGGGCAGACCGGAGAGCTGGCCTCTCTGCCCCGTGGATCCACCCTGGGAAGGCCACAGCCTGCGCACCGGGAGGGGGGCTCTCAGCAAGAGCCTCGTCCCGGCATCCCGAACGGTGAGAAACAGATTCCTTGGGGCTGCCTCTGGGTCCGTGTACTCTCCTTGCAGGTGCTCGAATCGACGGACTGGGATGGAGGAGAGGCGGCGGTTGACCGAGGCTGGTCCCGCTGCCAGCAGGTGAGGAGGACGTCTGGCCCGTCTCTGGGAAGAATTCGGATGTTCAAGTACTGCCCAGGGGATGGGGCAGGAATACGGGAGTCCAGCTGCAAGGTCCTGAGTTAGGGAGAAGGGCTGATAGGGCCACCCCAGGCCCCACACAACTGTGGGGTAAGTGGGAGCGATAAGGCCGAGCACACGGGAGTGCATCTCGTGGGACCGGAGTGGTGCAGGGGGAGGGCAGCTGAGCCGCCGCCGGTCCCCCTGAGCTGCAGCCCAGCCCTCCTGGCCCTGGGGTCCTGTGCACGTGGGAGCTGGTGCCCCCCTCGCCCCCGTGTTTTTCCAAACAGAAAGAGCCCGAGTCGGTGAGGATATACTTTTATGGGGAGTCTGTGCCGCGTCCCATGGCAGCCGGAATAGGGTCGTGTGTTCTTGGCTCACTTCCCCCAGGTACCGGGCACACTGCTCCGGTGAGGCCGCTTCCTGGGTACCTGCCCTTCTCCTGGCGGTGGGGCCTCGCCCTAGAAATCCTGGCATGGGTGGGACTTCGGGGTCTGTCTCGGGTGTGGGTGGGCGTCCTCAGCACCCGGCTCCTGGGCTCACGGACACCATAGTACTCCTAATGAAATTCTAGGAATTTTCCTTTGTCAGATGGAAAGTTGGGAGCCAAGGACAGGTGAGACCTTTGTCACATCCAGCCTGTAGACTTTTTTTCAGATTTATTTATTTATTTATTCATAGAGATGCAGAGAGAGAGAGAGAGAGGCAGAGACACAGGCAGAAGGAGAAGCAGGCTCCATTCAGGGAGCCCGACGTGGGACTCGATCCCGGGTCTCTAGGATCACGCCCTGGGCTGCCCCAGCCTGTAGACTTCTTGGATCGTGGTGATTTTTCTTCCTGAATCAGTAGGCACGGTCCTGGACACGCCGTCCTGTGGTGTCCTTCCACATGGGAGGAGGGACAAGCAAGTGCCTCTCTCATAAGGGCACTAATCCCGCTTATGAGGGCTCCACCCTCGAAGCCTTATCCCTCCCAAAGGCCCCCCCTCCTAATACCATCGGGTTGGGGGTTAGTGTTTCAACATACAGATGTTATTACTTCAACGCACAGACGTGCAGACCGCAGCCATCTCCGTGGCAGCGCACGGCAGGAGTGGGGAGTTACGCTCCACTTTCCTGAAGATCGAGTATCTACATGAATTATTTGGAATTTTTTCTGCACGGGAGATATATGTAGTTGTCTGTTTATCCAAATATTTATTTTGTCAGTATGGATTCATGGGGTTTTGTACTTTAGGTTATAGTGCAATACAACCTTATTCATTTTCTTGCTCAAATTGTCCCAGTTTTGGGCAATAGGAGCGCTTCCAGATGGCTCCTGCATGTTTTTTGATGTTCCTTCATCAGTTTTTAATTAATTAATTAATTTATTTTTTCTTCATCAGTTTTTTAAAAAGCATCTCTTGGGGATCCCTGGTTGGCTCAGAGGTTTAGCGCTGCCTTTGGCTCAGGGCCTGATCCTGGAGTCCCGGGATCGAGTCCAACGTCGGGCTCCCTGCATGGAACCTGCTTCTCCCTCTGCCTGTGTCTCTGCCTCTCTCTCTTTCTCTCTCTCTCTACGTCTATCATAAATAAATAAATCTTAAAAAAAATAAAAATAAAATAAAAAGCGTCTCTTTACTTCCAGGTACAACATGATGCTCCAGGTTCATTTTCTGTATTTCTTGCCCTGGTCCTAGAATCAGCTGTTTCTCCAAAAAGCCCCGGTTTCATCATTCTTTCTTTCTTTCTTCTTTCTTTCTTTCTTTCTTTCTTTCTTTCTTTCTTTCTTTCTTTCTTTCTTTCTTTCTTTTTCTTTCTTTCTTTCTTTCTTTCTTTCTTTCTTTCTTTCTTTCTTTTTTTCTTTCTTTCTTTCTTTCTCTTTCTTTTTCTTCTTTATTTTTTGTGCATCCTTCCCGGACCTGTGACCAGTTTTTTTATAATGATATTAGAAACCAAGGTCTGAGCACTATGTGTGGCCACTGCAGCTGGGGTGTTGTTGCTTCCTCTTGGCTGGGGGAGCTAGGTAAGTGTATGTGGATACCTGATGTTTTAATTTTATTTATTTATTTATTTATTTATTTATTTATTTATTTATTTAAATTTTATTTATTTATTCATGAGAGACCCAGAGAGAGAGGCAGAGACACAGGCAGAGGGAGAAGCAGGCTCCATGCAGGGAGCCCGACGTGGGACTCGATCCCAGGACCCCGGGGTCATGCCCTGGGCTGAAGGCAGCACTAACCACTGGAGGACCCCGGGCTGCCCTGATGTTTTTAAAGATCATTACGCCCATCGTGTGGTGACAAGACTTGATGGGGGCAAGACTGGGGGCAGGGGAACAGTTAGGAGACGAACCGGGTGAAAGCGGGTGAGACAGGGCTCTGGGGCTGCGACGGGAGGGACTGTCACTGTTGTTGGACCTGCTGTGGGACGCAGAGTTGGGACCCTTTGTGCAGCTGGCCGCTCACGTCATGCCCCAAAGGTGCCTGTCTCCGGCCCCTCGTGCCCATCGAGCCCAGCGGGAGGGCCGGGACCACCCTCCCCAGAGCCACCTCAGCAGTTCCAGGCCTACAACCTCACAGCTTTGCAGCTTTGGAGGAGCAAAGTCCCTTTTCCGACGGTTCCCACAGAAGTCCAGCATTGGCTCAAGTGCCCCGGCCTGAAGCAAGAATGGGCATCGGGGGGCTGGATTACGCTGATCCAGCCGTGAGCTCCTTCCTGGGGCTGGGGGTTGGGTATGGCTTGGCCTCCCCTCTACTGGACAGACTGAGCAGGAGGGCAGGGTGGTTCTCAAGACGAAGGCCCGGAGAGGGATGCCGGGGAGCTGACCCGAGACCGAGCTCTCAGCTGCTGAGGCCCAGCGTGCAGGCTGCAGGCCTCCCCCTTCCACCCAAACTGCGGGATCTAGCTACGTCCTGGAGGACAGCTGGCCACCCCGTGCCATTAGGGTTGACATGGGTGACTGAGAAGCTTCTGCACCAGGGGTCTGAGCCTCTAGGGGTGTGGCCCTGAGCCCTTCCGTAGGTCAGGAGAAGCCAGTGTGCAAGAGGTGCCAGCGGACGGGTGGCTCTGGTAGTCACGTCTAACATGTCCGGAGAACGGAGCCTCTTGGCAAGGCTGTGGCCACCTCGGGTGTTTGCTGCCGGCAGACGGTGTTCTTGCAGCACAAAGAAGAGCAGAGAGCCTGTGACTGGGAGGAGGACGAGGACAGAGAAGTAGGGCAGGATCGGGAGCCCCACTGGTCACGCATGAGGCCACCACCTCTGTGGGACCGTGTCCTCGCCCGGCCCAGGCTGCCCTTCCAGTTCTGCTTTACAGGCTCCCTCAGTTCTGAGGCCCCGGGAGGAGGCAGTTCCTGGGTGGGCCTGGCCTCGGCCCTTCCCCAGTGTGGGGAAATGGAAACCAAGGCAGGCTCCTGCTTTCCTTCTGCTACCCCAGGGCCTCTTCCCAGAGGTGAAGGGGCTCGCTGGACTTCCTGGGGCGTCCGGCAGGGCTGCTGACTGCTCCAGAAATGGGTGCCTTCACGTTCCTCCTGCGTCCTTTCGTCTCGGGTCAGATTTCAACGGACAGGAGGTAGCAGGCCAATGGGTGCTCACCGTACGCTCACACACACGCACACACACACGCACACACACCACTGCCGTGGCGTCATGGCCCGGGTGTAGGCAACCACCCCCTTCCTGCACAGTCAGCTGTGCACTCAGATGGTTGCTGGCTGAGTTGACGGTGGCATCCACCTGATGCGGGGCTCCAGGGTCATGACCTGAGCCAAGGCAGATGCTCCACTGCTGAGCCCCCAGGCACACCCCCCCCACCGGGGAAGTATTGATTCCGTTCATCTGTTTACCCCCTTGGGGGCTGGGGACTCTGGGCTCACATGGCTCCACCAGGACACCTCACTTCCCTGTCTTCTAAGCCCAAGCCCACAAGCAGCACGGACCTCCCCCCCACCGCCCCGAAGCAGGGAAGTTACTCACTGCAAAGTAGCTCGGTGGCTTACCCCTCAGTTTCTTTTTAGTTAGTCCCAAAGTGGATCAACGGAAGGGCGCGTGGATCCAAGCAGCTAGGGGGGCTAAACTGTATCAAGTTGGGGCCTGTTTGCTGGTTTCTGATGTCAGTCACTTCTCTGACATCAACTGTGTGGTCTACGCGTCAAGTCAAATCTCACAATGACTTTTGGAGTTAGCACAGACCCCCTAGGTTAGGAGCCCAAGCCCACGAGATCGCCCCCACTGCAGATGGCACCTGCGGGTGGGGTCTCCAGGCATCCCACACTTCTGCACAGCCAACCGCAAATCTGGGGGCTCCCATGAGCCCCCCTCGGCTTTGAAAATTCACTAGAATGACTCAAAGAACCCAGGAAAACACTATGCTCACTGTTACAGGTGATGATGCTAGGTCCTAGCAAGCCCTTCCTTTGGTCTGCAGATTCCTGCTACGCTGACCTGGCTCCCCCCGACCTGACCTCCTGTTAACTTGAGAGCGTCTGGGGCTGTGGTTAAGAGTCGGGCACGGGTCACACAGACGTCTTTCTGCAGTGCTGAGGAGGACCCCACCGCCTCCCGAGTGGCTGCTGAAGTGTTTGTGCCCCGGGGCTGAGGCTGGCTTCGGGGCTGTGCTGAGCTGATGACGAGGGAGTGGGGCCAGGACCGGGGCTGACTGGCGCCTGGGGACCCGGAAGGACAGGACCCTTCTGCAGAGTCAGCGCGGGGGAGGCCCTAAGTCCGGGGCGTATAAGTCCGGGGTGCCACAGCCTCACTTCCCTGCCCCGGGCGCACCGCACAGCCTGCCCATGGGGGGTGCGTGGTGGGGAGCAGCGCCGGAGGCCAAGGGAGAGATGGGTGGTGACAGGGTGCACTTCTGCACAGGCAGCCAGAGGGTGTCCCTGCGCCCCCCAGGTGAGAGAACCGGGGAGTCAGCGCATCCTCATCGGGGCGGTGTGCTTGGCCCCCAGCCCTCTGCATCTCCGCCAGCCCCCGGCAGGCAGGGCTCGGCCCCTCCCCGGCCCAGCGTCCAGAATCATAGGCAGGGGCTGAAGGTGAATCCGGTGGGGGCGGAGAGCCTGGTGCACCCCCAGTCTCTGCGTGAGGCCTCCCCAGACCCTTTCCCTGGGGATCAGCACGGACCCCGTAGGGTAAGGGCTCCATCCCACGAGGTGGCCCCCCGTTCAGGTGGCACCTGCAGGCAAGCCCCACTTCTGCACAGACGACTGCAAACCTGGGGGCTCCCGGGACCCCCCTCAGCCAAAGGGCCGGGAGTCCTGCTCTGGTCACGGTTCGTGGGCAAGCCCAGGCCCGGGGCTCAGAGGTCAGGCCCCTGCTCTGTCCCTCCCGCGTCCCCCCTTCCGTCTTCATTGCAAACTCCCTGCCCTTGCCCTCCTTGCCACCCTGTCCCCGCACCCTCTTCACCCTCCGCACCCTCCTCTGGGTTCTGTGACCTCCACTGCCCTTGTGCTGCCACCACGCCACGTGCTTTACTCCCCATCTCCGCGGTAAGCGTGGCCGGAGTTCTCATCCGCACCAGACAGGCCAGGGCACTGAGCCCGAGGGCTGGCCCTGTGCACCCGCTCTGGGGCGGACGCTGGCTTCTCTCGCAGGGCTGGACTCGGCGGCGGGGGGTCCCGCGGCCCCCAGGAAGCTAAGGCTCGCTCAGACCACCGTGGCAGTTATGGCTGTGACTCTTGTCTCCTCGCTGGTGGCTCTCGTTGTTGTGGGTAAGCTCCTAGGTGACCTGAACCCCACTGACTCTCTCTGTCTTCCTGCAAAGGGCCCCCGCGCGCTAGTCGCATACCCTCTGCATACAGGCTCCCTGGGGCCCCAGGCCTGACCCAGATCTTACCTGGGACTCCGCCAAGGCCCCGTCCAAGGGGAGTCTCCCAAGAGCAGAGAGCCGGGAGTGAAGTCTGAAGGGGCCATCGCCCCGTCTGCAGCCCTGACCCGGGCTGGGGCGGCCTCTTCCGCAGCCCTCGTGCGGGGATGCTGACCCAGCGATGGGTGTCTCAGTCCTGCAGAAGCCAGGATCCCCGCCCGTGCCCTTTCAGCAGTTTCAAGCCTCGACTCCGACTCCGGGAGACAAGGCCGCGGCCGAGCAGCTCCCCGCGGGGCCGCACGGTGAGTGCAAGGGCGGTAGGGCCGGGCGGGCGGCGGGAGCCTCTCCCTGGCGCCTCCTTTGTCCCTGCACGGGTTCCAGTTTTCTCACAAGAAGATACAACCTTTTTTTAAAAAACAGCCTTATTAAAAAAATAAATAAATGAAAAATAAAAAACAGCCTTATTGAGGTGTCCCCGGTACCTAATAAAGTACAGTATTTAATACACTGTGATGAGCTTTGACTCCTGCGTACACGTGAAAGCCTCACGCAGTCAAGGTAAATAGGAGCGTAAAGACTGCTAACTCTGGGAAACGAACTAGGGGTGGTAGAAGGGGAGGAGGGCGGGGGGGTGGGAGTGAATGGGTGACGGGCACTGGGGGTTATTCTGTATGTTAGTAAATTGAACACCAATAAAAAATAAATTAACTTTAAAAAAAAAAAAAAAGGTAAATAGGAGCATATTCGTCACCCGCCCCGTAGAGTTTACTCGTGCCCTTTGTCCTCCTTCCCTCTCCCCTCCTCTCTTCATCCCCAGTCCACCACCTATCTACCTGCAGTAACAGAGATTAGTAGGCTTTTTCTGGAGTTTTATATAAAAGGGATCCTGTGCTATGTACACTTTTTGGCCCTTTATCAGCATGTAATCTGCAAATATTTTCTCTCAGTTAATGGTTTGTCTTTTCCTTCTCTGAACAAGATTTAAATCTAAATAAAGTCTAATTTATCTTTTTCTTTTTCTTTTATGGATTGTACTATTAGTTCCACACTGGAAACCTATCCCAAGGTCACAAAGACTTTACCTACGTTTCCTCCAGGAAGTTTTAGACTTCTTGGTTTTTACATTTCGGTCTATAATTAAATTTTGAGTTAAGCTTTATATGATGGTGTGAAGCCTAAAGTTAATTTTTATTTTACCTGTGGATATAACAGTTGTTGCAGCGCCATTTGTTGAAAAGATTATCATGAATTACTTTTGTGTCTTTGTTGAAAATCAGTTGTCCATTTATCTGTGAGTCTATTTCTGGATTCTTTATTCTGTTCCACTGATGTATTTGTCTATCTCTACAAGACAGAGTATTTGGATTTATCTTCAAGGGCCACCTGGCCCCACCTGGCCTTACCTCAGCATAGGGGCTGAGACCTCATACGTTTACTTAGGTAGGGCATGAAGAATGGGGCAGGAATCTTCCAGAAAGGGTCCCTGCCTACTTAGGTTCTTCTCCCCATCCCTGAGGGAAGGCTGGAATCAAGAGTCTTAGACCATAAATGTCCATGTTAAGGTCTCAGCTTGTGAGGTGAGCAAAGGGTGCTAGGCGGACCCGCAGCAGCTGCGGTGGGTCTCAGGGGGACAGTCAGGCAGGTGAAAGGAGCTACCAGTTCCCTGAACGACCCTAGTGACCAGGGCTTTCACTCAGGTCTCCATCCTCAAGCGACTGTGTCAGGCCCCTTGCTCTATGTGACACAGGATGTGCCAGCCCTTTAGAAGGCCCTTTCGCTCCAGGGTCTGGGGTCACCTGGAGGGCCTCCACCACAGCCCTGGGTGTGGACTGAGCTCAGTGCTTCCTCTGCAGGGACCTATTTGGTTTACTTTCTGGACTTTGTGATCAGAAAACTCCGTTTGTGGTCTACACGGTCCTCAGGAAGTGACGGTGGTGAATCAAGAGGCCTCGTGCTTGGTGTACGACTATAGGGGAGCACTAAACGTGGGCTTTATTCACACCTGATTTTTTTTTCACAATGGCCTATTTAATGGTGAAATGTCAGTGGAGTTCTACTCCAGTCGCTTTCAATGATGTAATAAATTACCTTCAAGTTCAATTACTATGGCAAAATAACAAGCCTGACCAGCATGACTCTAGTGGGAGCTAGTTTACAGGAGGCAGGTATTTCAATCCTTCCATCCCTCAGTTCATGACAGTTAAGTAAACCTTTATTTATTTTATTTTTTGGCTCAAAATCTCCGGTGGCCATTTCCAGGGTCTGGGTGGCCGCAGTGAGCAGGAGGCTGCTTGAGCACTTGGGGCTGTGCCTTAGACGTTTCCCTTAGAAAATGTAACAACACTTTAGTTGGCCCATATAACGAATGCTTACCTGTGTAATAGGCCTCTGTGGCTGCCTTCTCCGTTTCCTCCCTCCAGATCCCCACCGCTCTGACGGGCTGGCAGAGTTGCAAGAGACTATCCAGATGTTTAAAAGCCATGTGGAGAATTCCAACACCTGGAGCACGGAGATCTGGATGTTGACTTGCAGAGTGGACAATGTCAGTTCTCAGATCCAGGTGCTCAGTGGGCATCTGGAAGATGCCAGCGCTGACATCCAGATGGTAAAAGGCATTCTACAGGATGCCAATACCTTGAGTTTCCAGACCCAGATGTTGAGGAGTTCAATGGAGGGGGCCAGTGCGGAGATCCAGAAGCTAAAAGGAGATCTGGAAAATGCAAATGCTTTAAATTCCCAGACCCATAGTTTCTTAAAAAACAGTTTAGAAAATGCCAGCATTGGTCTCCACATGCTGAGTGGAGGCTTAGGAAATGCCAACACTGAAATTGCAATATTGAAGGCAGGGCTGAAAATGGCAAATGCCCAGGCCCAGTGGGCAAACAGTAGTTTAAAGGATGCTAATGCTCAGATTCATGTTTTGAGAGGCCAACTGGCTAGTGTTGATGATTTAAGGGCTGAAAACCGGGTTTTAAGAAGCAGTTTGGAAGGAGCCAATGCTGAGATCCAGAGGGTCAAGGGAAGCGTGCAAAATGCCAATGCTTTAAACTCCCAGACCCAGACTTTTCTAAGAGGCAGTTTAGACAACACCAGCTCGGAGATTCAGTTATTAAGAGGTCATTTCAAAAGGACTGGGGATGAGATTCTCTTGTTAAAAAGAGATTTGGAAACAGTCACTGCCCAGACCCAGGTAACAAGCAACCATCTGGAGCGGACAGATGCTCAGATCCAATTATTAAAAACAGAGCTTGAAAATGCCAATGCCTTAGATCCCAAGATTCAGGTGTTAAGCAGTTGTCTGAAAAATGCCAGCAGTGAGATACAGACCCTAAAACAAAGAGTGGAAGCTGCTGCATCGTTAGTTTCCAAGACCCAGATGTTAGAGAGCAATCTGCAGAAGGCCAATGCCGAGAACCAGCAGTTAAAGTGGGATTTAGAGAACACTAAAACGCTAATTAAGAAAATCCAGGAGAAGCAGAATGGCCTGGAGACAATCCGTGAGGCCTTTGGTTCCCAGGAGCAGCTACAGAGGACCCAAAGTAAGTGGGATGGGAGAGCATGGCCAGGGAGGTGGCCTCTGGGTGGGCACAGTCTTCTGTCCCTTCAGCCTTTCACTTACTTCATGCATCCCCCCCGGGAAGGAGGGTGGGTTCTGGAGAAGGGCTGAAGTCGCCCGAATAGGCTCAGCGTGCCTAGGCAGTGGTGGAAGTGGCATAAGGCAGTCATCCCTGCTCTCAAATGGCTTGTCATTTGGCCAGAGTGACAAAACAGCACTCGAGAAACAAATGATGTGTGGGAGGCATGCAGGGAGGCGTAAGACATGTTCTATAAGGGGCAGGTCTAAGAACTCGGGGCGGGGCGGGGGTTCGGGAAGCAAAAAGAAGGGAGAGAAAGGACCTTCCGAGGTTGACGTCCTCTGATAGAGAAAAGGGATCTTTGGAGTGGGGGAGAAAGGTTTTGGGGGAGGCAGGATCAAAAGATGCTTTGTGGAGAAGAACTGAGTCCTGAAGGACTAGTAGGTGTTTGCCAAACAAGTAGGGTAAGAGGGTGGCAGGTACACAGGCATGAAATATGAAACCATGAGGTTCAGGAAACTTCCAGCTGTTCAGTGTGACTGGACTGTGGCCAAGAGGGCAGGTGATGATGAGGTGCAGGCTGAGAGGATAGCAGGCAGGGGCCAGAATGGTGGCTTTCAAACTGTTTTGAATAGAAACCCACAACTCATTTATATTGTGACCCGATATGATTACGTGTCTCACACACACGCACACACACATTTCAAAAGCCAAAGTTTTTACCACTCTGATATTTTATAATCTATTCTTTAATAAAAAACACCACACCTTGATACTTCCCATGAATGGGTTCATGATTGTATTTTGAAAATCACTATGCTAGAAAGCTAGGTAGACTTGGAGAGACACCAGATGGATGTGGAAGGCCTCTGAGTTTGGGTTTTATCCTTTAGGAGATGAGGGTCTATTGGAGGGCTTCAAGAAGGCTGACCAGATGGGTCTCCATACTGAGAGGGGAGAAAAGAAGGGAGAACAGTGAGATTTGGACATGCGGAGCCTGAGGTGCTTTGGGGATATTCAAGTGGCCATCATCTGGAGGCTGTTTGGGGTGTAGGGGATGGGCGCTGGCTACAGACACAGCTGGGGGAGCCCTGGGTTCGTTGGTTCTGGTTGTGGCAGTGGGAGTGGGGGGTTGTGCAGGAGACATATTGCTTTATGGGAAGAAAGCTGAGGGCAGAAACAGGAAGTCAACCTTCAGGTGGCAAGAAGGGAAAGCGGTGTTTTTTGAGGACACTATCCAGGTAGGCAGTCTTAGAGGCAGAAGGAGAACCAGGGGGTGTGCAGTTGGGGAGGCTACGGAAGGAGAGAATTTTGAGAAGGAGGTGGCTAGTGCTGGTGAATGAGCTCACGTAAAATAACCCATATGCGCCCACTAACTCTGGGCAATTAATAAGTCATTGGGAATGAAGTTCCTGTGGGGAGTAGGGTGGGCCCTGGGGGCAGAGCACCCTCAGCAGGGTGTGAATGAGAGGAGCGTGATGAGGCTGAGGTGGGGCATGGCATGGCAGAGGGAGGGATTAAAATACACATATCATTGTTATTTACATCGTAAAAACTCCATATTAACAATAGACAATGTGCAGAGATTGAAAAAGAAAATGATGAGAAAATAACCACTTGTATATCCATGAACATTTCTACATTTTTAAGAAGACTTCTTTATTTGAGAGAGAGAGAGGGAGCAGGGGTGGGGCAGAGGGACAGGGAGAGACTGAGCACAGGGCCTGAGGTGGGGCTCGATCTCATGCTCCTGAGATCAGAGCTGAAACCAGGAGTTGGAGGCTCAACCAACTGAGCCACCAGGTGCCCGTCTACACTTGCTGCATGAGTCCACCTCTGAAATGAGTAATACATTATAAGTCAATTAAGTGAGTTTAAATAAAAAATGTTTTAAACAGGGTATTGTAGTGGGGAGGGAGGGACGAGCTGAGAGTGATAGAGGCTTGTGCTCACGGGATGAGCTTTCAGAGCTTGAAATTGGGGGGTCAGATAGAGCAGGCCGGAGTCGGTGCTGGTGTGGGCAGCTGCGGGGGATGGAGTTGAGTGAAGGGAGTGGGGGTGCAGCGGGAGGGCGGTGCCGCCTCTTAGATAAGGGAGAGGAGGGGAGGTGCAGGGGTGAGGGTGCAGCAGGGGGGGTACTGCCTCTTAGGGAGGGGCAAGGAGGGGGTGTGAGGTGCAGGGGGCTGCGCAGTGATGGCAGCGAGGCCATCAGGGCACCCCGGGGTGCAGCCCGGTGTCTGGCTGGGGACGGAGGTACTGGGCTGGGGCTGGGGGTGCAGCCTCCCCGCGGCACCTCTGGGGCCCTGGGCCTAAGCACCGTGCCGGCGCCTGTCTGGGGAGAGGTGGCGGAGCTCCTGGCTTCCCCGACCGACCGACCGACTGGCGTCATGTCCGCTCCAGATCAGCTTCTTCACCTGATCCTGCAAGGCTGGGAGGCCCATGGCGCCAGCTTGTACTACTTCTCTCACGTCAAGAAGTCCTGGCACGAGGCAGAGCGCTTCTGTGTGTCGCAGGGAGCCCACCTGGCCTCAGTGACGTCAGAGGAGGAGCAGGTCAGCATGCAGCTTCGGGGTGCGGCAGGCAGGTGGGGGGGGGCTTTGGGGCTTGGCTTTCCTCCCCTCCTGGTGGGTGGGGCAAGGCCTGCGAGCCTCACTTCACTCAGGGGACTCCCGGTGACTCAGGTCCCAGGGGCATCTTGCTCTAGAGGTACAAGGACTGACAGCCGACCTTGCTGTCCTCGAGAATGAGGGAGGCACCCAGAGGCCCGTAGGTGCCCACAGGGAGGGAGGGCACTGGGGACTGTCCTTGGTGTGTTGGGAGCATCCTTCCCTCCCTTCCCCCCTCTCCCTTTAGCTTCTGCTCGGGTGTCAGTCCTGATGTGATATCCGTTAAGGCAGTGGCCGTGGAAGGCCCAGGAGCAGGGGACCCAGCCCCTTGGGACAGCCAGACACAGAGTTTGAGGACCAGCAAAGGCAGCGTAGCTGTGGGCCCCGGGGCCCTCTGCCGACGGCCCTGCCAGAGTTCTCTAGGCCCTAAGCTGTTTGGTCCATCTCTGGAGCTGCCCCCGCTGTGGTTCTCCGGAGACCCTCCTCGTACGTCTGTCGAAGGACATGCGATGTTTTTTCAAATAAAATGCTTCTGGGCCGCGGCCGGGTCAGTGCTGTCCAGTGAAGCCGTCCTCAGGGCCCCGTGGGGAGGCTGGGCCTGGCTGAGGGGACGGACCCCAGGGCCTGCAGGGTGGCGGGCCTCACGCCGCGCCAGGGAGGGGACAGCGAGCTCCCCTCCACGGGGCTGGGGATCGGCTCCTGGCCCGTGTCTCACGGCCTCGCCCTTTATCACAGGCCTTTCTGACGCGGTTCACGAGCACGTCCCACCACTGGATCGGCCTCACGGACGGGGGCCACGAGGGCGTCTGGCGCTGGGCAGACGGGACACCGTTCAGCGCTGGCCGGAGCCCGGCGTGAGTCTGGCAGCGACCCAGGACTCGGGCCCGGCCGTCTACACGCCGCTGCGCTGTGCTGGGGGCACACCGTGGGTCCGCGCGGGCGGCCGTGCGTGTGCGGCGGCGTGATCGTGGTCCTCGCGTGGACGCCTCCACGGAGGGGCCTCAGGGCGGGATGAGCCTGGGGCCGGCAGGCAGCCTATCAGCGGGTCTTCCTGTGTTTTCATTGCTGTTTTGTTGTTTGCCTGTCCTTTTTTTTTTTTTTAAGATTTTATTTATTCACTTGAGGGAGATACAGAGAGTGAGCACGAGCGGGGAGGGGGCGGAGGCGGAGGGCGAAGCAGACCCTCCGCTGAGCAGGAGCCCGATGTGGGACTCGATCCCGGGACCCTGAGATCATGATCCGAGCCGAAGGCGGACGCTTCGCTGCCCTGAGCCCCCGGCCCCCTGCTCTTTCCCTCCTAAGCCCTTCGAAGGCCCTGCCTCGGGGTGGGGGGTGACTCAGCTTCAGACACCCTCCCATCCCTTGACCCCCGGTAACCACAGACCACCTCGGTGGGGCCACCCTTGGGCTCCCTTGGCCCGGCTGCGTCCCCACCCAGGGCTTCCACGAGACAAGGGACCCGTATCACCCCGGCTCCTTATGCTATGGTCGGGGAAAGGGGCCCTTTCTTCGTCTGGCCGAGCCAAGCCCTCTTACTTCCAGGTTTTGGGGCAGCCATCAGCCAGACAACTGGCAGCACGAGGACGGCCGGACGGAGGACTGCGTCCACATGCAGCACAAGTGGAACGACATGCTCTGCGACACCCCCTATCACTGGGTGTGCAAGAAGCCCACCGGCCAACGCGTGGCCTGAGACGGGCCAGGAGGGAGAGCCGCGGCCACTGCCAGCCCTGGGCCCCCCCCCCATGCCCTGTGGAGACCGCTGCGCCCAGCCCGCTCCCCGGGGCTCCCCGTTCGGCCCTCTGTGTCCCCTGCTCGCCCTTTCATTTAGCCCTGCACACCCGCTAACGTCGCGTGACCCGGGGGGCCCCAGGGCTCCTCCAGGCCAAGGGCTTGCTGTGCCCCCGCGTCCCCCTCAGCTGCCAGCGTGGGCCTGAGACGGCGGCTCCCCAATAAACACTGAGTAGTGCACGAGGGCTCCGGCTCGTCTGGCGAGGGCCGCCGCACCCTCTCCCCGCCTCCCGGCGCGCTTCTCCTTCCTCGATGTCCCTCCTGAGCGTGAACCGGGTTTCTGAGTCTGGCTGGCCCGGGGAAGAGCCGCGGAGGCTCCCCGGCTGCAGGGGTGAGGGCATCCCGGGTACCCGATAAGGCCCTGGAGCCACTCCGCGCAGCTTCGTCCTGTGGTAGCCCCCCTCATTTCCCGGCTGCAAACCTCGGGTGCTCTCTCTCTTTGGCTTTGGCGTCTTCTTGGGGCCCTTCCCCCTTCCAGGGACTGGAGTGTAGGATGAGAATCCCCGGAGCCCCACAGACTCACAGCCCAGGAGCCCAGGGCAGGCTTCTGGGGCCCCGGCCTGCACAACTCCCTCCCCTCCGTGCTCCTCCCCAAAACCTGGCAGCTCCGGATCCTGGGGAGCTCAGCCCGCGTGGCCGCTCCTCCTGCACTGGGATATGGAAAGGGCCTCCACGAAGAATCCCAGGCAACTGGAGGCTCAAGCTGTCTGCTTCCCCACTCGGGAACTCGGATTTCAGTTGTTCGATGTCTGAAAGCAATTGTTTCATCAAAGGTTTCATGAATTTTGTCCAGTGTTCCCATTGCTGACGGCAAAAGGACTAGTCCCGTTGCTCCACCGGGACCAGAAGTGGCCACCGGTCCTACCTGCTGTGGTACCTGTGGCTGAACAGGACTTTAACTCGTTTGTTTCCCTTTTGGCTCTTCTTTGGCATTTTATTTTATGGCTTCTTAGCTTTTCTTCAGTCTTAGAAACTCCTCCCCTACCGCAGGACTGAGATAACATTTCGCTGTATTCTAGTACGTTTACAGTTTTGTTTTTTTCTTAGACTTACATATGTTACTGGATCTGATTTCCTGAATCTCCTTGGTATTTTTTAGCTGTGGCAATGTAGGTATTTACGGATAGGCTTATTGTTTTCTTTTTATGTATTTCTATTCTTTGTCTTAGGGTTTTCCTTTTTTTTTTAAAAAGATTTTATTTATTCATTCATGAGAGGCACAGAGAGAGAGAGAGGCAGAGACAGAAGCAGGCTCCCTGCAGGGAGCCCGACGTGGGACTCGATCCCGGGTCTCCAGGCTCACGCCCTAGGTGGAAGGTGGTGCTAAACCACTGAACCACCCGGGCTGCTCTCATGTCGTATTTCTAATAGCTTTTAACTTATGTATTTCCGTGTTACTTTAACGTCTAAAGCTTCATAACCATGAAGCCTCCTTGAAGATTTTTACTTTTTACCAATATCCATGCAATCCAGGATCATTTCCTATGCCTCTCCCATGGCCCAGGCACTTTTCCAGGTTTTCAAGATTTGAAAGTGAAGGAAACAGGGGCGCCTGGGTGGCTCAGGAGGTGGGGCGTCCGTCTCTTGCTTTCAGCTCAGGTCGCGATCTCAGCATCGTGAGACTGAGCTCCACGCTGGGCTCTGTGCTCGGCAGCGAGTCTGCTTGAGATTCTCTCCTCTGCCCTCTGACCAACCCCACTCTCTCTCTCTCTAATAAAAATAATAAGATCTTAAAAAATAAACCCTCCCAAAGTGAACAACAGATAAAAGCCCCTCCCCGCTCCAAGCCAGCACTCCAGTAGGGAGGACAGGTGGTTGGGACACCCAGTCCCTGCTCACAGCCCCAGGAAGGGTCCCCTGGGGCCTGAAGCCTGGCAGTGGCTCCACCCCAGAGTAGCGGCCAGCTGCTTGCTATCCGTCTAACCAAACTGGTCTGTGGCCTGGAGCTAATGGAACAGGGACCGGTAAACATCCTCACACTCCGGGGTCAATTCTCACGTCCGGGCTGGCCCGTTCTCTCTGCAGAGAAGGTACTGAAAGCTGCAGGTTCCGCAAGAGAGAGCCAGAAAGGCAGGGCGATGGAGTTCTCTGCAGACTGAGCGGAGCCATCTGGGGAGACAGACTGAAGTGCTCCGCTGTCCTGGGGGAAGCGGTCAGCTCGTCATCCTGGAGTCCCTGCCCCACCCCGCCTCTGCTGTGGGGACGCTGTAGAGCCGCCACCGCGGGTGACCGGGGATCGCACTGGTGAGAGACCTAGGCCGTGACAGTTGGCGCCACGTGGGGCGTGCGCTTGGCGCCCGGATGCCCACAGCCTTTCCTCCCAGCGCCGTGCTTTCCAGCGCTTGGCGTGCGAGGACCCAGCCCGGTGGAGGCGGAGTCTGCGCGGGGTGGTTGGGGGAAAGCCCAACTCCGGCACACGGAGAAGGCACAGACCCTCTGGCTGTCATGCGACGACCTTCCAGACTCGGTTTTCTAGGCCCAGGGGACGATTTCTCAGTCAGGGGAAGGCACATTGTGGAAGCAGATGCCACAGCCTTTTGGGGATCACTACCTGTGCTGTAGTCAGCGACTCTGAGCGTCCTCCGCCAGCTGATGCCCCCGAAACTCTGCAGGTCTTACAGCCCAGATTTGCGCCTGGGCCTCCTGACCTGCCTACGCCTCACCTACCGGAAAGAGCCTCTCCCTTTGTGTTGCTCTCACATTTAAGGACCAGTTATAAGTGACTCTACCTCCATCTGCCGCTACCAATTCCTACAGCTCAAAGCCAACCAAGACCAGGGACCCCAGTACCAGCATAGCCCCAGGCCCCAGTGAGAGTTACGGGAGAGTGAGGGGGCCTGGGCTGCTCTCAGGAGGGGTGGCTTAGGAGAGCAGAGGGTCTGCTGGCTGGGCCCCAAGAAGGCTTTGCCCTGCGGGACAGGCCCCGTGCAGCAGGGGGGCCACCACACAGCTGTGCCTCAGTGCCCCTCCCCTCCCCAACGCAGCCTGGAGCCTACTTCCCCTCGAATCTCCTCAAAGCCCTGCTTCTGTTGCAATCTTATCCTTCTTAGACCTGACAAGCATTTCTTGCTGCAGCTGGTCCCAGGACTGGGATTCCAGGCCCTCTTCAAGGGGGCCCCAATGAACCTTTCATGACATCCCTGCTACAGCATCATCAGAACCCGGCCCTGGACCTCAGTGTCTCCCCAACCAGTTCTGATTGCGGCTTCTGCACTTTTGCTCACGACACCCTCTGCCTGGATCACCCATGACCTGTCTGCATAATCGCCAAGTTTGTGGACATTGCATCTGGTTCGTACGTCATGACTGCTCTTGCAGCCATCACTCACAGTGGGGTGGGCATCATGGGAGGCAGGAGAGATTGGTGCTTAGAGACCCAGGCTCCATGGCCAGACTGCCTGGGTCCAGTCCTAGCTCTGCCCCTGCCTTGGTGGGAAAGCTGGTTGCTTGATTTTTGTCTCTCGATTTCCTCTTCTGTGAAAAAAGTACAGGGCCCCTCTCTTGAGGCTCGTGTGCAGATTAAGAAAGTCAATCCATAAAATGAGCTTTCACCAGCTTCTTGGGGACAAAGCCTGTGAGTCTGTTCCCCTTCTCTGTTCTTGGTGGAGAAGCACATCTGACCCATGGTGAACTCTGCTGGTGATGTGGCCAAGACAGTAACCCCAGCTCGTGCCCAGTGGGAGTGGAGCAGGAGCCTCAAGGGAAGGGAAGTCCAGGGCGTGGCAAGCAGACAGGGCCCGTGTGTCCGCGGACAGGCCAGCTGGAGGTGACCCTGGGATAGAGGGCGTTCAGATCTCGAGGAGAACCCGACCGTCCGTGCAGCCTTGCCTAGTCTCTCAACGTCCCCGGCGCTCGTTTTCTCCTCTGTACCGGAGGGTAAGGTCCAGCTCCCAGGAATATGGTGAAATAAGATAATACATAGTTTATTCTGTATGTTGGCAAATTGAACACCAATAAAAATAAATTATTTAAAAAATTAAGATAATACATAGTATGTAATATATGAATTTATATGAATATGAGTTAATAAGAGGAAATTGCCAAATTGATTTAGATAGGACTTGTGGGCCATGTAGATGTGTCGCTTTACAGGTTTTTTTTTTTTTTTTTTTTTTATGATAGTCACAGAGAGAGAGAGAGAGAGAGAGAGGCAGAGACACAGGCAGAGGGAGAAGCAGGCTCCACGCACCGGGAGCCCAATGTGGGACTCGATCCCGGGTCTCCAGGATCACGCCCTGGGCCAAAGGCAGGCGCCAAACCGCTGCGCCACCCAGGGATCCGCTTTATAGGTTTTGACCCCTTTTTCAGATGTCCCTCTTTGCCTTCCCTTATTAAGCTGGTTTTTAGCAGCTCTCTCATGTTCTGAGCAAACAGAGATGACAGGGACTGTGAGCCACAAGCCAGGGAGTGTGACGAAGGGCTGTCCAGGCCCCGGGCAGACGTGGGGAATGTTCCTCTTAGCTGGGCCCCCGGGTAGGAAGCAGGAAAGGCTGATGAGGTGAATGTGCTGGAGCCAAAGATGGAGCAAGAGCCAGCTTGGATGGCATCCTCTGCTCCCACCCCCTCCACCTGCGCTTCCCGCCTGCTTCCCTTCCTTCGGGTGCCTCTCGGCATCGCACAGGTGGGGGCGGGGGGGGGGTGGCTGAAATTCCATTTTCCAGAACCCCATATCCCCAGGATTCCAGATGCCAAATGACCTCCTTAGAAACAGGTGTGTGGGGCAGCCTGGGGGGCTCGGCGGTTTAGCACTGCCTCCGGCCCGGGGTGTGATCCTGGAGACCCGGGATCGAGTCCCACGTCGGGCTCCCTACATGGAGCCTGCTTCTCCCTCTGCCTGTGTCTCTGTCTCTCATGAATAAATAAATAAAATCGTAAAAAAAAAAAAAAAAAAAAAAGAAAAGAAACAGGCATGTCAGATGGTGAGCATGGACATCGGGCAGAGCTCAGGTCCCTGTCCTTCCATTGTGGACAAGCCCGGGAGTGGGGCCTGGGCGTTTCTCTGCACCAGCGTCCGGGCCCCCCCTTAGCTGCGGGGGCTGAGCGGCAGCTTCGGGGCTGTGTTCTCACACTGAGCCCCTCCTGCTCTGCTGGACCTCCCGGCCATTGTGTGAAGCACCTGGATCCCCAAATCAAATCACCCGGCATTTGCTTGGAATACCTGGAAGCGCTTCTGATCCTGCTCGGAATCATGACTGGGGTGAATGGTCTGGGGCCTTTGCTGCTCGGGGCACCAGTGATGACACAGGCCTCTGACAGCACAGCTGCATTTTTGAAAATGATACTCAGGAGCGACGATGGGGTGGGGGGGCAATGATCTGGAAGGAGCTCAAGTCCCCGGGTGACCACGAGAGCAGAGGTGCCTCGCTGAGCTACCCCTCTCACCGTGGGAGGAGAGAAACACTCACTGTTTCTGCTCACGAGGCCATTGCACCTCCGGGTAATGGCGAGGCAGCGGCACCAAGTCACTGTCGGGTGTAACATCTTAGCTCAGGTGAGTCCACGTGATTGCTCTCCTTCAGAACACCTGGCTCAAGGTAGGAGTCTAACGGAGAAGATGCTAGAAAGCTATGGTTGGAGCTGACTGACAGGAGCAAGTAGGAAGGAGTAACTTCTGGGGCCTCACACTGGGTTCCTGCTACACACCAGCTTGTCCACTCAAGGGTTTAGAATAAAATAGAAAATGTCAATAGTGTCCTTTCTGATGCTCAGGGAAATTTAAATAAATGGGTAAGTGAGCCCCATTTTAAGCTCTATTTCCACACATTTGGCTCTTTTGCCTTCTGTTTGCCAGCAGACAACACCAAATAAACTTAGAGCAAGCAAAATTATTTTCCTTCTTAAATACATGTATACATATGTGACCCCTGCTTATTGTGAAAAACGTAAGACACAGAGAAGGTAAGAGGCGCAGATCTTACCTCATCCCCAGGCCCCCTGCCCAAGCAACCCCAGTAACGCATTTGGTGCGCCCTCTCCCCTTCCCTTGCCCCTCCCTTGCAGGCAGTGCCACTGCGGAGCGGAGCAGAGCACAGGCGAGGCCGAGGAGGTGGCCGGTGAGGCTAGGAAACTGGCTCTCCCTGGGAGTTAAGTGAATAACTAAGTAAATACATTGAGGAAAACAGAAGTCAGGTTTCTCGCTGTTGGAGACGGGAGTTGGAAATTAAGGAGCAACAAGAGACAAGAGAGAAATTTGAGCTATTGGATTGGAGTTGGAGGTTTTAGTGTGAACTCATGCTTTTTAAGTCTCCATTTATGCAGAAATATATATATATATGGTGGTGTGTGTGCGTGCTCGTGTGTGTCCATACGTATGTTTCCTACCTGCTAAAAGGGCTTAGAAGGATCATATCCCAAAAGGGATGAACCGTCAAGCATCCAAATCTTTGTTTCTAAATTCCATCTTCTACTAAAGGAATTGACTGATTCCACGGCTGGGCTGGGAAAATTCAAGATGAGCCTGGAACATGTTGTTCCTTTTTGGCACAACTGAGAAAGCGCACCAAGAGCGACGGGGTCACGTCAAGAACGGAGAAGCCAGCGTGAAAGGACTCCTATGGGCCAAATCTGGGAACATTTGATCATTGAATAGTGATATGAATAAATTACATCTTATTAAATAAAATAGAAAGTCACGAGCTCATAGTGACATAAACACAAAATGAATAAATTAATCAGGGAGAAGGAAAAGCTCTTCCCCATGACAGGATGTGACCATTTGGCCACAAAGTGCCAGTCGAGGCAGGAGTCGGCAAAGATGCTAAAGATACTGGTTTCCTCACAAGATATTCATCGATCAAAGGGAAAATGAGTCCATTTATGGTGAAGGAACCGGGCAGCCACCACCTCGATGGGGTCAAGGTTAACTCCTCAGTGGTGGGACGAGGACAGGGACGGGGATGGGCAGCCTCACACAGGTCCTGCGAGGAGGCGCTGAGACAGGCCCGGCCCCAAGGGATTGCCCAGGGGGGCAGGAGGGAACAGTGGGCAGCCCCCAGGGGCAGGGTGGCCTTAGAATGAAACACGTCAAGGCCTTGAAACCGTCAAGGCCATGAAGACAGGACAGGACTTAGGACATTCTTTCTTTTAGAGAAAGAATCATGAAAATGTGAATATTCATAGAGAAAAAGGTCAACGGGGTAAAGGGGAAGTTAACAGGCAGGGGGTGTAGGTGAAGGGGCTACGGGACCTCTTTGCTACTGTTCTTGCAACTTTGTTTCAAAATGAACTTTAAAAGTTCTCTGTGTAGCCATCGAATCTGGTCCGTGTACATGCGCACGTGCTGTATTTGCCTACAGGTGTCTCCCTGTAGCCAGGGGCGCAGCCCGCAACCTGCATTGACTGACGGAATTGGGGGGATTGGTTCTACCAGGTGGGCGGGTGAATCCAGGGTGCGGCCCAATGTGAGAGCAGGTGACGTCCGCAAGCCCCTTCACCAACGTCACCTGCGGGGCTGCTGCCCCCCCCACGGCCCCCAGGGCCTGGCTTCTGGAGGGCGGCCCAGCCTCCCGCCCTGGGGGGGCAAGGGGAGGCGCAGGTGGTCCAGGCCCCGCCCCCCGCGTGCCCAGGTGCCCACGCCAGGCCCCGCCCCACGTGGCCCAGGTGCCCACGCCAGGCCCCTCCCCCCTGCCCCGCCCTGTGCGGAGCAGGTGCCCTCGTCAGGCCCCACACCCGCCCCTCCCCCACCTCACGTGGCGCAGGTGCCTCCAGGCCCCTCCCTCCCCACGTGGAGCAGGTGCCGCCGCCAGGCCCCGCCCCCCCCGCCCCCGCCATGGAGCCGGAGCCCGTCCTGGGCGTCGCGCCGGCCGAGGTGCTGGAGGACGTGCTGCGGGAGCAGTTCGGGCCGCTGCCCCAGCTGGCTGCCATCTGCCGGCTCAAGCGGCTGCCGTCGGGCGGCTACTCGTCCACCGAGGACCTGCAGCTGGTGCTCGAGCGGCGGCGCGTGGCCAACGCCAAGGAGCGCGAGCGGGTGAGCGTCCTGCCCCCGCCGCCCCCGCCCCCGCCCCCGCCCCCGGCCGCGACCTCGGAGGCCCGCGGGGACACGCAGCGCCCGCCCCCCTGCCTCGCGCCCGGGCCCTGGGACGGGCTCCGCGGCGGCCACCCGCGCCACCTGTGCCACCTGAGCCACCTGCGCCCCCCGCGCCACCCACCCCACCTATGCCACCCGCGCCACCTGCGCCCCCCGCGCCACCTGCGCCCCCCGCATCCCCTGCACCCCCCGCGCCACCTGCGCCACCTGAGCCACCTGCGACCCCCGCGCCACCTGCCCCACCCGCGCCACCTGTGCCTCTCGCGCCACCTGCCCCCCCCCGCGCCACCTGCCCCCCCCCCGCGCCACCTGCGACCACGCCCACGACGTCTCCCCTCCAAGTTGTGCCTCGACCTCCCTCCCGGCCGCTCCGCAGGCTGAAGCGCTGGGGCGCACGGGGCTCTGGTGCCTTCCCTCCCCTCGGCACCTGTGCCTGGACGCAGGGGTGGGGCGAGGCGGCCTAGACGAAGCTCTTTTCTCTTGTCTGGAGGAAGGAAACACAGCGCCCCTGCGCGCGGCTCCCGCTCCGGCCCGTGTCCCGCGTCCCAGGGGCGGCGACAAGGCCCCAAGGTCCTGAGGCCGGAGCCCCCGGGGCATGTACTGGGGGTTTCAGTGCTTCCCAGGGCAGCCGGGCCCCCAGGTCCACCCCCACCGGCCTGGGCGCAGGGTCCCTGGGTGGGAGGCGGGAGGGGCCGAGCTAATGACCTTCATTCTTCTTGACAAGGATAGAATTAAAACACCTGAAAAACGGAGAAGCGACAGGGAACAGAGGGAACAGAGCACAGACCTAACGACCCTGAAGTCCTGCGTAGAACCTCGCAGCCTCTTTTCCTAGTTCTGTGTGTGCGTGTTATATTTATATAATGAAATTGTGAGGGGGTACATAGTCTTCTAGGTTTTTTACTTAACAGTATCGAAAGCATTTTCTCATTTTTTAAAAGGTGGACATATAGTATACCATTAGTTTCAGAGGTAGAGATGAGCGATTCATCAGTCTTACATAATCGCTCATTACAGGGCTCGTCACACCACCTGCCCTCCTTAATGCCCGTCCCCCGGTGACCCCATCCCCCTGCCCCCCACCCCCAGCGACCCTCAGTTTGTTTCCTGTGATTAAGAGTCTCTTATGGTTCATCTCCTTCTCTGATGCTGTCATTTTATTCCTCCCTCCTCTGTTTTGTTTCTTAAATTCCACATATTAGCAACATCATATGATAATTGCCTTTCCCTGACCTGTTTAAGTTAACATGATCCCCTCTAGTTCCATCTGTGCCGTTGCAAATGGCAAGATTTCATTCTTTTTGATGACCGAGTAATGTTCCATTACATGTATGTCACCTCTTCTTTATCCATTGGTCTGTTGATGGCCATGTGGGCCCTTTCCATAGTCTGGCTCTTGTGGACGTTGCTGCCATGAACATTGGGGTGCAGGTGCCCCTTTGGGTCACTGCATCTGTATCTTTTGGGCAAATCCCCAGCAGTACCATTGCTGGGTCGTAGGGCAGCTCTATTTTCAACTCTTCGAGGCCCCTCCACACTGTTGTCCAGAGTGGCTGCACCAGCTCGCGTTCCCGCCCACAGGGTAAGAGGTTCCCCTTTCTCCACATCCTCCCCAACATCTGTCGTTTCCTGACTTGTTCATTTTCACCGTTCTCACTGCTGTGAGGTGGGATCTCATTGTGGTTTTGATTTGGGATTTCCTCATTCTTTCTAAGAACGGCTTTTTACTGCATAGTCTTGTTGTATAAATGGACCAAAAATATCCAGTCTTTGTGCTTTTTGCAGCTTTTTACTGGTCTTTATGTGCATGTCTGATAATTGATCTCAAATAGAACGCTAGAGATGGAATTACGGGGACAGAGGATGTGCGCAACCTCACAACGTTCGATACCAGTTGCCCAACTGCTTTCTAGAGAAGTTTACTAATTTTCATCCCTTCTTACTGCAAATAGAACTCTTTCCTTTGTCCGGCTCCAGTGCTAGGTATAATTAAGCAATATTACCAGCTTGGCGCATGAAAACTGATATCTAATTTCTATTTTGTAGTTCTTTTGTCCAAGTTCCAAATTTTCATATATTTATTGGTCTTTTGTCCTGCTGTAATGGGAGAACTGTGTCCATTGTTCACTTTGATCTGGAGTGGAAGGGGGCTCTCACTCAATGGAATATATTGGCTTATGGTGAAAGGAAGAGGAGGGGGTTCAGCAAGCACACAGACCCCCCCTCCCCGCTTCCAGCCCATGCACCCACACAGCTGAGCTCATGCCACCCCTTCCCGGTCACCAGGAACTGTGCTGCTGGTGCAGCAGTGGCCCCGGCCCAGGCCGGCTTAGGTTCACCCCCCAGACAAGCCCTCACAACCCTCTTCTGGGGTTTGGGGGGAGATATTGTATCAGTTAGCTTCGCTGCCTGTCACTGTGCTTTTTTGTTTTCCAGATAAAAAATCTCAACCGTGGTTTTGCCAAACTGAAGGCACTTGTGCCCTTTCTCCCCCAAAGCAGGAAGCCTAGCAAAGTTGACATCCTTAAAGGTGCAACCGAATACATACAAGTTCTCAGTGATGTCTTGGAAGGAGCCAAAGTCTCTGAGGTAACCGCCAGGCAATTTCTGTGTTCTAGCTGTTTCTTACAATCCTGTGGGTTGTTTATGATCCGTGTCTTAGGGAAGAGGAAACCAAGATACAGGTAAAGGCCACACAGCTAAGAAATTTCAGGACTGGGCTTTGAACCCAGATCTGTGTGAGCTTTGGCACAGAGTTCCTGATTATCTATCTCTCTACTTCTTTTTTCTTTTTTAAGATTTTATTTATTTATTCATGAGAGACACAGAGAAAGAGAGAGAGGCAGAGACACAGGCAGAGGGAGAAGCAGGCTCCACACAGGGAGCCCAATGCGGGACTCGATCCCGGGTCTCCAGGATCATGCCCCGGGCCGAAGGCAGGCGCTAAACCACTGAGCCACCCGGGCTGCTCATCTCTCTACTTCTTGTCACCGTCCAGGGCACCTAGCTTCTTGATAGCTAGGGAGTGAGAGGAGGCTTCTGCAAGCCCACCCTGCAGTGTGGTTTTCCACTGGACAGGACTCAGGAAGGAAGAGGCATTTTCCTTGGAGAGCACCCCCTGCCCCGGATAGACCACGCTGGAATGCTCAGCAATGGTTGTGATGCCCGTCTCATGGGGTTTGCAATGATTCGATGCAAACCATTGGATGAAATCACTGAACTTAATAGAAAATATATTGTTTCCAAATGAATTGGCAAACTGTGAGCACATAGTTGTCACCACCGTTATCTGGGTGCACAGCTGAGAAGTGTCCCTTGGGCAGTAGAAGCTGTGGGCTGGTTATATGGGCTTGCTGCATGGTCAGGCAGGCCGTGAAGACTTGCAAGTGGGTTGGTCACCAGAGGAGGTAAGATAGGAAGAGAGAAAGGCCTTAGAAATACGCCCTAAGTGGCACCATTGGCCTGAGGGGAGAAAGAACCACGAGAGAAGGAAAGGTAGAGAAGCAAGATGGGACCTAAGGGCGGGTGGGGGAGACTTTTGGGAATCTGAGGGTGGGAAGCAGTGCAGGAAGCTATAGAAAGGCCCAACATGTGAGATGTGGGCTAGAAGCCACTTACAGGGGGTTGCGTGTGTGTGAGTGTCTGAAGTCCAGGCAGAGCATGATGGCAAAGTCCATCAAACTTGGAAATCTGAGGTCGGAAGGAAGGAGCAAAAGGATGAAAGAAGAAAAGTGGTTAGATCAGTGAAAGTCTTTCCTAAGTAGCAGAGTGACTGTGTTTAGGAACAGAAGAGGACAGGCCCTGGAGAGTAGAGGAACCCAATCGTTTTAGAGACTTAGGGCAGGAATCGCCAGGCATCTGATGGTACTTAATTTTTTTCCCCTTGTGCCCTCGTCCTACTTGGGTGACTGCTGAGGGGAAGCATTCTGCAGTCAGGAACGGATTGTCCTGTTAGCTAATTGGATGCTTGGCTCGTGGCGCGACCACGGGGTTTGCACACACACAGGCGGCTGCCTTGGCCTTTCCTTGCACGCATAGCAGACGTGCTCTGTTTGTGCTACATTCATTATAAGACACGGGATATGCTCCAGGGGATAATAGTTTTAATGCAGCTGCCAAGTGCACAACACGTTAAGGTCATAGACGAATGGATACAGCCCATTGAGCAATGATTTTCTCTCCACAATTAAGATTGCCTTTGTCGCTTAAGCCACATTGATTAAAATTTGGGGAATATATTAAGTCTTCGAAGTCTGATTGTCGTATTGCACTGTTTGACCGCTAAATATGGTTTCTAGAGACAGGGTCCAGGTCACCAGAACTATAGCAACCGCCCTCCTGAACCACCCGTAGCGCTGGCTGGAGATGTGCCGAGGAACCCCGGGCAGCACGCCGGCCGCCCTGTGGGCTTGAAGAGCGAGGAGGAGAGGCCCTGGGCGGACGGCGGCAGCGGTGAGTCGCGCACTTGTCCCCGAGCCTGGCGTCTGCGACCGCAGTTCTCTCCCCAACAGGGAGTCCGGTGAAGTGTTTCTTCCTAAGTAGCCGCATAGGTGTCAAGACCTCAAAGTACTTTCCCTGAGGTGTGTGCAATTTCCCGTGCTAAAAAGGGCCGGAAATAAGACTGTTTTGTGGAAGTGCCTCGGTGGGAAAGTAAAGGCTGGTCGTTTGGAAAAAATCTGTTAAGTCTCAGCAACTCAAGGAGAAGGCACCCCCCCGCCCCCCGGAATGACTCAGGACAGACCTGAGTTTGCTTTCTTATGACCCTAATTATTTCTCAAAAGTTTGACTCTGAGGTCTCCAGGAAAAGAAGCAGCTAGCCGTACGTGCAGGCGCCTGCAGATACCAAATACGCGTGCACGCACGGTTTCTTTTGTTTTTTGTTTTTTTTTTGAGTCGGCTTTGTTGGAAAGTAGCATTTTCTCTTTTTAAAATTTTATTTCATTTAAATTCAGTTGATTAACATATAGTGTATTATTAGTTTCGGAGACACAGGTCCGTGATTCCCCAGTTGCAGGTGATACCCGGTGCCCACGACGTCACGTGCCCTCCTTCATGCCCATCCCCCAGGCACCGCATCGCCCCTCGCCTCCCCTTCAGCGCCCCTCAGTTTGTTTCCTATAGGAAGGCAGCATTTTCTAGGTAAAAACAAGAATTTATCAGAGTAGCTCTTATTACTTTGCCAAACCGGTGAAGCTGCGAGACAGGGGAGCAGCTGCTTCCCCGAGTCCTCGAGGGGACTCCTCGCCCCGTGAGGTTCTGTGCTACTCTGACGAGCCCCCCGTCACCCCGCAGCACGACCGCGTGGAACCGGAGCCAGGCCCGCCGTAGCAAGGAAGGCGCCTGGTGCGACGTGAGGGGCCGCGTGAGTCGGGGACTCATGCGTGATGCCCGCCGGTGGGGGCCGTTCAGATAGCAGCTGAGCGTGGGGTTCAAATGCCGGCGTCCCCCCTTGCTAGCTATGTGACAGCCAGTGAGCTACCGAAGCTCTCTAGTCCCCAGTTTTCCTGTCTGTGGAATGGGAACGGTGATCATACCTACCTTGTACATCAGGCCGTTGCGCGACTCAGTGGCATCGTGTCACAGAGGTGTCTGGGGCAGTGGCTGGCCCGTCGGTGCTCACGTGCACGTACACCTGCGCAATCAACATCCTAGCTCTGCCTGTAGCAAGTGCTCTGGTTTGTTCCCTTGGCCCCATAGCGCTCTCCTCGGGTGTGGGGTCCTGCAGGCTCCCTGCGGACCGGCTGGCCTTGGCTGCCACTTCTGACTTGATTACTGTGTCCTGAGGATTGTACTTTTGCACACGCGCTGTTTCAGGTGTTCATGCTCCGGCCACCTGACCTCCCTACAACCAAGCCTTCCCTTCCAGTCAACGCTTGGGGAGCAGAATTCCTATTGCTACCACAGGAGCTCACAGAGAATGGCCGAGAGCAAAAGCCAGGGTGAAGCTATGACCTAAGCTCAACCTCGAACCTGGCTCTCTGTTAGTGACATCTTCATGGGTTCCAGGTGTTACGGCAAGACCCCTCCTTGCGGGTAGTCCTCACCGATCCTCGGCGGGGAGATCTCCGCACGTCATCCTTGTGCCGAGCCGCCTGGCTGCACGGGCGTGAACTGGGCTGGGCGTGAACTGATGGAAGTGGAGCCGGCGTAGGTTTGGCGACGCCAGCAGCAAAGATCTATAGGGCGGCCTCGTCTTCCAAGGGTTATTGATCCTGGAAATAGGCCATTGCTAGTAAGTAGATTGAAAGTGGAGACTAACACTTTCTAGTAAGATGCAGAAAAGTCCTAACTGGAACTTTCTTTGAAAAGGGGAGAAACACACTTAAATTTTTTGTCCTTTCTAGCAGAAGGTCCAGCTGGAAGCATGAGTTCATTTAGCTGTCACACCTCTAGCCTCCATCCGTCCGGAACACTCCGCTGGTCCTTCCATGGCTTTTATGACCTTGACGTGTTGGAGGATCATAGCCCAGTTTTGTCAGGTGTTTGATTTGGGTTCATTTCCTCCTGATTAGATTCAGACATGAGTCTTTGGTGGGGGGGAAGATCACCCCCTACTGGGTGGGGTGCATTCTGATTTGTTCTATTACTAAGGACATTCGCTTTAGTCGTTGGCTTCCCGTGGTGAAGCTATCTCTACGTCCCGTTCTGCATCCAACATTCTGTATTTGTGAAACTTTCGATTTTGAAATAATTATAGATTCACAGGAAGTTACAAAGGTAATCCAGAGAAGTCCCGTGTACCCTTTAGGGTCTGGACTTTTACGTAGGGCAGTGCCCTTAAATCATCCCAGGGGTTGTATTGAAAGTCCAGGCCCCCTTCTCTCTGCTGAGTGTTAGTCCATGGGACGGATGTGTCACAGTTTTTATCATCATGATATCACAGCGTTTCATGACTTATTTTGTTACTCAAGTTGTCCTCATTGTGGCCAGTGAAAGCCCCTCAGATGGGCCACCTTTCTGCTTGACCTGTCACTCTCCTTCTTCGACCACTTCCTTTCGGGCAGAAGATGCTCTGAGCTTGAGCGTCATGCACTTTCCCATCCCCAGCCCTGAAACGGCTCTTTCATCAGGGACACCCCACGTGTGACTCACCTCTCCTCTCTCTGCTGTCTCCCGCGCGGTGGCTCGTCTCTTCACCCCTTTTGGGTTTTAGCACCCCGATGAGTTTGTGAGGGCTCCCATAACAAAATACACGGATTTTGGTTTAAGCAACAGAAATTTATTTCTCACAGTTCTAGGGGTTGGAGGTCCAAGATCAAGATGGTGGTAAATTTGGTTTCTTCGGAGGCTTCTCTCCTTGGCTTGCAAATAGTCTCTCCTCTGCATATGTGTGCCTCAATTTTCTCTTATAAGGACACTAATCATCATGGATTGGTGCCCACCCTTCGTTACATTTTATTTTATTTTATTTAAGATTTTATTTATTCATGAGAATACACAGAGAGGAGATGGAGAGAGAGAAGCAGGCCCCATGCAGGGAGACCGATGTGGGACTCGATCCCAGGTCTCTAGGATCACGCCCTGGGCTGAAGATGGCACTAAACCACTGAGCCACCTGGGCTGCCCCATTTTATTTTTTTAATTTAAATTTTAGTTAACATTCAGTGCGATGTTGGTCTTAGGGGTAGATTCAGTGATTCATCATTTATGTTCAACACCCCGTGCTCATCACAAGTGGCCTCGTTAGTGACCATCACCCATCCCACCCACCCGCCCCACCTCCCTCACCCTTCATTTTAACTCAGTCACCCCTTTTAAGGCTCTGTCTCCAAATACAGTTGCATTCTGAGGTGTGGGGGGTCGGGCTTCAGCATGTGAATTGTGAGGGGACATAATTCAGCCCATGACAGCACCCGTGACAAGCTGCCCCTCCGTAAGGACCCTCTCCCTGGTGCTGACGTTCAACTCAGGCCACCCCTCCCCCACACAGGGACGCCTCCTCACCTGCTTGGACTCTGGCTCACCACGTGAGGTCACCTAACGCACGCAGGCCTGCTGGCTTTGGCATGGGTGTCTTCTCCCCGTGCCCCTTACCCTTCTTACCCGGCTTGGGTCTGACCCTCCATGCCAGCTGCCCTTCAAGGCCCCTCTCCTGCTGATTGGACTTCACCTCTTTGCACTGGGCCGCCCCCCATGCGGGCACGTCCCGTACCTGCTTGGTCTCTGACACCCTGGACTCGGCCATCTCCGTGTGTGGAGGCCATCCTCACTCTGCTTAGCCTCCAGCACTTAGGGCCACCATGGGTCCCCCTGCCTCACTGTGAGCTAAGCAGGTGGCTTGAGCAGGTATCCAAAATCATAGTTAAGAATTTTAAAAGGCCTGCATTTTACTATCAAGAACCAGGATGGAGTAAGGGGGTCCAGAGAAACAAAGCTCAGCCTGGCCTTTGTTTGCCAAACAATTCATAAGGGTATGCAGCTTACCTGAAGAGGCGACTCTACAGGGCTTCGGGGTCCTGGCCACACACCCTAACTGGGAACCTGGAGATAGCTGATGGGACTCATCGGACTGAAATGCTTAGGTACAGAGGGGCTTAGAGTCTGGGAGGCAGGCCACCTCCAGCTTCCGTTTGCAGGCACGGCAACCTTCCTCCTGCCCTTGGAGAGGATCCTGAGGAGTGGAATCCTGGTGCTGGCAGAGACGGGCATTTTTGGGGATTTGAGGATGGGGTCAGAGCAGGCTGTGCAAGATCAACAACATTCCTGAGAGGCAAAAATCCCAAATGAAGTACATAAGAATCTGCTGATGGCAGGCATGGAGATTAACTTCTTGGGCCAGAGCAGCTTCACTTGGGGACTGAATCAGCAGGCGTGTCTGCAAATGGAGAGGGCCACAAGCTGCGTGAAGCCGCTGCACCTGCCATGGCAGGAATAGGGGTCAGTGTCAAGGTCCTGGTGAGGCTCGTTAAGAATTGGACTTTCGGGACACCTGGGAGGCTCAGCGGTTGAGCATCTGCCTTCAGCTCAGGCCGTGACCCCGGGGTCCTGGGATCGAGTCCCGCATCGGGCTCCCTGCATGGAGCCTGCTTCTCCCTCTGCCTGTGTCTCTGCCTCTCTCTGTGTGTCTCTCATGAATAAATTAAAAAAAAAGATTTGGGCTTTCAAGGTATAGGATTTTGCTGTCTTGGAATCGATTGGGGTGACAGGACGTTCACTGACCCGCCATTGCTTATTTTGACACCTGTGTTGGTGGCTTGGGCATTTCATATCCTGCGAGGCTCTGACTTACATTCAGAGTCGCTTGAGTTCCTACAGAGGCCGTTTCCCTGGACAAAGCCCGTCCTCATGTTGGGGTGAGACGCCAACTCTGCTGGGGTCAGAGGGCTCTGGAAGGGAGTATGTGGATGAATGTGAGCACCTGTTAGGGCCCAGATGTGCTGGCCTGTCATGGGCGCGCACCTTGGAAGGGCTGGTGCGGGATGGAAGCCTCTGCTGAAGGTGATTTCCACTACCAGGTTGCGGTTATCTGTGTGTGATGCTACTCCCCGGGGGCATTGCCTCTACTAGCACTTTAAGCTCTGAAACGCGGTGGTCTAGCCAGCTGGGATGTTCATCAGCCCCCTGGGAAGGTGCTGAGCACCTGTGCCCTGCCTCCCATCTCCCATTTCCCCCGGGCGCTGGTGTGTGGTAGGAAACCTCCTTGTGAGCGGGGTGGTTCAGGCTTCTCCCTGGGAACCATAGGTCGCTGGTACCCTACCGGGCGTGTTCTGATGAGTTCACCCAGCAGAGTATTTTCAAAACTTGAACTTTCTTTCGATGGAGTGGGTGCTGTGTGGTTCATCAGCCCCCCCCCCCCCCCCCCCCCCCCCCCCCCCCCCCCGCGCTGCAGTACTGGTTTTGGCATTAAACTCTCCAAGCCAGGACCCGGTGCAGGCCACTCTAACGGTTGCATTGGCTCAGGGTGTTGCTGTGTCTTCTAAAGTCTGGGGGTTCAGGGATTGGTGCTGCGATGATACGGATGTCGGCTGTTCTCCCTGGAACTTCGGAAAGGTGAGATCTAGAGCAGACGGGACAGGATCCATCCAACCTGGGAGTGACAGCACCTCTATCGGAGGGTGCCTCGGGCTGCAGCTGCTCAGGAAGAGATGCGAGCGGCATTCAAGGAAGACTCTTGAGGCTCAGTCTGAGCGGGATGAGGAGAAAATGTTAGAGGAGAGATGAATTTCTTCATGAAAATAAGAGAGGGAGATTTCCTTTGTTGTGACTCTCGGTCTTCTGTCCCCACAGAAAAACTAATCACAAAAGTGGGTTTGGTGAACGTGTGTGAAGTTGGGTGCGTTTAATAAGATCTCTACCTACCATGTGCTCCTAACTCTGTCTGTGAGCCGAGCACAACTGGACAAAGCCAATAATCTCTCTTTCCCTGACATATGATGGGCCGGGTGGTTAAGTTAATGAAGTAAGCCCTAATCTATTCTAGTGGACTTCTGGAGGGAATATTTATAGGAGTTTTATAGAAGGCCTATCTTGTTGGTTCCACATGGATACAGAGGAAAATCCCCCCTCAAAGGTCGAGGCAGGACTTCTCTGACGTGCTACCGACGTCCCTTATAGATGTCTCATTGGGTTCGCAGAAAGCCATCGAGTACTAGAACCACAGAAGCTAGCCCCTGAGGGGGGTCAGTGTGTCCTCCCACCCTCTACCTTCTCGGCCTGTTCTAATCTCTGGGTTATCCGGAATGGATTAGCAATAAGATGGACTCTAGCGACGTAGTGTTAACGGTAGATCTTCTGGTGGGAGGGTAGGGGCTATAAGTACGACTTGATTATTTTGGGGAATTCTTCCGGTCCTCTTTGGGTCACTCCCTTTTTGGAAGACGTTTGTCCCCAAGAATGTATCCTTCTGCAACACCAGTAAGGAAGATGGGCCTGGGGCACCTGCCTCGTTGGGGTGCTCTGAGGTGAGGAGAACATAGGAATAGGGTTTTCCTGCATCATACAATTTGGAACAGGTCCCCAAGGGAAAAGACAGGCCGTATGGGACTTGGTGGCCAAAGCCCTGCTCGTTATAAAGGAGCTCATTTGCTGGAAGACCATCCGTGCAGCCTCCGCCCCCCCCTCCCCCGCCCGGAGATGTGCGATGACGAGGCTAAGGTCGCAGTGCTGGGTTCTGATCTCTGGGCTTTCACACACCAAAGCAGGATTGACGAATAATGAGCACAGTTTAGAGGGAAAGGAATGTAACTTTCTACACTGGCTTCTACTTGTTTTCAAGAACCCAGTAAGACCCATGGCTCAGGTGGTGGGAAGACTGGCTTACCCCATTAAGGGTAAATACTGTATCTCTGTTCAATACTCAGATTCCCTATGGGGCTCTTTGCCTCGTACGCCATCTCCCCTAGGAGATCTCTTGTCCTCCTCTAGGTGCAGCCAGGGTTGTCCGTACTACGGGGCTGGAGCGGGATTGCTCATGTGCGCTTCCCCAGCTATTCCTGGGCCCCATCCTGTTGAGCTGACATCTGCTTGGATGTCCATGGCCCCACTGTGGCTTCTCTTCTCCAGGCCAGGCTTTCTGGGCCTTCTCCCTGCAGAACGCAGGCATCTTCTGGTCCCCTTGACTTTCCCGCTTCCAGACAGGCCATGCCGCTGCCCTCAGGCACCTACTTGATGATGTCCCTCAGCCACGCGGTCATAAATTCCCAAGAAGTGGGTACAAATCCTTGCTTTCCTTAGATCCTTCTTTACCTTTCTTGGGTTCTGTTCCCTCATGTAACTCCTCCCCATCCTCGGGTCGAGGCCCAGGATGACGTGGTACAGGGCTCCTCCCAGGGATGCGGCACCTTCTACAAACTAGCTCTGTCCCCTCTGAATAACTACTTCCTGCTGTTTCAACCATTTTGGATGTAGGAAGTCTTCCCCATCACATGCTTGCCTCCTCCCCGCTTGGTGACCACCTGAGCTGCCAGGTGAGCGCCGGCCCACCAGAACGCACACGCTTATTCTCCCTTCCAACAAAGTCAGCCTCTTTCAAATGAGAGCCTTGTTTTTTCAGACTATTGTTGCCGAGAACTGAAATCTGAAGCTGAGCGAGGGCTTCTGGGTGGTATCTAGCTACGTCTTTCCTTGCCCCCACCCCAAGCCTTGGCTCAGCGGGGGAGGGAAAGGCACATTGAACGATATGTCAAACCATACGGTTATACAGCCAACAACAGTCACATACCCACCTAATTAGGGGGACTGAGCAGCAAGCTAGTCTGTTTCTGAGACCACCCTCTTCCTAGACCCTCAACTATTCAAATGAGGCCAACACGCATTTCAAAAAAAAAATGAACTATAGCAACATCAATAATCTTCAGCAAGTTTCCATATTCTGATACTTAAATACTTACATTTCTGGAATTTTGTAGCTAATGCTTAAAACCAAACTAAGGTGATGATCTTAGTTGGGTGATGGTACAACTCTAGGCTACAGGGTTAAATTATCCTTTAACTCTTTGGGTAAACCCAGTTATACTGGAGTTTGCCTTTTAGGTTTTAGCACACTCTGGATATGTGACAATTTTTTTAAAAATCTAAATGAGACTTTTAAACCTAAATTTGAACTATTAATGTTCACTTAATCACATGTGTAGTGGAAAGACTTGATCAAGATCAGAAGTTATTGATACTTACTTTGTGCTGGGCGCCATTCCTGGTGGTGTATATGTATTATTTAATTTTCATGACCACCCTGTGCTGTATAATTATATCCACTTTACGTATCAGGAAACTAGAAAACAGAAGTTAAGGAACTTGCCCAATATCCAGATGGGTCAGTGAAGGATGGAATCAGGGCATGTGACTATAATACCTCATTATCCACAGTGATTGACTGCAGTGACTTTATTTTTCATCATGAGTTTTTTTTCTTCAAGTTGAGATTTCAGAATATTAAGACCCAAAATGATCTTACCATCTTAGTGAAATTACTGATGAAAATATACTAAAGTGCTTCCGAAATTTTTCTTATACAACAGAATTAAGAAACTATCACAGCGTATACAACACCGTGTTTCTGTTTCTTCTTATTCTATCACTGACACATTTAGAGGCTACTACAAGTTTTAATGGTCCATTAAATGGAATGGTTTTCTAATTTTGGACATTTAAGTTGTTTTCAGGCTTTCGTTGTCATAAATATGGCAAACAGCCTGATGTGTTTATGTCTTTCTGTCTTTTAGGGTAGGTTCCTAGAAGTGGAAGTCCTGAGTCACAGGTAGGTACAATCTATGGCTTGACGCATGGGGTCACTTTATAACCCGTCCAGCTCTGGGTGCCGATTTCACCATATCCTTGCTAACAGTGGGATGTATTAAAATAATGAAATTTCAAAAGGTTAAAAAAATGCTATCTTTCAACTTATAAAGCTTTGATGACTAATGAAACATTTTTTATATAGTTGTTTTGGGAACGGTCTGTTCTTGGCATTTAGCCATTTATAAGGGACTTTCTTCTCTGTTACAGGCTCCCCCAAGTATGAAAAATGAACAGGCCCCACCCAGGGCGATCTTCTAGAGACAAATAAATGCACTCTTGAAAGTTTTGGAGTCTCGTTAAAAATTGTGATATTTCAAAGTTTAACAATTACTCTTTAAATGGCCTTACTTGTCACACATCTACTCAACTCCTTTTCCTTAAACTCATGCTTTGAAGAAGTAGGCTTCAGGGTCTTCAGCCTTTTTGCTTACCCCTCAACCCCTATGCAGCTCCCATCCTCATCCTTTCAGGACTTCTGTATAATATCCTTCACTCTGTTTCCATCACTTGACGAATAAGTGCCTATTCCCCTTCCTGGGGGAAATTAACCTTTAATAGGAATATAAACTTTTTTAAATGATTTTTTTTATTTATTCATGAGAGACAGAGGAGAGAGAGAGAGAGAGAGAGAGAGAGAGAGAGAGAGAGGCAGAGACACAGGCAAAGGGAGAAGCAGCAGTCTCCATGCAGGGAGCCTGACATGGGACTCGATCCCGGGACTCCAGGATCACACCCTGGGCCAAAGGCAGACACCAAACCCCCGCACCACTGGGGCTGCCTGGAATATAAACTTAAACTAGAAGAGTAAGGAGTGGTAATCATCGGCCACTGGTGGTGACAATTTTCAAGGCTGTCTAGGTACCCAGCTCAGGCCAAAGGCACCTTCAGCATGGGGACAGTCTTCATCTTTATAACAACTGCTCACAAAGACGCAGCACTTCTATATGCTGTATCTGCTCCTACGCTTCACAGGTTACCTTGTTCTCACAACAATCCTGTGAAATAGGCATCAGGGTCCCTCCCTGCTGTACAGGTGGAGAAACCAAGGTGCAGAGGTTGCGTATCTGCGTGGGCAGCCACAATCTAAATCCTGTACTGGGTGCCTTACACAACAGAAATTTATTTCTCGAAGTTCTGGAGAAGTCCAAGGTCAAGGCCAGAAGGGTTTTGGTTTCTGGCGAGGTTGCTCTTCCGGCTTGCAGGCTTCTTTCCACGGCCTCGCATGGCAGGGGGCTGTGGGCATAAGGAGAGAACAGGCAGTGTGTGCGTGAGTGAGCAAACCCTTATCCCCCTTCTTCTTAGAAGGACACCCATCCTGTCAGATTAAGGGCCCCCAAAAAACAAACAAACAAACAAAAAAAAACAAAAAAGATTAAGGGCCCCAACCTTATGACCTCATTTAACCCTAACAACCACCTAAAAGCCCTATCTCCAAGTACGGTCACGTTGCGGTTGGGGGTTAGGGCTTCAACCTACGAATTTCGGGGGCAGGGCACAATCCCTGGCCTTTGGCCCCCAACTCCAAAAGTTCATGACCTTAACACATGCAAAATATGCTTCATCTCAACAGCCCCCAAAGTCTTAACTTGTTCTAGCGTGAGTTCTAAAGTCTGAAGTTCAAGGTCTCCTCTAATATCCTCTAAATCACATACGGAGGAGACCTGAGTATGATTCATCTGGAGGTGAAATGCTCTTCCAGCCATGAGCCTGTGAGACCGGACAAGTTAGGTGCTTCCAAAATACAAGGGCAAGCAGGTGTAGGACAGACCTTCCCGTTCCACAGGAGGAAATCAGAAGAAAGGGGCGGTGGGTTCCAAGCAAGCCCCGGACCCAGCAAGGCCAATTCCGTTATATGGTCAGCCTTTGTAGTAATCCTCTTTGGCTCAGTACCCTACCTCCCAGGCCCGCCGCGTTGGGAGCGTCACCCCAGGCAGCTCTGCGGTGGCTCTGCCCTCTGAAGCCCAGGAGGAAGCCAACTTGACCCCTAGGCCTGTGGTTGGAATGGCAGCCCTGATGATCCCTGAATCATCCTTGGGGTCGTTCTTCCCCTTCCTGGAAGAGCAGGGCACATCTGGACCCGAATAGCTTTGTGGTTTCGTCATGCAGGATCCAAGAAATTCGACAGTCTTCCTTCATCCTGTCCTGCTTTTTCTGCCCCCTAAGGTCAAACCAGCGCTGTCTTTGCTGGAAAAACCCATTTCTATTCTAGCCTCTGCTAAGGTGGCTGACTAGGTCCGTGAGTTACACCCCCGTGACCTCTCTATAAAATCATTATTCAGCCACAACCTTCGTGCTCCCTTCAAAACAAGCTTTTTTTTTTTTTTTTTACCCTTTGCAGCGTAGATGGGCTGAGACTTTTCCTAGTCTTCAAACTCTGGTTCCTTTGTGTTTCATGATTCTTCCTTTAATTCCTCGTTCCTCTTGTATTTTACTATTAGTAGTAAGAAGGACCCTCATTGCCCTTTCACTATTTTGCTTAGATATCTCCTCTGTTCAATATCTAATTTTATCACTTGTAAGTTCTACCTTCTACAAAGCAGTAGGACACAATTTGGCCAAGTTCTCTGCCACTTTTATAACCAGGACTGCCTTTCCCTGGAGTCTGGGGCGCTCCACCAGCTGCGGGCGCTGCTTCGCCACCCCACCCTGTGTGGCCAGAGTTATGGCTGCTGGTTGTCTCATTCTAATCAGTAATACGACTGTGAGTACTTACACCTGGTGTCCTATTTTGTCTGCACAACAACCCTGGGTGGTAGGAGACTATTAGTTTTGTACGGTTGCCATATCAAAGTAGCATAGAGTGGGTGGCTTGGGCAACAGAAGTTTACCAGAGAAGTTTACCAGAAATCAGGGTGTCCAGAGGTTTGGTTTTCCTCTCTCCTTGGTTGTTGGCAGTTCACTTCTTCCCGTGTCTTCACATGATCTTCCCTCTGTGCCAGACTGTCTACGTTTCCTCTTATAAAGATACTTGTCCTATTGGATTAGGGCCTACCCTTACCACCTAATTTTTTTAATCTTTTAATTATGTCATTCATTATCTCCATTATCTCTTTGAAGATCCCATATCCAAATAGCCACATTCTGAGGTTCTGGAAGTTAGGACTTCAACATAGCAACTGGCGACAGCAGGTGGGTCGGGGGAGCACAGTTCAGCCCATAGCAGAGGGCCAGGGCTGTTACCCCTACTTTCCAGCTGGGAAGTGAGACCCCAGGGTCAGTTCTTCCTCAGTCCACACAGTCACCAGGACTGAGACTGGAGCCCTAGGACTCACACACTGGCGTGTCTCGGAGGTCAGCCCAAAGGACTTACTAGGGACACTTGTTAAATACAAAATTCCTGGGCCCACTCAGAGTCTGGCTCTGCAGCAGCACTGGGTGGGGCCTGGTGATTTTATGCGAGTATCTAAAGGCCTTGGTGCCCACAACCTAAGAGGAGCAGCGGGGCCCTGATCCGGGTGTGGGAAGGGACCACAGCTTTCCTGGAAGCCATCCTTGCCCTGCAATCCACGTTGAAAGAAAACAGAAGGCATGCTGATGTGGGGGGGCCGCTGGAGCCTGTGGGGGGGGCCTGGGGCCCGGTGATGCTGGGCCTTCCAGGTACACCGGAAGCACCAGGTACACCGCGCTTTCACGGACTAGGACGACAAGGCCCAGGAGGGTTAAGTGACTTGGTCGAGGCCACACAGCTAGTTAGCGGCAGGTCTAAGGCTGCAGTCAGGCGGTCCGGGTCTCCATCCGGCTCCCTGGTCCCTGAGCACCTGCCTCCTGGGATGGGAGGGGAGCGCGGAGGCGGCGAGCCCGGGCCGGACACTTGCTGTCCTTGAAGACGGAGCAGAGTTCACACGGTCAACAATCGCCATTGCAATCCCGAGAGTTAATTTTCTAAAGGCAAATCTCCTTCGCAGACCACAGAGACTTTTTTCTCCCCTTGTTAATCCCAGGGAGGATCTATCCGTGAAGGAAGCTCACGTGTCAGACTTTGTTCCAGTAGCAGGATCCTCCTAGTAGCTCCCGGCCCTTGCGGGACCCACGGAGGGGGGGGGGGGGCAGGCGGCGGGACTGCGGGGGCGCTGCGGGCCTGGGGGAGAGGGGGTGGGGGGAGGGGGCCTGTGGGCGGGGCCTGAGGGGGCGGGGCCTGAGGGGCGGGGCCTGCATGGGGCGCTGCGGGCCTGGGGCCGGGGCCTGTGGGCGGGGCCACTGCGGGCCTGGGGGCGGGGCGGGGCGGGGGCGGGGCGCTGCGGGCCTGGGGGCGGGCCTGTGGGCGGGGCCTGCGTGGGGCGCTGCGGGCCTGGGGGCGTGGCGGGGCGTGGCCCTGCGGGCCTGGGGCGGGGCGGGGGCGGGGCGCTGCGGGCCTGGGGGCGGGGCCTGCGTGGGGCGCTGCGGGCCTGGGGGCGGGGCGGGGAGGGGCCTGCGGCGCGGGGGCGGGGTCTGCGTGGGGCGCTGCGGGCCTGGGGCCGGGCCTGTGGGCGGGGCCGGGGCGGGGCCTGCGGCGCGGGGGCGGGGGCGGGGGCGGGGCGGGGCGCTGCGGGCCTGGGGCCGGGCCTGCGTGGGGCGCTGCGGGCCTGGGGGCGGGGGCGGGGCGGGGCCTGCAGCGCGGGTGCGGGCGCGGGGCGGGGCGCTGCGGGCCTGGGGCGGGGCCTGCGTGGGGCGCTGCGGGCCTGGGGCCGGGCCTGTGGGCGGGGCCGGGGCGGGGCCTGCGGCGAGGGGGCGGGGGCGGGGCGGGGCGCTGCGGGCCTGGGGCCGGGCCTGCGTGGGGCGCTGCGGGTCTGGGGGCGGGGGCGGGGCGGGGCCTGCAGCGCGGGTGCGGGCGCGGGGCGGGGCGCTGCGGGCCTGGGGCGGTGTCTGCGTGGGGCGCTGCGGGCCTGGGGCCGGGCCTGTGGGCGGGGCCGCTGCGGGGCGGGGCGGGGCGGGGCGGGGCGCTGCGGCAGCGGGTCGGGGCGGCGGGGCCGTGCCCGCTGGAGGGGGCGCTGTGGGCGCGGCGGAGCGTCCTTTGTCAGCGCGCCGCCAGGGGAGCTCTGGCTCGCTCCCGCCCGGTGCGGGAAGTGGATTTGGACGCGACGGCGGGGCGGCGAGGACGAGCGGGAGCGGCCGCCCTTTGTGGGGCTGGCGGAGCGGAGACGCGGCCCCGGCGGCGGGCAGCGCGCGGCTGCGGGATGGAGGGACGCGCCGTCCTGCGCTCCGGCGGGGGCGCCCGTTAGCAGAGCCCGAGGGGGGACGGCGGAGCCGGGCGGCGGCCCCGGGGGAGCAGGGTCCGGCGAGCGGCCGCGCACAGGTGAGCCCCGCGGGCGCCGCGGCTTCGGGTCGTTTCCCCGGAATCGGAGAGTCGCGCGGCAGGCAGGTCCACGCTGGGGCCCGCGCCCGCCGCCTCGGGGCTTCCGCGGATGATGCAACGCGCGGCCTCCGCGGGGCGAGGTGCGGGGCGAGGCGCGGGGCGCGGGGCGCGGGGCGAGGGGCGCGGGGCGCGGGGCGAGGGGCGGGCGCGCTGGCTCCGGGCGCCACGCCTGACAGGTGCCGCTTCCTTCTCAGGGCTGCGGGGGCAGCGGGGGGCGTCCCTGCCCTGCCCTGCCCCGCCCTGCCCGCCGCGACCACTCCTCTCTCCTCCCCTCCCCTCCGCTGCCTGGGGATGGGGGCCCCTGCCCCGCCGCATCCTCCCTCCCCTCCCTGCCTGGCGGGGGGCGCCCTGGCCCTGCCCGCCGTGTCCCTCCTTCCCCTCCCCTTCCCTCCCCTCCTCTGCCTGGGGGTGGGCGCCCCTGCCGTGCCCCATCCTCCCCTCCCCTGTCCTCTCCTGCCCCGCCCTCCCCTCCCCTCCCCTGCGTGGGGTGGGCACCCGTGCCCCGCCGTGTCCCCCCCTGCCCCGCCTTGTCCCCCTCCCCTCCCGTGCTCCGCCTTCTCCCCCCTGCCCGCCTTCTCCCCCCTGCCCGCCGTGCCCCTCCGCCTGCGGGATGCTCCGTGTCCCCCCTGCCCGCCGTGTCCCCCTCCCCTCCCGTGCCCGGCTTTCTCCCCCCTGCGGGATGCTCCGTGTCCCCCTCCTGTCCCCTGTCCCCGCGGCGGCCCGGCCCAGGCGGGCGCAGTGCAGCAGCTGCGGGGCAGGGGGGCGGCGTGGGCAGGGCCCGCCGCTGCAGCCGGGAGCCCGGAGCCCGCACGTGAGCAAGTCCCCAGTGGATTTGGATTTTCCGCCGCCACCACTTTGGAGGGAAAACCGGCCGGTGTCCCCCAGAGGTCCGGCCAGCGCCGCTGCCTCGGCTTTCACCCCCCCTTCCCTGCCTCTCCCCTCCCCTCCCCTCCCCTCCCCCTCCGCCGGGGCGGCCCCCCTGCACCCGCAGGTGGGGGCGGGCGGCTGCTTTGGGATGCGGCTCAGGCTCAGGCGCGGGCCTGCCCATTGTCTTGCTTTCTCTCCCCCTTCCTTTTCCTCCGTAATCTCCACCCTTTGGCAGAGAGAGCGAGAGAGAAAGACGGAGAGAAAGACAGAAGGGAAGGGGGGGGACCAGCCCACACCCTATCAGATTCTTTTAAAAATTGTCATTTATCTGTGACACATGATTATTACCCATCTGTTTCCTCACACCCACTCTTGCCTCTCGCAGTTTGTTGTCGAAGGTTCCACGGACTCAAATGAGCCTTGTAAATAATAGAAACCAGTTCTCGGTTTGGTAAATGGACATTTTGTGCTTTCTAAGCCCAAAGGTGAGGTTGGTCTGACATCCTGGCAGGAGCAGCGATAGGGGAGGGTGGACCCAGCTCCTTTCCCTCTAGCCGGGGGTCTAGCCGAGGGGCATGAGCTGCATCTTTAACTTGTACAGTGAGGGGTGGCCTCCTTAAAGGGATTTAAAATTGGGCTTCATTTTATTTATTTTTATTTTTTTAAAGATTTTATTTATTTATTCATGAGAGATAAAGAGAGGGAGAGAGAAGCAGAGACACAGGCAGAGGGAGAAGCAGGCTCCATGCAGGGAGCCTGACATGGGACTTAATCCCGGGACCCCAGGATCACGCCCTGGGCTGAAGGCAGGTGCTAAACTGCTGGGCCACCCAGGGATCCCTGGGTTTCATTTTAAAGGAGAATTGGTAAACGTTTGAAATGAAATTGCTTGAAATGAATGAGAGCAGTTAACTGAGGTTCAGACTTGCAAGTCACTCTGGCCGCTGGCATATGGATAGTATACAGTAGAGATTTTACAGAGGGATTTAGACCGTTTAACGTTTTTTGCTTCATGGTGCTCTCCCTTCATTCTGTAAGGTGATCAGACTTCCATCAATGCCCGGATCTTGCCCAGCCCTGCTTGTCCCCTGACCCACCACTTTTTCTCCCCATCCCCAATAGCTAACCTTTTATTATTATTATTGTAATTTCAATATATTTTGCAGAACCACAAAAGATAAATCATTCTTTGATCCCAAGTCCATACATTTTTGTGGCAAGCGGTATGTTCTTTCGTGTCCAGTTGCCCAACCTTATTAGAAATCTGCTTATTACACACAAACTATACACCACTGCCTGAAATGATGCAGCATGTGTGGTTTCTGGGCTTGGGTTGAATTTGCTTGAAATGTTAAGACGGTGCTGGAATTAGCAAATCACAGCTATTCTTAAGAGTTTACAGGTGATCAAATATGTTTGATGGGAGAAAGTTTAGCATTAAGGTTTTAAATATATCTTTAAAACCCTTTGATAGATATTTTTATCACCAACCTTGTTCTACAAGGAATCTGAGACAGTTTATCGGGCTTCATAGAACATACCAAGGGAGACTAACTTAGAAGTCAATGAGAAAGAAAGACTAAGGGTAGAGTTATAAAATGGCATTAAGACTGAAGCTAAAAAAAAAAAAAGACTGAAGCTAATACAAAAATACACGTGTGAGACCCTCTATAGTTGGTATGAGGGTAAACAAATCCAGCTCTAAACTTTCTAGCATCTCATGGAAAAAGAAGAACTGACCAACCCATGGCTCATATATTTTATTTGTTCATTGACTCACTCACCCATTTGTTCATTTAACACTCAGTGAGGACCTACTATGCTCCGGGTTCTGTGAAGGGTACAGCGACAGACATGGTCTCTGCCCCTACAGCCTTACAGACGAATGCAAAAAGCCGACATTCATCAGGAAACCCCATAAGTGAGGGTACAATTTCGGGTAGTGTTGAGAGCTGTGCAAAGTATGAGACACAAAACGTCACGTGTCCAGAACATAAAACACAAAATAAAAACATCTCAAGAGAAGCACAACAATTCCTGATTCTAAAAGCAGCAAGGAACTCTGCAAATACCACAGTGTTTTGACCGATGTCTTCAGGCACGTCCTTGTCAGACGCAAGGAGGGTTTCGTGCCTCTGTTTTTATAGTGTGAGCTTCCATCACTCCACGGGTCTCTCAGACCACCGAGGTGCTGAGGACGTACACATTTTGAGAGATCTGTATCTTCTCTAAAGTTAGCAGTTTTTACTTCAGTGATAATCTTAGGTTATTATTTAAAAAATTGTGTTCTGGATTATCTTTTTTTTTTTTTAAGATTTTTTCATGTATTCATGAGAGACAAAGAGAGAGAGGCAGAGACACAGGCAGAGGGAGAAGCAGGCTCCATGCAGGGAGCCTGACCTGGGACTCGATCCTGGGTCTCCAGGATCACGCCCTGGGCCGAAGGCAGACACTCCACCGCTGAGCCACCCAGGGATCCCCCTGGATTATCCTTTTTTTTTTTTTAAGATTTTATTTATTTATTTGACAGAGAGAGAGAGAGAGTGCACACAAGCTGGGAGGAAGGAGAAGCAGACTCCCCTGCTGAGCAGGGAGCCCAACGTGGGGCTCCATCCCACGACCTGAGCCAAAGGCAGATGCTTTAACCCACTGAGCCACCCAGGCGCCCCTATTCTGAATTGATGGCAACCCCAAAGCCAATGGGTGGGGCCTATATCTGCCTCTGTATCTTCCCCTGTGAGCCAGGGGCAGGTCTGGTTGCTTAGGTCATGAGGCAGAGAGGAGTCTAATTAGAGCATCCTGGCAAGAAGGCTGAGTCCACACAGGGCACAGGCTTGTCAGGCTCAAAAGAACAATTCCTGGGATCAGCACCATATTGGCAAGGAGGGATGCTCTCATGCTAGTTCCCACAGTCACATGCACTGAGTTGCAGCGACTTAGCAGCAGGCGTTGTAGTGAAAACACAATGACAGACTTGCTGTTGCTGGTTTCAGCAATAATTGGATTAGGTCTACATTTAACGTAGATTTAGTAACCCCCGATTACTACCTTGTGTCCAAGGCAATGAGACAATTCGGTGTAATGACTGAGTGGAGCCAGGCTGTCTGACCTCAAATTCATTTTTCTACTCGCTAGCTGTGAAACTTGGGCAAGTTACTCAACCTCTCTGATCTCAGTTTCTTCTTCTCTCTTTTTAAAATATCTTATTTTTTAAATATTCATGAGAGACATAGAGAGAGAGGCAGAGACACAGGGAGAGGGAGAAGCAGGCTCCATGCAGGGAGCCCGACGTGGGACTCGATCCCGGGACTCCAGGATCACGCCCTGGGCCGAAGGCGGCGCTAAACTGCTGCGCCACCCAGGGATTCCCCAATTTTTGGCATTTTAGTAACATAAAACTATAATGCCTGAGTGTTTAGAACTGGTCTTAATGAGTATATGTATTTAAGATACATTTTAATAAAAATGACTTAGGTCATCCCTGGGTCCGTGAGAAATTTTTTTTTCTCCAAAAGCGATCTCGGTATAGTTTAAGCCTTTTGCACTGTGTACAAGGACACACCCAAGATTCTTGGAACAGAATTTTTAATCTCTGGAAGAGACATTACGCTCTAACGTTTTATCTATATACTCGAGCACCATAGTTTTAACTTGAAGGAAATTTAAGGCCGTTAACACCAAAAACTGCCTCTGTTTTCAACAACTCCGGCAAAGTCCCCCAGGCCCAGGGAGCACCCGCGGAGCGGCCCGCTTCCAGCACAGGTGCGTCCCGGCCTGACGCCCGCGATAAGCCACAGGTGAGAGGCGCCCACGTCACTGAACGCGGCAAAAAGAAAGCCTTTTCTCCGTGGACTACGGTGTTCGGTTGTATAAAGTCAGTGTATTGGTTGTAGCATTCAAATCTGTTTTTAGGCTTTCTCTGCGCCGGAGTGATCTGTCAAGGATTAAGCAAAATAGGCCGGTCTCCCGGTTAGGTGTGCTTCGGACACTCTCCTTTCGCTGTGTGCCCACCCGAGGCCGGGCAGGGTGTGCAGCTGCATTCCGCACGGGTTTTATTTGGCGCTGGGTTCCTTCGGGCCCGGCTGCCAAGGACTGAGGGCTTTCCTGGGAGGGGGGACATCGAGTGCGGAAGCCCGGACACAGCGGGCTCAGGAAGAGATGTCTTTAGGTTGCCGAGAAGAGGGAGACGACAAACCCGGGCCCAGATTCGCCGAGGACGCCCTAGACTACGGCAGGGATGGTGTCAGCCCGAGCTGGCCAGCCATGAGCAGCAGGGGTCGTCCGGGCAGAAGCAGGATGGGCCTCCCCGCTGGCTCCTGGAACTCTAGGCTCGCTGCAGCAGGCCCGGGTGGGCTGTGGCCTGATGACGGGAGGGGCGGCGGCCCTGGGACCTTTATCAGCTCCTTCCACCTTGAGTAAGGCCCCCCGGGAACGCGGGCCGTTAACACGGCTCTGAACCAGGTCTGTTCTGATCAGCCCAACGGTCGCGGCTGAAACTAGAGATAAGGACGGAAAGAAGTGTCCCTGGGCCCAGGCGTCCGTGCCTCTGGCGTCTGGCAGCGGCAGCTCCAGGGCCCGTGGACACTCCCGCCCCAACTCCCCCCCACGCCCCCAAGCAGCTGACAGAGGGGACGGTGAGGACCTGGGGCCTCGGGCTGGTGGCCGCACTGGGCCACGCAGGGAACAGAGGCTGCGCAGACACCAAACAAGAGCCAAACAACAGACGCGGGCGGTGACAGGTGTCCCCTGCTGCGCCAGCCAACTCCGGAGGTGGCCGAGTGATGGCAGTTCCAGCAGCTTCCGTGAGGCTCAGCTGGACCCCGCGGGGACGAGCTGGCCTCCGTCTTGCCTGTGCTGTTCCACCTGGTCACCCCGAGCCTCCCCTTCCCCTGCCTGCCCTGAACTTGAGCCCCCCTTGGCCCGCTCCCCCCGCAACGATCTTTCCGCAACAGAACTTGAATCTCCACCTGCCCCTGCTCCCAGGATAAAAGCCAGGCTCCTCGCCTTGGCCTCTGCTGCTTTCCGTGCTCCCCCGCCCCGCCTCTCTCTGTCTCTCAGGAATCAATAAACAAAATCTTAAAAAAAAAAAAATCTTTCTTTCTGGAAGAGGAAATGATACTATTAGACTTTGAAACGCGTGAGGACTTTATGAAGACAGTTTCTTTTGCCGGTGGACACGGTTTTCAGCCTATATTATTTTATCGAGCCTGAGTTTCATTATGTTTGCTTCCTTTACTCGGCGTGGAGCCCATATAAGGTCTCTCGACTTCTGCTTTAAAAAAAAAATTGATGGTGAAGGGGCACCGAGTTGGCTCAGTCGGTTCAGCATCTGACTCTTGATTTCAGCTCAGGTTATGATCTCGGGGTAATGAGATGGAGCCCCAAGTCCATGCTCCACGTGGAGCCCCCTGGGGTTCTCTCTCCCTGTCCCTCTCCCCCACATCATATGCACTCCCCCCCCCAAATAAATAAATAAATAAAATCTCTCCGAAAATGGACGGTGAAAAGACACCCAAAAGTGAGGGTGCATTTGGTTCTTTCCTTCCTTGACTGTGTCAGATGCCAGAGCATCCCTCCTGATTGTCTCAACATCCCTTTATTTAGAATTTATCCTTCTTCCCTCCTAGCACCACATTTCTCTTAGATCCTTCCAACACCCTCATTTGTGTCCCAAATTAGCTACATCTGTTACCATAGTTATGCAGTTTCCAGCTTAACCCCTTGCCTGCTTGTTCCTGCCCTACTGTGCCTGACGCATCCTTTCTTGCATTTCCATCAGACCTACCGTTTTTCTTTCGTTTTTCTTTCTTTTTCTCCCTCCCTCCCCCCACCACCCCCGCCACCGCCTCAGGTTTTTTTGCTGGCTTTAAGGTAATGCCTGTGCATAGTTAATAGCCCGAGTAGGCCGAAGGGCTTCTAACCGAAAGCAGCAGTCTGCCCAGCCCAGGCCCTCGGCCAGGTCAGCCGGTCAGCCGCGTTTGGCCGTTCCCTCCTGCTGTAGTTACCTTCCTGTCTCGAAATCCTATGCTTACGTTAACGTCTCTGAATTCATCAGTGACCTGCTGTGAAAGCCAAGGACGTCGTTTGGTTACATCATCCCTGCATCTCCTCATTCTCTCTGGTCATCCCTGTGGCTCCACACAATGCATTTGTTCAAACCAGGTTTCTCCCTCCGCGGCCTGTTGACTGGGTCCCTCGACCCCCGGCTCCGCGTAGGACAAGGCCATCAGCACCCCTCCTTACCCTGCTTCCTCTTCCCTCCAGCTTCGCTTTACTTTTGCATTATCGAACTCGGTAAAATATTCATTCTGTTCCGTTGGCCGTAGTTGATTCCTATGATTTGTCTGTAATTTTAGTGATGTTAAAAGCTGAAGAGTTCTGACCTGTTCATTATCTGGGTTGATACGTTCACAAGTAACACATGCTAGGGTTTCATATCCTCGGCCGGCTCCCGGCTCTCAACCCTCGGCCCTAGGTGGGAAGTGCTCGCACGGTGGCCCAGGGCCCCAGCACCGTCACGCCTGCCCCAGCCCGCCCGGCGGGGTGTGCGGCTCCTCGAGGATCCCTCCACTGGCCACGCCGGTGGGCTGTGCAGCGGCCGAGGCCCCACTACCGGGCCCGCAGGTGGCCGCAGCCTGGTGCCGGGCCGGGGCCAAGCGGTGCCCTCTGCTCAGCACCCAGGGGGGACCTCTGCTCAGCCCCTCCCTCCTGCCGTCCATGGTGCCTGCTGCCCGCCAGGCGCTGCTCCTTGGCTCCCGCATCCTCCACCTCGAGTCCGGGCTGACGCCACTTGGGCCCCAGACATTCATCACTAGTTCCCACCTGCTTTTGGTCCTGCAGAAACACGCTGAACCCTGTTCCAATGACGGCCTGCACTATGCACGTTTACTCCCTGATGACCCGCGGCATGAGGTCTAAGGAGAGAGCGGGAGGTGGGCGGTGGGACCGGGACGCCCATGGCCACGCAGTCCCGGGATCTTCTCCCCGACGGTGCGGTCGCCGCGAAGGCCTTGCGGCTTACATGCAATCCAGCAAACTCCGCTGTTTCTCTTCAGGAAGGTGCAAGTTGTCAAATCAGAAGAGTTTGGTTAATAGTGTGCAGGAGCCCAGGATGAGATGAGGGGTTAAGGGAAAAGAGAAACTTCTCCGGGTAACCTGGGCTGCAGTGACTGGCCATGCGCCGGCCGCGGAGATCATTGGTCAGCGTTGCTGGCGCTTGACTTACATCCAGAACGGAGCAGCCGACAGAGACAGTTAGTGGGTTCACACCCTGTGTCCCCGGAGGGAGGGGGCTCCCGGATAAGGAGGCAGGATTCGTGGGCGCCCATGGAGCTCTGTTCAGCAATAAGTCTGGAGATACGGACGTAACATAAGAAATTCCAGTTGCCTCTACATTTCCATCTAATTTGCAGGTTATTGCTTCATTTTCGGCCTTAACAATAGTCACCGAGACAGAAGAGAGTTCTGGGGCTCCTGTTTTATGTATCTTAACTGTTAAAGGCTGGAAAAGCTGTGGCCAGCTTTGAAGACTGTACCTACAGTCTTCAACCGTATCAGGTTGTAGGACGTTGAAGAATTAAAATCTGCTTTTCAAAACCTATTCTATTTATGGATGAAATGATACAAAATCTTTTTCTGTTGGGGATGAATGGGGTTGAAGTGAACTGAGGTGGACTACAAGTTGGTAATTGTTGAGATTGGGTATAACATCTAAACTGGCACTTTTTTAGAGGGAAAGGAGGTACCATGAATAATTGCATTGGAACAAGAGGCATGACCCCGACCCTCTTGGGAAAATTGCAGTCTATTCTGAAGCTAGATGATGGGTACTTGGGGTTCATTATATGGTAGGCTCCTAATTTTGCATATTTGCAGATTTTTCCATCATTAAATTGTCTGCTGTTTTATCCTGTTTGCTATTTTGTTAAAATTGGAGACTTTCACCTTAACATGATGTTAGGCATTAGTCAACTTCAAATACAAAATGAAAATAGCAAGAGAATATTGTCAAAGAACAAATCTATTAAGTTAATTTATACTAATGGGACAAAAATCCATGGACTCTGCAACTGGGACACCCAGGAAGCAATATTTAATTAAGTCGACAATGTTATAAAGCAGATCTCTAGCTTTAGTTATGCAAAAGGGCCTTGTTTTATCTCTGTGGATTGGGTTCATCAGGCTTTTACGGGTGGGCGGGTGCATCCCCACAAAGGTCGAGTCTGCTGGGAAATAGAGCGCATTTCCCAAGAAAGCAGGATTTCTATTTGCAGAGCAAGTCAGCAATAATAACTACCGATCGGTAATTATCTTTGCGTCTCTCCTATGTGAGATTCTTCATTACCTCTTACCTGCTAAAATAGTCTTTCGAAGTTACCCAGAAGTTGAGAAAGAAGGTCTCCTTTCTTGCTCTCTAATTACCATGCTGTGTCGTCCCATGGCTTAGTGAAGTTTTTGCTTCTGGGCCCACAAGGAGGTATGGCCGGGGTGCGTGCATGAGGTGGCAAGGGTGGGCTCCGTCTTTTAGGATGTCAGGCATCTTGCTTCTGCCGATCAGAGGGCTCACGTGGTTGTGGATTTGGAGTGAGGGTCTTGGTGCCCTGTTCAGAGAGGGGCTGAGATGAATGCCCAGCTGCCAGGAGCCTGGGACTGTCATGCAAGGTACTGTACCAGATGTGGGCTCTCCAAGGCTGGAGTGCTGCTTCTGTAGGATCAGAAGCCCGTTTTTTGAAAATTATTTGTTCTGCTGCTGTTGTGTCACTGGTGTGATTTAGTATCATGTCCCCTGTATTATGCAAAAAAGGTCACTTTCTATTTGCTTATGGTTTTTGAAGTCAAGCTTACCGAGATATAGCACACACATAGTACAATTCGCCTTTCGTAAGTATGTTGTTCTATGATTTTTGACAGATACATACACTCACGTGACCACAACCGCAGTCAAGATAGGAGGTTCCCTGTGTCCCTTTGTAGTGAATCTCTCCCTTATCCACCCACAGCCCGTGACAACTGCCCATCTGCTTTTGCCTTTTCCAGAATGTCCTATAAATGAGACCATACAGTGTAGTCTTTTGTGTCCGACGTCTTTCATTTCGTATAATGTTTTTGAGATTAATCCACGTCGCTACAAATATTAGTAGTTGGTTTCTTTTGATTGCTGAGTAATATTTCTCTGGATGACTGTCCCAGTTTGTTCAGGCATCCACCATTAAAGAATATTTGGGCTGTTTCCAGTTTTTGATGATTATAACTAAAGCCACTGTACGTAATGACATACAAATTTTTGTGTATTTTGGTTCTCTTGGGTAAATAAATACCTAGGAGTGGGGTTGCCTTATTGTGTGTGTATTCTTAATTTTATAAGAAACTGCCGGAGTGTTCTCAGAATGGCTCCATTTTGCATCCCCGCCAGCAATGTATTAGACTTCTAGTTGCACTGAACTTGGTATTGCTAGTTTGTTTGCTTGTTTTAATTCTAGCCGTTATGATAGGTGTGGGGTAGTATCTCACTGTGGTTTTAACTTGCACTTCCTTAATGTCAATGACCCTGAGCATCTTTTCAGGAGCTTGAATGCCACCGTATCTCTTTTTTGGTGGTTTCTTGTCTTTGAAATGTCTGCGAGTTTCTGCCATCCTAAGGCAGACCGCAGAAGGGGTATTTTCTTAGTCTCAGATAGTCTCAGAGGGGGAGCAGAAGCATAATGGGGGTGCGGGGAGCTCTATAGGGGGATGTAGGGAGAGTTGCCTAAGAGGAAGGTAACATGGGAAGGGTGGAGGGGGTGAAGTCAGGAGCTGGGGTATCTCATCCTTCCCTCCTGCCCAGGCTGCTTCTGGAGCTTTTTTTCTGGAGGATTGTGTGGTTTATATTATGAGGAGCTACTCCCTTAGGAAGTAAGAGAGGGATGGAACAGGACAGCTATAATATTGATTCATTTTTTTTTTATGTGCTTATTCCAAATTCTGGTCTTTACATCCTTAGCTCAATAAGTATCTCTTTAAAATAGATATTTGGCTCAGATAACTCCTTCTGTTAATTTTTGGGTGGAAGAGAAAGGAGCGTTACATAAAAAAATATTCAGGAAAATGTATATTTAAATTTAATTGATGTAGGGACTCAAAGAGATATTTGAATGACCCATGTTCATAGCTGCATTATTCACAATGGCTAAAATGGAGAAGCAACTCAGGTGGCCCATCAATGGATGAATGGATATACAGTCAGGTGGTGTATGTCATATGGAATAATGGTCAGTCTTAAAAAGGAAGAAAATTCTGACATATATTACAACATGGATGAGCCTTGAGGACATACACTGCATGAAATAAACCAGTCACAGAAAGACAAGTACTGTATGATTTACTTACATGAGGTGCATAGTGACAGGAAGTAGCATGGTGGTGGCCAGGGGCTGGGGTGGGGAAAATTGTATAATGTTTAATGGGCATAGTGTTCCAGTTTTTTTTTTTTAGAGATTTTATTTATTTATTCATGAGAGATACACAGGAGAGAGAGAGAGAGGCAGAGACACAGGCAGAGGGAGAAGCAGGTTCCATACAGGGAGCCCGACGTGGGACTCAATCACGGGTCCCCAGGATCATGCCCTGGGCTGAAAGTGGCTTAAACCATTGAGCCACCCGGGCTGCCCCATACTGTTCCAGTTTTACAAGATGAAAAGAGTTCTGGAGATGGATGCTGGTGATGGTTACACAACATTATGAATGGTGCACTTAAAAATGGCTAAGATGATCAATTTTATGCTATGTGCATTTTATAGCAATAAAAGTTTAACGTGATTGAGGTGTGCTAGCAACAATGAATAATGTATCGTGATGGTGGGTAAGTTTGTGATGTTTGACTATGTCAATCGGTGTTAACCGAACACCTCTACACGCAGCTACTGTTCCAGGTCCTGGGCATGCCTTGGTGAACTAGGAGATCACACTCTAGTGAGGAGAAAAGGAGGGTGTGGGGATTTGAGGAGAGAGTGAGAAGGTGGGAAATGATTCTCTCGAAGAGCCTACGCCAAGGAAGGTTGCTTGGTAATGTTCAGAAATCATTTGGAGAGAGTTTTGAAATAGGTCCAGTTTGCACAGCTGTGTGCAAGGGTCAACTACTCAGTGGTACACCGGGAGCAAGGTCTTATAGTGTTTGACCAAAGGTGCAAGTGGTGACAACAGTAGAGGAGAGAGAAACAGAGAAGTTAGAGGTACTTCGCAAGGGGATTGTTACCCCGCTGGACTATAAGCCAGGTAAGGAGGGATGTGAAGAGTGGGCTTTGGTGGTAGATAGTGAAAAGTGAGTAAAAGGTCTCGGAGACATTGGGGAATTAGAGTAGGTAGGCTGGAAGGGGCTGGTCAAGGAAGAGGATGGGGAATGAAGATGTTGGAGGTGGTAATCGTATTGGTGATGGCGAGGTCTAGGGCATATGCCTATGGGTGCGGGCGACTGAGCCTGGGTGTTGGGTAAATCACCGCGGGGGTGTGAATGTTGACGTCATCAGGAATGAGAAAGGAGAGCAAGACAGTCAATTCATCAGTGAGTGAGGGGAATGACCAGCAGAGTGGTGGGGGATAGCCACAACGGGGCTGACGGGACGTCTGTCTAGTCGGGAGCCTTGGGCTCTCAAGGCAATGGGTTGTTTTGAAGCAGTGGAAGTAGATGGACATGTCTGTGGGGCACACAGAGGCTATCGACATGGTGCCAATGCCCCAACTCTAGGAGATGTGTGCTCTGAGAGAACAATGAGCTCAGGAGAGTGAGGCTTTAGATTTTTTTTTATTCTTGGATCACAGAAATGGGCTTTATGTAGCAGGATTAGGGAATCCTGCAAAGATTTATGGGATTGTTGATGAGATCGGCTTCTAAGCAGGAAGGAGGGTAACCAAGGAGGCGTTATTGACTTTGGGCTTATTCAAAACTCAATTAAAGGCAATTAACAGTATCTGGTGTTGTTTACAAAAGTACCGGTCTCATGAGAGACCTCCTTGCAGTCCTGGTGCATTGTGAGAAGAGAGGGAAAGCTTCCTCTCTTGTGGCATCTTGTGTCTTTATGTCATTAATGCCCACGTCACCCCCAGCCATAAATCTCATGGAGGGGACAGGAGGTTTCTGTGCCTCCATATCACCGTCTTGCTGTGGCTCTGAGATGACTCGCTTGCCTAGCCTGGCTCTGCTGGTGGTAACCTTTAACAAAATAAACTGTGACATGAAAAATAAAGATTTTTCGGAGAAGATGCGCTTTCTCAAAATCCATGTTCGTGCATTAGAACAGGACACTGTGGGGGAATGAAGCATGTTACGGGGAAGTGTGGGGTTTCTTAAATGCCTGGCCCAAAATCTCAAGGAAGCATTCTGCGCCACGTGGCAGTCCTGAAGCATTTACTCTCCCACTCTCCAAGATAAGTATTTGACTCCTTTTTTTTTTTTTTTTTAAACAATCTCCTTTCCTCTCACTCCCACCCACCTTACCGGGTGCCTCCAATTTCATTGAGAGATGGAAGCAATAAGCAGAGCGGCCCTGCTTTCATCGGGGGCCACCCTTTCTCTGGGATCTGGGCCGCGTTGCCTCTCACCTTCTCAAAATCACCACGCCAGCAGTTGGTCATTGTCTTCTCTGCTCGCCGGCCCCCATCTCTTTCCTCCGTCTCCGTCTCTGTCTCTCTACCGCAGCGTTCCCCTTGCCATTCCGGCATCCACTAGGGTCTCCTCTCTAGCGACTGCCCCCGTCTCTCCAGGTTCTCAGCAAAACTCCTTGCAAGGATTGCCTTGCTCGCTGTCTCACTTTCTCTTCTCCGTGGTCTGTACGTGGGCTTCTGTCCTCTCTATGCTACGGAGACTGCTCTTGTCAAGGTCACTAATGACCTCCTTGCCGCTAAATCTAATGGTGTCTTCTCTGTTTTTATCTCACCCATCAGCAGCTTTCAACACGTGGACCTCTTCTCGAAATAATCTATTGTCTGGCCTTCTGAGCCCCTTCACTCTCCTGGTTTTCCCTTGCCTCACTGGCTGTTCCTCTTCTTCCTCTCTGAGGTTCTACTCACCTACCAGACTTCTCAATGTGGGAGAGGCCCGTGGCTCTACCCTGGGCCACCTAGTCTCCTTTACACACTCCCCCAGGGGAGCTCATCCAGGCCTTAGCTTTGGACTCTCTTTATATGCCAATGTGTCTAGTCTCTCTTTTTCTCAGAACTCTAGCTTAGTGCTACTCAAACCGTATTGTGCATATGGATCACGGGGATCTTGCTAAAAATGCACATTCTGGTTACATTGATCTGAGGTGGGGCCTAAGATTCTACATTCCCAACAAGCTCCTAGGTGATGCTGAGGCTATGGGCCTGGAATCATATTTAGAGTAGTGTTGAGCACTGGGGCTACAGACTTGTATTCCCAAATGCCTCCTTGACATTTCTGCATGGATGTCTCCTAGATAATTCAGACCAAGCCCAACATGACCCTAGTAGAGTCTTGATTTCTTTCCTCAGACCAGCTCTCTGTATTACATCATCCTCCCAGTTGCTCAAACCAAAAGTCTTGGAACTGTCCTTGGTTTCTTCACTTTCCCATCCAACCTATCAGCAAATTCTGTTGGCTTAATCCTCTAAAATGTATCCCAAATATTTCACTTGGCTCCATCATAATAGTAGTAGCTGATGTTTATTGAGCACTTTCTACATGCCAGGCTCTGTTAATCATTTGCTCTAGACCAAATACTTATGTCTCCCCAGAATTCATATGTTGAAACCTAATCCCTAATACGATCGTATTTGGAGGTCGAGGACTTTGGAGATGATGAGGTCATGAGGGCTCTGCAATAATGAGATCAATGACCTTATAAAAGAGACCTCAGAGGGCTTCCTTGTCTCTTCTGCTATGTGAGGGCAGTGAGAAGACAGCCCTCTATGAACTAGAAAGCAGGCCCTCAGCATATACCGGATCCCCTGGTGTCTTGATCTTGGACATCTCAGCCTTCAGAACTGTGAGAAATAAGTTTCTGTTGTTTTTAAGCTACCCAGTTGATAATATTTTGTTATGGTAGCTTGAGCTAACACATATAGGTACATTTATATTTATATGTATTAAAAGTCTAGTGATCACAACAATCCTGTAAGGCAGATGGTAGTATTAATCTCCTTATTTAGATGAGGAAAACTTATTTCTAGGCAATGCTATATAAATGATCAGTTTATGACTTTAAAAACCCAATTCATTCTTTTGGTTTATTTTTCTCCTCTTTTGTAAATATGGTAGTCAACAGGGCTATTGATATACTAGGAGAACTAGGGAGGTACGATCTTAAGTTTCTGTGTCCTTGCTAAGTACAGACTACATTGCAGATATCCATAGGCAAATGTCCAAAGGGTGTGCATGTCACAGGATTTATAGTCTCTTTAGCTTTCTCAAGCCATTTTTGGCAAGGGCTATACGCACTTAAAACATTAAAAATATTTATGTCTGATAATTATAATACCGTGATGCACCTTACAAAGACATTGTATCATGTGCATCCTTGTACAACGCAGGGATTCTTCTGTTTTCACTCCTGCATTTCCCGTAACCTATGGGATGCACGGAGAACACGACCTTAAGCTCCAAGATGTGCTCCTTGGCTAAGCTTCATCGGCGTCGGTCAGTTTCAAGAGCGTGGCGCTCCGTGTTGGTTATCACACAACCTGCGAGAGGGAGCGGCCGGGGTTCAGGAGAAGGCAACCTATGTGGTCTAATAGATGGAAAGTAGTTCATATGAAGAAAAATCTCAAGGATTTGGGGTTGTTTAGATTAGAAAACAGGTTGAGCCACTACTTGGCTACACTGTTCATTTTAAAGGAAATCTTTAGTCATCTTGTTGGTAAAATAAAGGCATCTTTTTAAAAAAAAAAAAAGATTTATTTTTATTGGGAGGGGAGAGGTTAGAGGGAGAGAATCTTCAAGCAGACTCCCCAGTGAGCATGGAGCCCAACACCTGACTCTCTCGTGACTCTGAGCCAAAACCAAGAGTTGGATGCTTTACCGACTGAGCCACCCAGGTGCTGCCCCATAAAGACATCTTTTGTAATGTGAGTAATTTACTTGGCTCTGTCAGTGTGAGTTTGTCAGGTGGGAAAAGGAGGCACACATTCATCATTATGCTAGTAATTTCTATCACACCTGTCTCTAAAGAACCATTCCTCTCTCTCAGAACTTACGATACGCCAAGGCAAACATTACACCAAACATGACACTGCAGTTCTTTCTCTGGCTCAGTTCAAATATCCTAGGAAGCAAGATTCTTGCCTATAAATGAACTCAGGAAAGCTCAAAAGGAGCCCCGACCATTAGCAAGGGCCTGCCATTCTTTATGTCTCCGAGGAGCCTGTGTCAGATGTCCCACTTGTGGAACACTCACTGGAATTCCAGCATGTGGGAGTGCAAGGGGCCGTGCAGACCTTCCAGTCCACCCCCGGAGTTACAGACAGCAGACAGGTGAAGCCAAGAGAGGACAGACACCCCAGGCAAGGCCATGATTACTGGCAAATCTAGGGTTCCTGAAAAGCTATTCTTTAGGACATTTCTTTCTAAACGTCAACCTCTCCCTTTTTTAATGTCAGAGTTTTCAAGATGCAATTTAGTTTCAAGGAAAAGAGATGGGAAGAATAGAAGTTTGCTTACAAGAATCTTAAATATGGTAGAAGAGACAGATGGGGCTGAGCCAGGCCTCCACCCATGATGATCCTTAATCCTCATCCTGGATGTGGGAGAAAAACTTATAATGACTTACACTTCATTACAATGTCCCAAAGTACGTTGGGTCCCTAGGGCTGCCTTAATAAAATACGACCGACTGGATGGCTTGCAACAGGAGATTTATTTGTCCATAGTTCTGGAGGGTAGATGTCCGGAATCAAGGTGTTGGTAGGGCCACGCTCCTCTGGAGGCTCTAAGGGAAGAACCCCTCCTTGCCTGGTCCTGCCTTCGGGTTACCAGCATCCTCGGAGTCCTTGGCTTGTAGCCGCATCAGTCCAGTCGCTGCGTCTGCCGTCACATCGGCTTCTCCTCTGCGTCTCTTTATATCTAAAGCTCCTTCTCCTTATGAGGACCCCCCACCAGTGGAATTGGGGCCCATCCTATTCCACTATGACTTCTTAATTTTCTTCAAACACCCTATTTCTAAAGAAGGTCACATTCACAGGTTCCAGATAGACATGAATTTTGGGGAGACACCGTTCAATCCAGTATGCAAAGTCACGGTGCTTTTATGTTTCATCTTTTGCTAAGAACTTCTGTTTGTATGCTGCAGAGAGGCACGTGTGTTCTTAGTCCAGAGGGAGAGAGAGACAGAGAGAGAAAGTACCTGAAACATTACTTTCCAAAGTGTATCTGGTAGGACTCTATCCTCAAGAAATGTAACATGAAATATAAAAGTCTTGATGGTCAGGAGAATTTGGGAGACACTGTATTCCTCCCTCCTCTCGAAGCATCTTGGAGAATCTGGGATATAAAGGGCTGAGGAAGTCCTTAAGAGGACCTGTGTTTATCCTACCAATTCCAAAGTTTATTGGATAGAGAGCACTGTTGTCTCTGGCTCTATATTGACTAAGGGTCGCCTCCACTTCATGAGACAGAAACCCGACCACAGTACCTTAGTCCAATAGGGATTTATTTCCCTCACTTAGAAAGTTCAGAGGTGACAGGCACTGAGGGGGGCACTTGATGGGATGAGCACTGGGTGTTATTCTACATGTTGGCAAATTGAACACCAATAAAAAATAAATTTATTAAAAAAAATAAAAAATAAAATAAAATAAAAAAGAAAGTCCAGAGGTCAGAGTCTGGGCTGACACGGTGGCCCATTGTGGCCCCCACGTATCAGGCTCCTTCTAGCTCTCTGCTGTGTCATGCTCAGCAGGTGGTATATTCTTTCTCCTGAAAGTTTGCAAACCAGAAACTCCATTTCCAATCTTCCAACTACCTTCCAGCCAGAGAGGAGGAGGAGGAAGGAGTGATGGAGACAGGGTAGCATTTCTGTTAGGAAATCCAGCTTTCCCAGAAATTCCCAACAGATTTCTGTTTGCACATGATTGACGAGGACTGTATCCTAGAGCTGCTTCCAGCTTCAGGGAAGCCTAATGAGCGCAGGGTTTTTGTTGGGGACATTGGACAAAATTGAGGTTCAGTTAGGAAGGAAGAAAGGGATGGCCACACATAACTTCCCAGGGCATTAGTGACCAAGAGATCACCCTGTTAAAGATGTGTCCACGTCGTGCTTCGCAAGAGAGTGTTTCCTTTAGAGTGCCAGGTTTTTCTCACCAGCCTCCAAGTGTAATCCTACCAAACACTTTTTTTTAAAGATTTTATTTATTTGAGAGACAGTAAATGAAAGAGAACACACGAGCAGGGGCAGAGGGAGAGGGAGAAGCAGGCTCCCCTGCTGAGCAGAGAGCCCGAGAGAGCCCGATGCGGGCTCCACCCCAGGACCCTGAGCCCGTGACCTGAGCTGAAGGCAGGTGTTTAACCGACCACTGGGCCACCCAGGCGCCCCGCCCAAACATTTAGCTCAGTTCACTCAAGTTTGAAGTGCCCATGCTTGAATGGCTCCATGCTACCCTAAGTGCTTTTTAAATTATTTAATGGCTTGATGTGTGCTTGCATTCCTAAGCTAATTTCATCTTCTTTAATGTGCTCTAATGGAATTTGGAGCTTCCCTGGCTCCAAATCCCTTAAATATATAGCTGCCATGTTTAGAGTAATACATTTGGAATGCATTATGGAAGCATTGCCGTTTCTTCTGGCCAACGTTTAAAGCAGCGGAAAGACAAACTGCCACCTTCTCAGAGACCACCGAGGTCACCTTGTGACTTAGGAGACTTGATAAATGCCAGGGTCCTCAATGATCACTGTTGTGGTCACTTATCTAATCACCAGGAGCTCCCAACATGCAAGCCTCCATCCCCAGGAGGGACCTGCATCGTGAAGCACATTGCAGGAGGAGCCGAAAGGGTCTGCTGCTCTTTTTGGTTTCCCCCGCTGTCACGTCGTGTGGTCACGGAGAGCACACAGGCCAGGAGAAAGAAGGCTGGTCGGCGCAGGGCCGCGCGGTGGTAACGTCAAAGAGAAAGGTACAGAGACATTCGACAGATTCCGTAAAAGATCTCCTTTTGATCTCCGTCCGGATATGTGGTGTTTCTAATCTTGCCTTTGGAGAGCGGTGAGGAGGAGGAAAGGGCCACAGGGTGAGGCAACCAGGTCATCAAACCTGAGAGCAGGAATGTTCTCCGCAAGTGAGGGCCTAATGCCTTGGGGACAACAGCCACGGACACTGGGCCAGTCTCCACTTCCTCGTACGTACACAAGCTCTTTCCCTCATTCTGGGTGCAGGCAACCCAACCGCTCCGGGATGTCAAAACACCTGTTTTTCCTTTCAGCAAAAACATGTCACCATTTCTCAAAAACGATTAAACTTTATGCCATTATTATGCATTCCAGAAAAAACACAAGTTACACTGGCCTCCTATCCAAATAGCCCTTGTACTATTTTGGTGGTTGACATGCTCATCAGAAAAAATTTTTTTTTTCAATTTGTAACCCCCACCCTCACCCCCCAAGTGCAAAGGAAATCATTTATCACAGAATAATGTCTCAGAAAGGTCACTAAAAATTGTAAGTGGTTCCCAAGCCACTGACCCATGGATCCTGTCCCTGGAGTACGCAAGGAGTCTAGAAGGTTCTAGGAGGCGGCAATGTAGCAGAAGCCAGGATGAGTTTCTCCCACCCGGGTGACTGCTGGGGCGCGCTGGGTGCGCACCTGCCCTGCAGCTCTGGATTATACCCCAAGACGTGGCTTCCTTGTTTGACTCCATTGCTGGACTCTGCGTTCTGGGCGCAGGAACCTTTTGCTAAACCTTTTTTTTTTGTTTGGGAGTTTTATGGTCTTATTAACACAAATATGATATGCACATAAGCTGTCTCTTCATTTCTCTGCTGCGCAGCCTGGCGTTGGGGTTGGTGACCCTCAGGGCCGGCTGGGCTGCTCTTTCCACCACGACTTCGTGGTTCTTGGAGGAGACACTGTGAGCAGTCTCTGCACACATTCGTTGCGCATCAGGAGGGCTTCAAGCTCCTTGACATTGTGGACTAGGAACTTCTGGAAACCACTGGGCAGCATGTGATGTGTTTTCTTGTGGCTCCCATAGCCAGTGTTGGGCACCAAGATGTGGCTCTTGAATGCTCTGTGCTCTCTATTGTCCATGCCTCTGGGTCTCTGCCTGTTGAGCTTAATTTTGACGTATCAGTCCGACTGGTGCCAGGTGAAGTTCTCGCTCCTCTAACAGTCTAGGGCTTCACCAGAGGTTGGAGACTGGCCATGATGCCGCGTGGGAGACGGCTGCCACCTTGCAAGTAGGGCCTACTTGCTAAACCGTTGCTGTCTCCCCGCACTTAGGCCAAAAAGCTGTGGGATGGGGAAGGACTCCCGGAAAGGAAGGATGCCCCATAAATCCATCCAAAAACATTTGTCTCAGCAAAAGCTTTTGGGTCAGATGCTAATCCCGTAGCTACAGGTTGTGTTCGGTGGTGGGAAGCACAGCCACGAAGGGGACAGTCGCTGTCTTAGAGGGGAGAGTGGAGGAGACTGAACTCTGGGCTTGCAGGGAAATCTGCCAGCGGGGGAGCTCGGTGAACATCCTAGGATGACACAGCAAGTGGACACCGCACAAGGCCTTGACCCCAAGTATTGGACTCCCAGGCCAGTGGTTCCCCCCACCCCCCCCCCCCCAGTCTGTGGGGTGGAAGAATTGGAGACCTGCTTGTCCTCCCTTAGGTGCTGTGTGACTGAGGACACACCCTTTTACCTCTGCTGCTCCGTTTGCTCGTCCCCGGGGGACCGACTTCGTGAGGGTCCCGGTGGGCATGAGAGGAGCCACCGCGCGGTCAGCGCCCCCCCGGGACCCTGGCGTGGGCACCCGCGGCTCCTCTAAGGCCCGGGTGGGAAGCGGGCGGGGCCGTGCGCTGGGCCCTGGACCGGAAGAGAGCCCCAGGGACTCCCCCACGGAGAGTGGGACAGTCGCGCCGCCCGCGACAGGGCCGCGGGGGCCGGGACGTCACGCTGACCTTGGAGCTTGGCCTTACAAAGCAAGTTAGGGGGCTCCCGTTTGATTCGATTCCTTCCTGAAAGAATCCTTTCCAGCGCCAGGACCCGATCTACTGGGGGCTGTCTTGGGAGCGATCATTGCAGTTGCAGGCTCCCTCGCTTGTTCCCCTAGAGTTCTGACGAGGGGTATTTATTATTTACGACTTTCCCCCGCTATTTGCAGAACCTATAGATTTAAAAAGCAGATTTGCCTCACAGTGAATTTAGATCAGATTAGTCCTTGTTTTGGCAATAGTCTCCGCCCAGAGGGATTCGTGCAGTGTATACGGTTAATTGTTTCTCTCCTGGCTACAGATGCTGGCCTCGTTTCTCTCCTCTCTGCAGGGTCTTCTGTTGCCCTTGAATATCCATCTCACATATGTCCCTGAGTGTGTGCAACTGATTAATCATAAATATGATGACATTCCTTGGAGTAATTGGACATTATATAAAAAGCATCTGCTGTGCTTTCTCAAGAGGGAGGGGCAGGCGATCTCCCAGGCAGCAAGACAGCTGCTCCTCCGGGGGGATGTGTCCTGAGGCCATAGGCTGGCAGTGGTGGTGGGGAGGGGGCCCTCAGCACATGGCATTTCCCTGCTTTGTGCTGGGATGCTAGCAGTGCTGAGCTAACCTCGGGGTGTGGCCTGTGCCTCAGGAGGAGACCAGACCCCAGGACATCGAAGCGTCATTTCTATTCCCTGAGGACCTTCTCCCCGCGGCATGTAATTGCTCCGTCTCTGGTTCCGTACTTGGTGGCACTGGCTGGAAAATGGTGTGGGAATAAGAAGCAAAACAAAACCCAAATCTATGGCAGGGGTAGGGAGGGACCCCTAATAGTTCACCTTGGAATCTTAGGTTCAGTCCCATTAACTGATCCAAAGCTTGAAAGGAGGGAGGCAGAGGCACACCCAGGTCACTATCAAGTCCTGTTTGATTTCTATTTTTTTTTTCTCCTAAACATTCTCAAACCCATGCACTTCTCACCGCCTCCCCACGCCCGAGTCCAAGCCCCTTGCTCCTCCTCTGGACGTCTGGACGTCTGGACGTGGGCAGTGGCCTCTAGCCTCCCCACTCCTGCTGTGCCCTGGCCCCAGGCTCTGTGGTTCATTCTCTTCTCCTTTCTTCATTGTTTACTCTTTCTCTTCCTTGGAGGATCAGTCCAAGTGTCGTCCCCGGCAGGCTGGCTCAGGCCTGTTTACTTGGTGGGTGAATCCTCCCCCGTAGGAATTCCCGGCAGGATTGTGTCTCTCCTCAGAAGCAGTGATCGCAGGTACACGTGCAGTGGTTTCCGTGTGGCTGGCCAGTGCCCGTTTCTTGCACCAAACTGTGATTTCCATATTTGCTAGGATGGGGCCTGGCTTTGCTCACCAGCCTACCTTCTGCACAGCATTTGCTGGATGTGCTGTTTTCCCTCAATTGAATCACCGACAACATCTAACCACAGCACTCATTTCTTTCCTCCAAGCGTTCGGTTTGGATGGAGTTGATTGAACAAGCCACTCAGCCAATTTAAATCTTTAGTGTTTCGTAGAAAAGTCTTCTCAGTGTGTTTTTATTACTGCAAAATGTCCAACAATTCTATTACATTTTTCTTTAGCTATTACTTCTATCAGGTGTTTACTCAGTTTTCAAATAGACGCATGTTTTCATTTTCAACGCTGAATGATGTGTAAGCAGGTAATATTGTGACCCTATGTTGCCAAATTAAGTTCAGCTGATTTATTAAAAATATCACCAAGATGGGCAAGCCAGGGTATTCTTGTTATGTTTCAGAGGTATCTAGTGAGCTTTGCGTCAGAAAAACGCAGAACGATTTCTTGCTTCGTTTGAAATACTTATATCAGCACCTTGCCTTGAAACAGGTAATAAACTTTGCAGTGGAAAACTAATATTCTGGAATGCATGCCCCAAAATATTACAAGGAATTCTGAGAAAGGAATGTTTAAAAACAAGGTCTTAATTTGCTTGGCACATTAAAACCTTAATTTGAAAGGGATTCCTACTTCTTAATAGCTTGTGCGTATTTTTGCCATGTACAAGGATGGCTTTAAATAAGCTACAACCAAAAAAAAAAAAAAAAAAGCTACAACCATGCTCTTGGGAGGTCTCTACTCCTGGGTTCTTAAAACCAGGTTTATTTAAGGGGTGCCTGGGTGGTGCAGTCGGCTACACGTCTGACTCTCGGTTTTGGCTCAGGTCGTGATCTCAGGGTCATGAGATGGAGCACCCTGTTGGGCTCTGTGCTGAGCTCAGAGTCTGCTTGAGATTCTCTCTTTCTTTCCCTCTGTCCCTCCCGCTCCTTGTCTCTCTCAAACAGATAAATCTTAAAACAAAACAAAACAAAACAGGGGATCCCTGGGTGGCTCAGCAGTTTGGCATCTGCCTTTGGCCCAGGGTGCAATCCTGGAGTCCCGGGATCGAGTCCCACATTGGGCTCCCAGAATGGAGCCTGCTTCTCCCTCTGCCTGTGTCTCTGCCTCTCTCTCTCTGTGTCGATCATAAATAAATAGATAGATAGATAGATAGATAGATAGATAGATAGATAGATCTTTTAAAAAAATCTTTAAAAAACCCCAACAGATTTATTTAAAAATAAACCTGACAAGTCTTTCCAAATTTTACAAATGTACTTGAGGTTTTACATACTTACTGAGAAGAGAGGACATTTTCTCCTCTTCCCTTGTCAATGTTAAGTGTGCCAAAGCATGCATTCTCCTTATTAATTACCTGAGGGATTATAATGTCCAAGAAGCAGCATAACGAGAACCACAAGTTCCTGCCTTTCTATCAGTGAAACTCAACGTTTCCTGTAGAGCAGAAGTTCCTCGCGCTCACCTGTATTTCAGTAATCCAGCTCCCAGAGAAACCGTAAAAAGGACGACCAGGTTACATTTTGCATGTGTTCTTCTGTGAGTCAGACATCACAATGCACATATTACTTACTTGCACATGCACATTACTGTGTGGGGCGACGCTATTGCTCTATTTTTCCTGGCCATTGAGATGTCCAGGGATAATTTTGATTTTAACCAATTTCAGCCTTATTAATGGACTTTGGAACCTAATCCATCACAAGATGTAACTTTGTGGTGATGACTTTGACCTATTTACTTAAGTCATTAAATGCACAGTCTTGGATACTTGGGGTGCGGGGGGGACTGTGCTGACAGCAGTACCATATTTTTGAAGTAGGCTTTTCAGTTGATGCATATGTAACAAGGTCTATAGAGTAAGATTTAATAAGCTTTTACAGGAGAGCATGTGTTTTTCCCTCCTGGGCGATGTTAAACGTGCACTGTCAGACTTCAATATTGCATAACCTGAAAAAACACGTTGGGATGTTTGTCTTATACTGAGTGTAGCCAAGGACCTCAGGTACATGTTCTATGGCAGACACCCCCAAAGCTCATTTTGCCAGAGCTGGCTACAGAGCACATCAAGAGCTTGAATGGATCTTGTCCTGAAAGGTGAGTGCTGAAGACAGGTAATAGCTACTGCATTTTCTTGTCTTTCGTGGTCTTCCTCCTGTTTCACGCACTGCGGTTCTGTAGCCAAAAACAGTGGAAGGATCAGTAGGTGCCGGCGGAGTCTGGCTCGGTGTTTCGCCTTGAATTTGATCACTTTGGTCACAGGCATCATCATGTTTTCTTTTTAAATTCTCTGTCTTCAACCAGCAGTCCCGTTTCTCTTTTTAAATTTATCTATTCCACTTCCCCTAAAAGAAACTACGTATAAGTAAAGTTAGAGGGGGTTACCTGAAACTTAGTCTTGCCGCATCAAGAGCTGGCTCCCGGCACAGGTGGAGCTGAGCTGCCCATGGCGTCTCCTTGGGCCGGGTGCACATGGTCTTGGGTGATGCACTTGATGGCACATTTTCGTGTGAGCAGACGTGCCTAGGCGTTAACTCTCAAAAACATCACAAGCTCAGAAATAGAACTTTCTTGTCCCAGGACAAGTTTTAGGCAGCTCTCCAGTCTGCAGAAGGAAAAGCAGTTATGGAAAAGAAGAATTGGCACAAGGGATCGGTAGTCTGAGACATATTTATATTAGTGATATTAAAGGCATGGTTTATTATAGTCTTTCCAAAAGAACAGATGGAATCAGATGCTTACAGAATGCCTGATGCATTTCTCTAGAACCTTGAGCGTTCTCAGGATACTTTGAAAACGTCTTCCTTTTATTGCTGATCGGAGAGATGTCAAAACTGGTTGATTGATTTGCCTGCAAGTCCATAGCTGGGAGGAGTTGGGATTATGACCCTGGCCTCCTGGCTCCAGGGCGGTCAGGTGGTCTGGAGTGGGAGAAGGAGAAGAGAAAGAGAAGAGAGAGAGAGAAAAGCAAGGAAATGCCAAAGAAGGGTGATAAGTGGTGGTTGCCTAGTCAGAGCTGCAAACGGTACTTGGATTTTTGTAAAAGGATTTTTTTTTTAGAGCATTTTTAGGTTCACAGCAAAACTGAGCAGAAGCTACAGAGGTTTCCATATACTCCCTGCCCCCACACCTGCTTAGCCTCCTCCGCTGTGCGCACCCCTGCGAGCATGGTATGTGTGTTATAATGGAGGAACCTACGCTGGCACACGACCACCCAAGGTCCGTAGTTTACATTAGGGCCCACCCTCACCAAGCAGATGTAAGTAGGGGCCCAGGCTGGAGGAGGGGCTTGGCCCGGCCCTCGAAGGAGAGGGAAGGCCTTGACCGTCACCACCCTCAGAAGTCTAGACACACCTCTTGTACCGCATGTTGGCGTCAGGTTGTTCTCCTGGTGGACTTGGCTCCCTCCTACGTCTCCAGTAACTGGGGGTACTTTGTGAGCCGGTCCTAGGGGGAGGCACCCACCCGGATCCAGGGCAGTATGAAATGTGAAGAGGCATCATGGACTAGTCATGAGGATGTCCCCTCCCTCCCAACACCTGCAAAGCAGAATTGGATTGTTCTCTATGTTGCGAATTGTGCTCTTGTAACTCATGCATGGAGCTTGTTGCAAATAGGGCTCTCCCTGGAAGTTGCCAGATCAAATGGTAACACTCGACACAATTAGGCAGCCGTTTTCCAAAGCAGGGTCATTGCTGAGTAACATCACACAGTCCTTCCTCCCCTCGGTACCTCCCCAGCCCCCCTGGCTGGGCTGCCTGTGCTCCTGTCCTCATAGATGGTCATTCTCCCTCTATAAAGTGATATGTTCCCATTCCCAGTTTCATGTATTAGCCACTTCTTTATTGAGTTGCCAAGAATATATCTATTTATAGCCACCTCTTGGATTAGTTGTTTCGTTGATTTTTGTTATCTTCATTCCCTTCTTCTCTCCTTAAACTTACTCTGTTTTTCTTTTTCTTTTTTTTTTCTTTTTTTAAGATTTCATTTATTTGTGAGAGAGAAAGTGAGTGAGAGGGAGAGAGAGCGTACACGCACACAGCAGCGGGAGGGCCAGCGGGAGAAGCAGACTCCCCGCTGAGTGGGGAGCCCATTTGGGGCCTTGACCCCGAACCCTGGGATCATGACCTGAGCCAAAGACAGATGCTAAACCCACTGGGCCACCAGGAACCCCCGTCTTTCTAACCTTTAAAGTTGAGTGCTTATTTTGTTTTCAGTCTTGTTAATAAAAACCTCAAAGGCTGTAAGACTTATTTTGTTTCTAAATGTGGCTCTGGCTGCAGCCACCGATGGTTGGCCTATAACGTTTTTTCTGTAATTTTCTAAAAAATATGCAATTACAGTTTAGATTTCCTTTGTGAACAAATGTTATTTAGGGGAGAGTTTTAAGATTTCTAGGTGGTGGTTGTTTTTTGTTTTGTTTTTAAGTGGCGGTTTTCTGTTAAAAATGTGTTGCCTAGTTTTAATGCTTTGTGGTCAGAGAATATGTCTTTCTCAATCTTTAGGGTTTGTTGGAGATTGCTCTCTGTCCTGATTTGTAGTAAATTTTTATAAATGTTCCATCAATGTGTTATCCAAATGTCTCTAAGACCTCTAGTCCCTTTTTGATACGCAGTTTACCTTTCTTTTGACACGTAACCAAAATGGCTCAAACCTCTATTCCACAAACTGTAGGAAGATCCATGCCTTTCACAGATTCCCTAAGACATTTAAAAAGAATGAGTTTTATTTATTTATTCCTGAGAGACCCAGAGAGAGAGGCAGAGACACAGGCAGAGGGAGAAGCAGGCTCCCTGCGAGGAGCCTGATGCAGGACTTGATCCCAGGACCCCGGGGTCACGCCCTGAGCCTCCCAGGTGCCCTTACCCAAGACATTTTGGGTGGAGGAACTTGCATTTCTTGGTCTACTTCTTAGTCTACACTACAGACCATGACCTTATTCAGACCGTGTTGTGACCGACCTGCCATGCTGCAGCATCAAACCCCTCCGTGACTCAGGGGCTGAGCACAAGAGAGATCTCGCGCTGGCTCCTGCTGCAGGTCTCTTACTTTTCGGAGGGGGGCCCTATCCCACGCCTCCCTTACTTAGAGACTTAAGCTGATGGATTTGTCACCATCTGGAAAGTGTGGGTGGCTGCAGCAGGGGGATGGGCTCTAAAACGCTTCTTCCCAGAGGAGCTTCTGTTCATAGTTCATTGATCACAAGAAGACACAGGCAGTACCGAGCCGGACGCGAGTGGGAAAGGATCATCCACCTCTGTACCCGGAAGTGGAGAGGACGCAGATCCCGGGGAGCAGCGGGGAGCAGGCGTGGCCGTCCTGCCCAAGGAGCTCCCTGTGCGTCATGCATTTGCCCTCACCAAACGCTGTCCTCTCGCCTTCCTCCTCCCAGAGCACCAGTAGCGCCAGGCTCTGTGCTTGTCAGGCTCCGGACCAAAGGATCAGGCTCACAGAAGGTATTTACAGCAACGGGCTGGAAACGACTTTGAAATTTAGTTCAGCATTGATGACTTTTGAGATTTATCGGCCGTTCTCCATCACGGCTAATTCCCGCCTGTGTGTTTCTGTAGGCCCCTGTTCCGGCCGCGTTCCTGTCCAGGGCACCTGCCTACTCCTGCATCCCCCCACCTTTCCCCATTTGCTGCCGGTGTCCACTTCTGATTCCCTGGTTACTCTTTCTGCAAGGCTGTCGATCCCCTCGTTTCCCCATCTTCATCCACATCAAGGCTGGTAGGCGTTGGCAGGTAAAAGGAACTTGTTTCCTTTGCCCACAGTGTTTCTGACATGAAATGTGTGAGGTTTTTTGTTTTTGTTTTGTTTTGTTTTTTTTACACTGACCAATTCCATAATGCCAGAAGAATTCAATTCAATCCTGACACGACCTAGCAGGAGTTGGCATCAGATACAACAGGTTAAGGGCTCAGTCTCACAAGACTACACTCACTTCAGAAGCCACTTGCAAGCCCAGGTCTCTGCACACTTCTGATTGGCTGTGAATCAGGAGTTCCCCAACAGCCCACAGAATTTAGGGAATTGCTTACGTCTCCTGGTTTATTATATAATAAATGATAAAGGATACAGATGAACAGTCAGATGAAGAGGTAGAGACGGTGAGGTCTGGAAGGGTCTCAAGCACAGGGCTTCTGTCCCTGTGGAGTTGGGGTGGGCCACCCTCCTCCCATGTGGATTCACCAACCTGGAGGCTCCCCAAATCCTGCATCTTAGAGATTTTTATGCAGCTTCATCACAGAGACATGATCAATTATTATTAACTCAGTTCCCAGCCCCCCTCGCCGTGCTAGAAGATGGGAGATAGGGTTGAAAGTTCTAGGTCTTTCTGGTGACCCGCCTCCATCCTAAAGCCCACCAAGAGTCACTTCTTTAAAACAAAAGATGCTCCTATAATCCAGAAAGCTCCAATAGATTTAAGAACTCTGTATAAGACACGCCTATCCTCCCTGTCACCCAGAAAATTCCAATTGTTTTAGGAGCTCTGTGTCAGGAACCGGGGGCAGAGACTAGTATATATATATTTCTCATTTCACAGCAAGGGAGGCAGGAACTCACTTTCCTTTTCGTAAGAGGCCCATCAAAAAGGTTCTTAGACCCGAAAAATAGAACAAAACAAAAAACATAAAAACTGCACTATCTCCCTCAAGATAAATGATGCTTCTAGAATGAAGAAATGCCTTGCTGGACTGTTTAACAGGCATTGTGCCCTGCTCTCGATGCGTGCAGTGAAACCGCTTTCTATAAGTTTATGTTCAATATATACTTTGTCATCCAAACCTATTGGTCCCTAAGTTTGTATTGTGAGTTGTGGGTATCAAGGGATACATTTAAGCCTAACTGATCGACCTGTTCAGGCTTTTGTACCCTCTCCCCTTACTTTTTAACCTTTTTAATTTGTTATGAACTGAGAAGTGTATTAATGTCATCCATTATTATTTGGATCCCTTTCTTTTCTTTTCTTTTTTTTTTAAAGGTTTTATTTATTTATTCATAGAGACACAGAGAGAGAGAGAGAGACGCAGAGACACAGGCAGAGGCAGAAGCAGGCTCCATGCAGGGAGCCTGATGCAGGACTCGATCCTGGGTCACGCCCTGGGCTACAGGCGACGCTAAACCGCTGAGGCACTGGGGCTGCCTGATCCCGTTATTTTCTAACTAATTCTCATTTGCTTTTGATTATACACATATGTATATGTAGCCTATATGTATCTATAACGAATATGTGTATATACATATACATCAAAATATATATAATTTAACACTATGTTACTTGATGCATAACATCAGTCCTTCAATATGATATTTTCATTGTGGGAATTACTCTTTTCAAATATAAAAACAATCTTTGCCTTGTCTAGAGGTTTTTACCGTGAGTTTTGTTGTATGTGGTATGAATGTTGTTTGTTTACATTTATTTTTTCCTCGATAGCTAATAATTTCTTTTTTTTTGATAGCTAATAATTTCTTTTTTTTTTTATTTTTTTTTTAATTTTATTTATTTATGATAGTCACATAGAGAGAGAGAGAGAGAGAGGCAGAGACATAGGCAGAGGGAGAAGCAGGCTCCATGCACCGGGAGCCCGACGTGGGATTCGATCCGGGGTTTCCAGGATCGCGCCCTGGGCCAAAGGTAGGCGCCAAACCACTGCGCCACCCAGGGATCCCCTAATAATTTCTAATCATGTTGAATGACATACGCATATCTTTGTATAAGCAGCCTAGAGGTGGATTTTTTTATTTTTATTTTATTTTTTATTTATTCACGATAGACATAGAGAGAGAGAGAGAGAGGCAGAGACACAGGCAGAGGGAGAAGCAGGCTCCAGGCAGGGAGCCCAACGCAGGAGTCGATCCCGGGTCTCCAGGATCGCGCCCTGGGTCGGAGGCAAGCGCTAAACCGCTGAGCCACCAGGGATCCCCCCCCAGAGGTGGATTTTGTTTGGTTCCCACACACCTCCTGTGATCGTCGCTTCTTATTTGTGTCTTCCAGTCCCTCGCTGCAGCGTGGGATTGGAGTCCGTCCCGCCCCTGGCTGCGTTGCAGACGAGCACTGCCGTCCTGGTGCAGGTGCCGCACGTGGCAGGAGATGCTCACGAGAGGTGCGGAGCAGCTCTGGCCTCTCAAGGAACCGCTCCATGTGCTGGTGGGAAGGTTGCTGAAATTTCTGGGGAGGACAGAGCCGGGAGGCAGGCAGTGGGGGAGGAAGAAGGTGTCACCGCCATCTACTGAGCTTGGTCTCCTCCAAGTGACAAAGAAAGGTGCCTGTCAGTCACTACCTGGGCCTCTCCTTCTAATCTCTTAGGTCTCGTGATGAATAAACGCCCATCGCCCATCGTTGCTCTGGCTCTAGTCTTATAGTCTTTGTGAGTCATGATCTGATTTAACGTGTGACTCAACATGGGGTTTTAGTGAAAAGTCGAGGGAGAGTGAGTAAATGGATCATTAGGTAGACACCATCCTCAACTGGCGTTTCTTATAATATTTGTCATCATTTACAACATTTTTGGTCACCCATGACCAGATTTTTGTTTGCATTTATAAAAAAGTCTCTCGACTAGTGTTTAATTTTCTTTTTAAATAAACCAGCTATAGAAACAATTGCTACGCCTCTTGGTTTCCTGGGCTTTGGAATCGGATGAGCCCACGGCGAGTGTTCAGCTCGGCCACTTATTAGCTGTGTTTCTGAGAAACGTAAATGCCACGGGCCTCAGTTTCCCGTCTGTAAGATGGGAATAACAATTTCCGCTCTAAAGAGCGGTGGCGAAGATGGGAGGCGATCTATGGTATGTTTGCCAGAACTTGCTGTCTTTGGGCCTCACGCGGATGTGAGAAGCTGAACCGCAGAATTCTCAGGGAGGTGGAATCAGAACATCGCTTGAATGAATTAAACGTCTCAAAACAGTACGAAGCCCCAAGTGTCCGTTTGATAACAGGGGTGGCCTTCCTCCCCTAACGGAGCCCTTGGAGCGTACCGGCTGGGCTGTTTCCGCCGCCCTCCAGGCTGCTATGATTCGAGTATTTCATTCAACTTTTGTGTGTTTGTTTAAATCAAGTATGGAAAGAACTAGATTCTTTACAAATCTTAATAAGATTTTCTGAACTGGGCAGCTTCTTGAAAGGCACAGGAGCAAATCTAGATGTTCCCTAACAGGGTAAATAGCTTCTCCCAGTCCCTAGCTCTCTGTCTCGTCTTCTTTGTTTAGAAATTTCAGCTGAACCTGGGGACCGACCTCAGGGGACTGCTATGCTTGCATCATGAGGCCCAGAGGAGATTTTGCAAAACCACCTGAATGTTGTGGGTCAGCACAGTCAAGGAGCCGTCACCAGTTTTCTGTCTACCCGATGGGCACAGAAGCAGTTTGTTTATTTTATTTTTTAAGATTTTATTTATTTATTCACGATAGACACAGAGAGGGAGAAGCAGGCTCCCTGCAGGGAGCCCGATGCAGGACTCGATCCCGGGACCCCGGGGTCACGCCCTGGGCTGAAGGCGGCGCTAACCACGGAGCCACCCGGGCTGCCCAGTTTAAATTTCACCATAATGTGAGGAGTCTTCTATAGAAACCTCAGCCAGCCCGTGTCGTTTCTATGAAAATGTGGTTGCCTGACCCTGTATTTCTACAGAAACTAGCGTTAGGGCGGCGTGGTGGGCAGCGCTCCGACTCCGGCCGGCTGGCCCACCCCGCGCGCTGCTCCGTGAGCCTCGGTTGTGCTTCGTGCCGGCCTGGCTCTCCTTCCTCTGGACACAGTCCTTCTGCGGGGGATGCAGCAGAAGTCATCGGCGTCCAGCTGACTGTTCTCGGTGTTTCTGTTCTGCTCCCTGGACGCTTGAGGACGACTCCGGTTTGTGTACACGGCTTCTTCCCTTGCCCTGTGGGGGCAAGGCAGGGGGAAGGCAGGGCTGCCTAATTAAGCCTGTTCCGCGGCTTCTGGGGTGCACGGTGGGGGAAGAGGGACGGGGCCTGGAGGGAGAGGTGGGCAGGGCAGGAGAAAAGGAAGACAAATTGAGTGAGGTTTCTGCATAATGGAGGTGAAGCTATGGGGGGGGAGGAGGAGAAAGAAGGGGGCCAAGGGTAGACTAGGCTGAGCCGAAGGGGAAAGGCCTGTCCAGCTGCCTTAGGCGAGTGCCGTGCATCGGGGAGGAGAAGGGAGAATTTAAGAAGGACTGCCGGGTGAAGGACGGATGATGGAAAACTGCGTCTGAAACTAGTGATGATCTCTATGTTGCCTAATGGACTTTAAATAAAAAATAAAATTAAGAATTAAAAGTACTGCTGGAGACTCTATTCTTACCAGCGCTTGAGAAATCCAGGCGAAGGATTTGGGATATTTTAAACTTTGTGTTGCATGAACCGTGTCCCCAGGACTGGCCCCCTCCCCCCCATAAGGACTCAGTTCCTCTTTCGTTACTCATCCCCGGCACCCTGTGCCCTCTTAGCGTTTAATCCCGGGAGTGCCCTTCGTTCCCTATTTCCCTGCTCCCGCGTCTCACTGTGGGCTTCCTGTGACGAGGCTCGTCCTCATCAGTGGTGTTATCGGTCGTAATGAGGCAATCGCGATAATTGGGAGAGTCGGAGAAAGCACCGCAGGGGCTGAAAACCCAACCACCACTCTTTGAACTCGAGAGTCGAAAATCTTAAAATTCTTTCTCCTAATCGACTTCAAAATTGTGAGCGCTTTCTGTGGGTGATGTCCCAGTGTCTAGAAGAAGCCTTCATTCACGAACACTCCGCAGAGCCACGCCTAGGCCTCGTATGTGCAAGGGGTCCTTCCGGGGCTGCGGAGGACAGAGATGGGTCAGGACTGCATCTGCAGGACTCTTGGGCTTTCTTTTTCTTTTTTTTAAAGATTTTATTTATTTATTCATGAGAGACACAGAGAGAGGCAGAGACACAGGCAGAGGGAGAAGCAGGCTCCATGCAGGGAGCCCGACGCAGGACTCGATCCCAGGTCTCCAGGATCACACCCCGGGCTGCAGGCAGCGCTACACCGCTGGGCCACCGGGGCTGCCCGGACTCTTGGTTTATAAGGGACGGATAAAGCACGTGTCCACATAGGGTGATGCAAGGTGAAGGGCGCTCACTTCTGACAACGTGGCTCAGGGAGTTCAGAGCATCAAGCACAGTGGTGGTTTCCTGGGCAGGACCGACCCTAACGTGTATCCCTTCAGGCCCCCATTGCCCGAGCTCGGGTGTCGCAGAGCGTATCCCGGGAGGTACCAGCCATCGTCTCCCCTCCCTTGGTCTTTCCCTGTCTCTGACCCCCACTTCCCTGGTGGTAATAATACTGGGGTTCCCTACCTCCGACTCTCCAGTGCCCCCTTCCCAGCAGGGGGATATTTACCCAGACCCTTCACCCCCGAAAGGCTCCCCTGGGCCCCACTCCCCGCCTCGCACCAGGTTTGAGCCCTTGGTAGATGCCGCTGGGCTGACTCTCCCATTTGGAGAAATGCGAGGGTGGGTGTTTTGGAGAAAAAAGTGCTGGGTGGCATTGGAGGGTTAATCCTACTTCCCTAAGCCATTCCCAGTCACGTGGGTCAGTTGCTTGTCCCTCGTCAACTGTTCTCTCCCTTTACGGATGAACTCATTTCCCCCGGTGCACTTGTTCGTGTGGGCTGTGCACCCGTCGGCTGCGCTGGTTCGGGCCGTGCAAGGGGCCCCTGCTCCACCGGCCGGTGCTCCTGGTGCCGTGATGCTCTCGGGGTCCCCAGTGGGGAGGAGGTGGCGGGCCCTGTGGAGAAGTGGGCAGAAGGCGGTGCTGAGGCTGGGCCCCGGCTTTCTAATTCTGGAGCTGAGAACAGACTGGTTTCCTTGACAACAGAGATGAAGTCTGCTCGCAGGCCCCTGGGGGTGGGCTTTGTGTGTCTGTGGAGAGCGCGGGGACTCGGCGACAAGAAAGGAGATCCTTTCTTCATCGGTGCAGCAGCCCGGTCCTGAAAACTCGCCAGCTCTTACTGTATTTTAAAAATATCATAAACGTCCCAGGTGGCTCGGCGACATCAGTTACGCCGTCTACGCGCTGGCATCCAAGCGACGCGTCCTCCCTTGCTTCCCGCCCCATTGTTTCTGCTCCTTGACGTATTTTACCAGCAACACCTTGATAACACGTCTTAAGGCGTCAGTAGGTAGGTTCTCACCGGGCGCTCTTGACGGCCGCATGAAAAGCATTTTTTCCTCCTTTAGCTAGAAGTGATCCGCGTGGCCAGGCAGCTGGGCGGTCGTGGAGTCCGCGCCCGACAGGCTGACGCTGGCTCACGTGGCATCCTCCGGACAGGCTTTGGGACCCAGGCCCTTCCCTGATGCGAGCCCGCAGGTTCAGCTTGCTTGGCCCCCAGGCCGACGGCAAGGCAGCCTGTCTTGGGCGCGGTGGCTGTTTAATTCGTGCACCACCCCCTTCCTCAAAGGGCGGCCTGCAGGTCGCAGGGGAGAAGGCAGGCCGGGGCGATCTCACGCCTCCCGCAAGCGGCAACATCTGCTGCCGGAAAAATGCGGGGAAAGGATCTGCAGCATCGTAGCCCGAGGCAGATGTGACACACGTGGCCACGGGACCCTGAGCTCACACGAGCAGCGCGTCTGTTCCAATCCGCCTTACTCTGCGCGTGTCGTGTCGGTGCACAGCACTCGGGTGCCGGCTGGGTTAGATGGGAGACTGAGCAGCACCCGTGGGCCAAGAGTGACGGATGGGATGGGAGCTAATTAGCAGAGGAAGGCCCCTCGGACAGGTGCACGGACAGGCAGCGGGGGCCGCGACCCGGTACCTCCCGGGGATATTTTTGGGCAAGTCCTTCCTCTTGTGGCTCAAACTTCGCTCTCGCCTGCCCCCCTCTCCCGGTAGGCAAAGGGCGAGCTGTAGCCTCCTGGAGCCGCCCGCGAGGCCCTCTGATTCTTTCATCCTCCGAAGGGAGGACCCCGACCCCCCAGGCAGGCAGGGGGCCCCCCTCACAGGAGCATCCTCGGCTCGGCTTTTTACGTGGAGGCGACCTCCCCGCCCCGGGACCTTGCTACCCTGTGGGTCCCGGCAGACCCTGTCCCGCATCCCCGCTCCCGGCACGTCTGAGGGCCAGCGAGGATGGCCAGGGAGACGGCGAGCCCGCCTCTGACCCACGGGGCACCGCCGGGCGCCAGGTCGCAGGGCGTCTCAGAGGCTGCCCACGGGGGCCCAGAGGCCCAAGGACGTCCAGGGCTTGTTCTCATCGCCGAGCAGGTCGGTGCGAGATGCAGGACCAGGCCCCCGGCTCTTCCCGCGGGACCGCTTCTGACGGAGTCGCAGCAGCCTCCTTGCCGGCGGGGCCTCGACATGCGGGCCACAGAGTCCCCAGAGCCTCCGTCAGGGTCCTGGGCGGCACAACTGCTCTCTCGTAGGGCGAGTCTGGCTGAGAGAAACGCGAGGTCCCGCAGTGCCGCCTCTACCCTGTCGCACGCACTGGGTTGGGGGGGCGCCCTCGTCGAGAGTGAGGTGCCGGCCGAGCTCCCGCGCATCCCCCGCCCGGGCCGCAGCGCGGGGAGGAAACGGGGCGCCTCCCGGGACGCAGCCCTCCGCCGCACGACGGTCGCAGGTGGCACTCCTGAGAAACCGCGAGGCGTTAATTAGCAGAAGCGCCGCGTGTTTAAGATGCGTGGTTTTAAATAACTATTAAATCAAGCCTGCTTCGCAGAGCTGAGACTCCGTCTGCTCCAAAATCTAAGGCGCTGAGTTTTGCTTCATGCACTGAGAGAACCGCTTAAATGCACCTGGAAGTGATGGTTTGGGGTCACTTTGGTTCCCTTGGACGTAGAAACTGAGGCACAGAGGCCCACGGGGCTGGCTGTGCTCGGGGCCGGCTACACTAAGGCACGAGTGTGCACCTCGCGGAGCAAAGGCCTGAGTGGCTCCTGGCGTCCAGCGGGCACGTGAGGGGACGGGGCTTGGGCCCCAGAAGCCGCATGACAGGGCTCAAATGCAAAGACCGAGCCCCCCGGCTTTCCGCAGGGGTGAGGCGGGTGGAGCCAGGGAGCCCAGGCCGCCGGGCCAGGCTATCCCCGGGTCCCTCCTTGCACAAGTCACACGCCCTCAGCCTCTGTCTTCTCAGGGTTCGGTGAAGGGAGCGGGGAGCTGGGCTGTGTGTCCGTCGGGCGCTCGCGAGGACGGACGTTCCTCGGCGGAGGGCGTTCACCGTGGGCCGGGCCGTCTGCGCAGGCGACAGGAGGCGACACGGTCCCGGGGCCGCCCAGGACCCGCCCAGCGGGAGGCCATTCTGCCGGGGAGGGGGGAGGCTGGAGGGAGGCTGGGGATGCGGGTCCACCCGCCCTGGGGCCAGGGCCCCTCCCGCGGGAAGCTGCACGGAGGTGGGCGGCCCGGGAGGGAACTGGCGAGGAGGACAGGCCGCAGGAAGCCGAGGGTGGGGGGGAGGCGGGTGGCGGGAGCAGCCCTTCGCTGGGACGGTCGCTCTGGACTCTGTGTCCTTGAGGCCAGAGGAGCCTTGGCTGAGACGCGCGGCTCGGCCGCCAGGAGCCCGCGGGCATCGCGAGGGGCGCTGAGCACCTTCTGCGCCGGACTCGCCCCGGACGGACACGAGGCCTTCGGGGAAGGGAAGGAGGTCACGGGGTTGCACCCGTGACCCCGAGGACTCCCGCGTCCACACGGGGCTTCTGCCGTGAACAGTTCCCAGCAGGCCAGTGTCCGCGGCAGGCTTTTCGAGAACGCCGCCTGGACCGTCACACGAGCACCTGCTCGGAGAGGGTGTCCGGTCAGCACCAGGCAGACGGGATGGGTTTGCTGTCCCCTCACCTAAGGGAAGGAGGGGGCACGGCGGTCACATGGCGCCGTCAGGCCGCACGCGCACAGGCGCTCTTGCCACAGACCCCTCCCCGGGCGTCAGGCTCCTCATCGGGGGGACCCCAGCCCGCTCGGCCCTGCCACCGTGGGCTCCCCGGCCCGGCCGACGGGTGCAGAAATGACCCCGCAGGCCGTCGTGGAGGAGAGCTCGGAGGCGTAGACGGATCCTCCCGCAGCCACATCCCTGACGTCCACACCGCGTGCCGTGCTGTGACCTCAAGGATGCGCTTCAGTGACCGGAAGCCCTTTGCGATGACTCGAGGTTTTGCGTGTCCTGACTGTGAAACGGGGAGTGGGTGGCCACACAGCTCCTGAGCCCCCTTCTCCGCTGCTGCTGCCCTCGCACCTCATGCTGCTCTTCTCCCAACACGGTGCCTTAGACGCGCCCTCCCCGATGGTCCCCTGATTCTCTCTCAGCTCCCTTCCCCGTCCATCCTACCCCACAAAGCACGGAAGAGCCACTGAGGCCAGGGGGCTCCTCCTGGAGGTCAGGGAGGCGAGGCTGCGGGGCGGAGAGCTGGGAACACCCATGCAGTAGTCGTCTTTGTCCCGACTCACGTGCAGGGGTGAGTAATAGCAGGAAAAGACGCCAGCCTGGTGGCAAACGCCAGGTGCCAGAGCCACGAAGCGCCAGAGAACCAGGCGCTGGGGAATGGGAGGGCCTTGGCCTGGGGAGGGGAGAGCTGGGCCCAGGCGGGCTGGAGGGTGGCCGTGTGTCTGGGGCGGGCGTTCCCTGCAGACACACTGGCCGAGGCGTGAAGGCCGAGAGGACTTGGTCCTGTTCCCCGGGAAGACGTGGCCCGGGGGCCCTGCCCTGCCCTGAGCCCACGCTGACCCCGGAAGCCACCTCCCCCGCTGCTGACCGAGCGCAGAGGGCGTCTGTCTGCAGCCTCCAGAACACGGGAGCTGCCGCGTGATCCAAGGGAACAGCCATCGTGGCTCCGGATGCGGGCGATGCCACGGGTTTGTGACCCGCTTTAGGGACAAAACCGTCTATGTGGATTGGATCGCAGGCGGGGCGCTGGAGACGGATCCGTGGGAAACGAACATAGTGAGGTTGTTAAAGACAAAATTTGAGAAGGTTTGAAGGTCAGTTGGCTTTTATTCAGTAATTCGTGGATCGGGGAGCATCGGAGGGAGCTGGGAGGAGCTGACGGAAGGGAAGGGCTGCACAGGCAGGACCTGGCTGGACCCTTAGCAAAGGAATGGACAACAATGTTCCAGGAGAGGCCACCTCCTGGTGGTGGATGGCCTCCTCGTCCTTGGGGTGGGGGGTCTTGGTGGTGGATGGTCTCCTCGTCCTCGGGGTGGAGGGTCTTGGTGGTGGATGGTCTCCTCGTCCTTGGGGGTGGGGGGTCTTGGTGGTGGATGGTCTCCTCGTCCTTGGGGTGGGGGGTCTTGGTGGTGGATGGCCTCCTTGTCAGGGACCAGGACGGGTTCTGCGTGACCCCTGATTCCTACAGGCCACTCAAGATGACATTTCCGGGGGCGGGGGGGGGGCTTGGACTGCAGGCAGCTTAGACAGTGAGCCCCGGTTTGGTGACTTGGCCTAGCATCACGACTCCATTTGGGGCTGCTGGTTTTCTCTTTAACTAGGCCAACGGGGCGTCTGCCTCTTCTGCCCATGCCTACGTTGCCCTTGGCAGACCAGCTTTTTTTTGTTTTTTTTAGCCCCAGGCTGTTTTAGTGGGTGAGCTACCCCACTCCTGCCCCCACCCTGAGACGTACCGGTGGCCTCTGCTCTGTCGAGCAGCCTGAGCTTCTCAACACCCACTCCCACGTCGAAGAGCCCAGGCTACACGACAGGCGAGTTCTCGTTGCCTCTTGGACCAAGCATTTTCCACTCCGTAAAAACAATAGGGAAGGGCTGCCTGGTTGGCTCAGTTAAACGTCTGACTCTTGATTTCGGGTCATGATCTCAGGGTCATGTGGGGCTGCGCGCTCAGCATAGAATTGCTTGTCCCTCTCCTTCTGCTCCTCCTCCTCCTCTCTCTCTCTCTCTCTCAAAATAAATAAATGAATAAAATATTTAAAAAAACACAAGTGCTGATGCATAAGTCTCCGTCGGGTTCACCGAAGGTGGGAAATGGGGACTCGATCACCCGCGTTTCCATTCTCCTAGGAATTATTCGGGGCCCTCGTAAGCCGGGATAAGGAGATCTTATTTCGTTTTTGTTACTGTTGGTTTTTTTTTTTTTTTTTTCCATCCAAAAGGATGAGACCACTTCTTGGTTGACCCTGTTAGAGAGTGATGAACAGGAGCCGTCGGAACCCATTAGTACCGCCCCAGTGAGCTGCTGTTCAATTCAGAAGCATCGACCGGGCCTGGGGAGCCGTGCCGCCCCAGCCCGCGCCCCGCTTCTGCTCTCTGTCCTCCAGCCCTTCGCTGTCACGGTGGCCAAGTGTAGCAGTTGACTGGATCTGCGACCTCCGGCCCTTTGTTCCACGCGTCCCCTTTATCATCACGGGGCTGCCGGTGACAATATGCTCTTACGCGCTCACTACTCAGAGCGCGGTCTGTGGACCGTGAGCAATGGCATCACTTAGGATCCTTGGAGAAGTGCGGCGTCTCCGGCTCGCCCCAGGCGACTGAACCAGAGCCTGTAGGTTGGTAGATCCCCCGGCAGGTCGTATGCATGCGAAGGTTAAAGTAGCGCCCAGACGCTCTGGAGGCCAGAAGTGCACAACCGAGGCTGCGCGGCCTCCAAAGGCTCCAGGGGAAGAATCCCGCCTTGCTTCTTCCAGCCGCTGGGCTGCTGGCGTTCCTGGCCTTGCAGCTGCGTCACGCCCATAGCTGCCCGTCTTCCTGGGGCCGTCTTGTCCGTGCGTCCCGTCAGGGATGTGTGCTGGGATTCGGGGCACACTTGGATACTCTAGGACGATTTCAGCGTGAGATTCTTAAATTAATCTCATCATTCAGGATCCATTTTCCAAATAAGCCCCAATTGTCAGGTTCCGGGAGTTAGGTCATGGACGTGTTTTTTGCGGTGCCACTGTGCGACCTACTACAGACCCCCTCGGACACGTCCGTGCTTCCACGCCGCATGCCAGTGCTCCCCCTCTCAGTGGTCCAGCCTGGAGTTTGGGTTCACTCGCGCCGCTGACCGTCGCCAAATAATAGCAGCATTCTTGAATGTGTCTTCCGTGACAGATCGCGTCCTATGCGTTTTCCAGGGATGAATCCTTTTGGCTGCGACAACCCTTTGGGGTTGCTATCATAATCACCACCCCCCTTTACAGATGGGGAAACGGAGGCATGGGGTGGCTCAGTAACATCTAAAATCTCACAGCCAGCAGAGGTGAGCCTTGGGCACAAACCAGTCTGCGCCAGAATCTGTGAGCTTTGTCATATGATGATGCTTCTGAAATTATGTAATATGTTTCCGAAATCATACAGGGTTCAAAGGTGTAGGAGGGAGATGGCATCACGGCCCTTTGTCCCACTTCCCAGGGAGGCTGGGCACAAAGAAGGCAAAGATGCAGTGTGGGCAGCTATCCTACCCCCACCCTATAGTGTTTGGAGGTTGGGGGGACCCTCCAGGTATTATTTGTTCCACCCCAAGGCATTTTCATTTAGTACTGGATACGTGCACTTTACCACGACACAGCTTGTCCTGGCAAAATGCCTTATGGCTGTTTATTATCAAAGAGCTCTTTAGGGGGATGTTTAGGCCTTTGGGGAGATGTTTAGGCCTTTTGGGGGATGTTTAGGCCTTTAGGGGGATGTTTAAGCCTTTGAGGGATGTTTAGGTCTTTTGGGGATGTTTAGGTCTTTGGGGGGATGTTTAGGCCTTTGGGGGGATGTTTAGGCCTTTGGGGGGGATGTTTAGGCCTTTTGGGGATGTTTAGGCCTTTGAGTGATGCTTAGGGCTTTAGGGGGATGTTTAGGCCTTTGGGGGATGTTTCAGTATGTATCCTATCTTGCTTACTAACCATGTGCAAAACTTCATTTAATTTACTTTAAAAGCCTCTTTTTTTGAGGTGAGAAAGGGGGGGGTCTCCCCCTGTATTCACTCACTTTGTAACCCTCCGTGATTTTCTGCCTTGGTTTGCAGCCCTTTGCCACTTGTATTTTTCCCAGACTGAAAACCTCACCCCTTTCTTGTAATCCCAAGCTCGACTGCCAGGAAGGGCCAGCAGTCCTCCCAAGGCACAAGGCATGTCAGATGTCTGGGCACAGCTTTCTGTGTCTGTAATAAATAGCCAGGTCAGGGGGGTCAGGGAATTAGCTGGAAAAACCTGTAAGCAGTCCAGGCATTCTCATCAGTGATGCAAGGAGAACAGGGTAACAGCACTGGAATCTCTAGATTATCTGCTCGGATGGAAGAGAGAAACCCACCATTTAGAACCGCCTACGGACCAAACATCTACCTGAGTCTTTAGTACAGAAATTCAGCAGCAAACATAATCCGCCTAATTTTATTAAGCCGAGTTTCACGGATGCGTTGACGTTCCCTTGAGAACATCTGATGGGACGGTGAGCCCAGATGTATGCTTGCTGGCAAGGCGGAATCCAGGCTGCAGTTTTAAAAAATCCAATTGTTACGACGTCAATAGGCCACAGGAAGAGTGATTCAATAGTAGCACCTAACGTGTATTGAGCCCATATCGTTTACTAGGCCCTGTGCTTTCATGTATTATTTCGCATAATCGTCTAAGGAGGTTCTGTTCCTGTGTCCATTGTACAGGCCAAGAAACTGAGGTTTAGAGAAATTAATTGATTTGCCCAAATACACGAAGCTAGACAGATGCAGAGCTGGGTTTGATCCGGGCCCCTGATGCTTTCCAGAGTTCTTAGCCACAAGGCCGTAGGGTGGGGCCGCCTCCCTGAGTGCAGGGAGACAGCTTGGACTTCTACAGAGTTACTTGCCGCCCCCCAGTCCCCTCGGTAGTTATTCATCTTCCCTCTGTTTGCCTCAAATCTGTCTTCTCCCAAAATTGGGGGAAAGGCAGGCAGATCTGGGAAGGTTCTGAAAGAAAGGACATGGGAGGTGGGAACTAGCAGCTGTTGAGCACCCAGTATGTGCGAGGCCCTCTGGAGAGCACCCCCAGCCAGGGTGGTTTTCAACCTCAGGTCGTGGATCCATCTCCATTTTTTTGTCTCATCTTGTCTTTTTTTTTTTTTTTTTTTTTTAAGATTTTATTTATTTATTCACGAGAGACCCAGAGAGAGAGGCAGAGACACAGGCAGAGGGAGAAGCAGGCTCCATGTGGGTCTCCAGAATCACACCCCGGGCTGCAGGCGGCGCTAAACCGCTGTGCCACCAGGGCTGCCCTTCTTTTTTTTTTTTTTAATAAATTTATTTTTTATTGGTGTTCAATTTGCTGACACATAGAATGACACTTCTTCAAGCGGATGTCCTGGAGGCGAAGCTGCCTGAGTCTCCAGAGTCTCCCTCAAGTTGCTGCCGTGACGCTTATCTTCCACTTCCTTCTTTCCGAGTTTTATCAGTGACTTTATGGGATCTCAGGAGCCCCTGAAGTGGGAGGTCCTGTCTTACGATCTGCGGATTCAGCTAAGTATTCATGTCAAGTATGGACAAGGGGGGACCCTGATCAAGTCGACAGGAAAGCATCTCGAGGTCCGACTGCAGAGCATGGCTGTGTCGTTCGGGTGGGCCGTGAGCCGTGACAGCAGCCTCAGCGTCCCCAGTCGCTCGGGGCCGCCTGCAGTGACGCCGCAGCCCCCCGCAGTCGGTGGCCGCGATATCCCCAAGGCCCCAGAATTTCTCCCGGATCCTCTGCATCCAGCAGGGACGCAAGAGGACAAAGTGTGTGGAGCAGGCACCTCTGCTCCTAATCACCCAGGCGCCGGGCGATGCACATCACCTCCGCTTAGAGCCTCGCCAGGCCGGGAGGCCGGGGAATTGGGCGCCAGGAAGACGACGACGTGGGTTCGGTGAGCGCGCGGCATTGACCCCGATGCACCCGCACGCAGAGACGGAGAGAGGTTGAAATAGTTCCTCCCTTAGCACCGTCACAATAAAATCCAGGCCGTAAAGAGCCGCGGGGAGGATCACTGGGAGGAGAAGCAAGTCCGGCAGATGCCTCCTGTTGCCCCGTCTTGGTCCTGAGAGGACGAGGGACTCCGTGGCAGCCTGAGCCTCCCTTCCCAGGCTCTGGGGATGTCTCTGCCTTGAGATTGCAGAGCCCAGCACAATTTCCATGCAAGCCTTTAGATTCTCCCACCCTTTAGCCCGTTTCCTCACCATCCCCTCTCCCCGGGCCCGTGGGGTCTTCATCCCAGCCCCAGCTCAGCAAGGCCTGGGTGTCACTGCAGCCGTGAATTTTTACCGCATCCTTTGTCTGGAGGCTTTGGATGGAGTCCGAGCCCGCTCTCGTCCTAGATGCGAGGTCCTCTTAGAATTTCCTTTTGTGCCCAACAGGTAGGAAAGCCCTCCCAAAAAAACCAATGGGGGAAAAAAAAGAACAGCAAAACAATTCTGACCTGAATGTGCTCAATAAAAGAGCATCTGTTTCCATCCCCGTGGCCTAGGACGCCCTTTAGCCTAGTGGACATGGAAGGGCAGGTCCTCACTAGCTGTCTCCGGGTTTCCGGGCTGGAACCGGGACTGGCGAGCGACGAAGCCCCGCCGCGCGATTCAGCGGGTCACGTTTCACTCTCCTGCCGAAGAGCAAATGACCGCGGTTGAGGCCAAAAAGCAGAACCGACTGTTCCGCGTCTGACCTTGACCGAGGGGACGCTTTTCAAAATAGAGCTCCGTGGGTCTCGGGTCCGGTTCGGCCGGAAGTGAAAGGTGGACAAGACGACGGCTCGGGGGTGTCCGCGCCCGGATTCGAGGGCGGCCGGAGGCGCGGAGCAGGGAATCAGAGGACGTGTCAGATCAATTAGGCCGTCCCCTTGACGAGCTTTTATCCACACAGTGTGCACGTTCCGCTGACCTTTTCACTGAGGGGACTGAGCATTTGAAGGCTGGGCCCGGGCTTCCTGCTAGCTCAGCGTTGTCCCTCCGTCACCGGGGCGTCCGCAGCCCCCCTTCGTCCCCCTCACTGAAGGCGGGAAGCCCGCACGGTTTTGCAGTTGGTGGCAGAGATGCCTGACAAGTGGATTAAAGCCGAGGGCCGGAGACTCAAGGTTGGGGCCTCCCTGGGGCCCCCTGGCTCGCAGGGCGCTGCAGCAGCTCTGCCCCCAGGACTGCCGTGATCCCTCCACGAGCCACCCCTGCCCCCAACTCCATCGCAGGCGATTGTGAATCATCCCCTCTGGGGTCCCCGTGCCAGAAATAGGGACCGAATCATCCTTTACGGGGCTTCTCTGAAGCGTAGGAAGCCTGGGCCTCGGGCTTTAGCTGTTTGCTGACCCGCTGCCCTTCCCACCGGGCCCCTTGCATCACCTTCACGTGGAGGAGAAGGACACGTGGTGAAGTGCAAGGGGCCGACAGGCTCTGGAACCAGATGGGTTCAAGCAAGGCTCTGCCCTTGGATGGTCTGCGGCCCCGACCAGGTCACCCCCTGCCCTGGAGCCTCCAGGTCCACCCCTGAGAGTCGGGGGGCGGGGGCCGCCCTGCGCTTCGGCGCTGATGAGAAGGGCCCAGCAGGCCCCTCCCCGTCTGGGTTTAACAGCCCGAATCTTGTTGAGGGAATAATGTCTTCCTTCAAGATCTGAAAACTTGGGTCCTCGTAAACGTGGGCCTCGGGCTTCCAGTCTCCTCTTCCAAAAAAGCGTTGAAAACAAACATTTATCTGCAGTTTCCCGTGTGTGTGTGTGTGTGTGTGTGTGTGTGTGTAGAGAGACACGGTCATCTCAGAGGCGGCCTGCAAGGAGTGTGCTCGCTGTTTGTTGCACACACGCCGTTGTATCCATGTTCGTATTTTTCACCTTAATATGACGGCGGGTCTGTAGCAGGCGGGGACCAAGTCTCCTTTCGTTTGGAGACATCTCCTCTCCTGCCCAGTCCCAGTTCTCGCTCACTCTTGGCCACCGGTAGGTACAGAGCAAATAATCGCGCTTGTCCCGTGAGAGGGAGTGGGGCCGAGTTCGAGTGGTGACAAGGGAGGCCAGGTCAGCTCGTCGCCCAGCCGTGCGACTTCTGGGTGATGGAGGGGTGGGGGGACGTGCCCGCCCACCGGTAGGCCTGGGGCCCGTTACTAGAAGGGCTTTAAAATGCCGCGGACGTGGCTGGAAGGGGGCGTCGGGGATGCTCGGACGCCAGCGCTTCTGGACGTGCGGCGGTCCGTGGAGGGGCCTCCGGAGACGGACGCAGACACTTCACCGTCTCTCTCCTTCCTCCCTTTCTTCCCTTAAACTGTTTTCGTCCTACGTGGTCACAGCAGCTGATACCTAAAGTGGAACTCGGGGGGCTCAGGACCGGGTGGAGCCGGGGACAGGCCTCAGCCGCGCCCGCGGAGGTGCCCTCCCTCTATCTGCGGGGCCAGGCAGGGCGTGGCCGGGCCCAGGGGAGCAGCGGGGCGAGGCCCTGGCCTCCGCCGCCTCCCGGAGGCCCCGGGGCTCGGTCAGTGAGCTCGGGCTCCGACTTCAGGTCCGAGGCTTGGCCGGGAGGCTGTGCTGTGGGGCCGGGGCAGCTGGGCGCCGCCGTGCACCGCGCCTTTGCACCCGGGCTCGGGGCGCTCGGGCCTGTCCTGTTTGGGCAGCGCCCACTGAAGGGGGAGACGGGCCTGCCTGCCCCAGCTCCTCACACAACGTGGGCCCCGTGCTCCTCTTCCAGACCTTCCGCTCCTCGGGAGCCACCAGGAATAACCCGTAGGAGCGCGAGTTCCCACTCCCGTGATTCGTGGCCTGGTCTGCGGGGGACACGGAGGAGAACGGCGGGGTGTGCCCACGTGGGTGCCGTTCCCGGCTGCTCTCCCGGGAGGGCGACAGCGGGACACGCGAGGCGGAGCCTCAGGGCGCCGTTGGGCGAAGAGTCGAGGGTCCCAGGCAGCGGAGGGGCTGCTGGCAGGGGAGGTAAGAGCCCGGCCAGGGGCTGCAGCGACGGCCTGTGGCACCTGTTGTGACCCCCGCTTTGTCCGCCTTTGCCCCTTTCTCCCCGTAACCAGTGCGACCCCGTGACCTTGGATCTGCCCGTCGAGTGGCAGTGGGTCGTGGCACTTCTGCTTCTCAGCAGCCGAGAAGAGCGGCTTGTCACCGAGCAGGAGGCCCGTGCACCAGGGGGCCTGCCACAGGCCCTCCGTTAACGCCCTCGGCTCCCCGTGAGGCCACTGGTCCGCAGCACCTACCGCGAGCCCCCCAGGGACCCCTGGGACCCCAGGGCCCCGCAGTGCGGCCTCAGGAACCGTCAGTGGAGTTCCAGCTCGACTGACATCGGGGCAGCAGGGGCACCAGGTCTGGAGGCAGCTGGGGCACAGGTGCAGGCCCCCCCCCGCCCACCTGCCCGCCCACACCGGGTCATAGCCTGGTGCCGTCAGATAGCGGGTGCAGGGAAGCGGGGAGTAGAGGCGCCATGGGAGCTAAGGGACCGGTGGGGGCGGGGAGGACCTGCTGACCCGAAGGAGAAGGAAATGAGGACGTTCTCCAGGCAGAGGTGAGCTTGGACAAGGCGGGGAGGCAGCCACCGGGTGCCGTCGGGCCCTGGGAATAGCCCAGCGCACCCACGGGAGGCGGCCGGGGTTGGGCAGGCCCTGGGAGACCTACGGGGTGAGGGCCCGGGTCCCTCTCTGCTGGGTGGCAGCCGCAAGGGAAAGACAAAAGCAAGGTCCCCCAGTCGTCCGGTTGGCGATGTGGGGGGGCTTGGGTCTCCGGCACGCAGCATGTGTTGGTTCGAAAAGGCAAATTCAGAATTAAACCTTTATGTTTGGTGGCTGTAAAAAGGATCCGTGTTACAATCTAAATTTGGCTGAATTTCGGCCAGAAGAGCAAGCATCAGCGGGAAGGAAGCACAGGAACGCTGCCCCAGGCGGCGGGAGCCCCGGGTGGGCGCGTGGCAGGGCGGTGACAGCACGGTGGCCCTTCCGGACGGTGACGCGGTTGCGGCAGGGTGCTGAGGCCGCGAGACCGGGGGCCTTGGCGACGGGCGAGGTGTGCCGCGGGAGTGCGGGAGGAGGGGCCGGCTGCGGAGGGGGCCCGGCGCTGGGTCAGGGCTGGCCACCCGCACAGGCCCACCCGCAGTGGCCGGGCGGCACCTGAGTGAGCAAGGGCCCTGAGCGTCGCGGCGCAGTGGGCCACCACCTAGGGCAGCGACCCCGCGCCCGCGCCGCCCTGCAGCCCCGTCCGACGGGACCTGGGAGCAGGGGCCCTGCAGGTCCTGCCCCTGGGAGGTGCCGGGCACCCTGGGCAGGGTGCTGCTTTCTCGTGACCCGGGGCGCCTTGCCTCTCGGCTCTGCCGCAGGTGCACGAACGGCTGGGCGCTAAGCCTGCAGAGCGCGGGGACCTGGGGACGTGGAGCATGATGTGGCCGCTGTGGTCCTGGGGTCCTCGCCCCGCCTGGCCGAGCAAGCAGACCCCGATGGTCGGGGCTCCATGGGGGGTTACGTTTGCCTGATACCCCTCAGCCCTATTTTCATTTTAATAAGGGGGTAATGCTACAACCCAAGGAATGAACCTCTAATAGCAGAATTTTAACAGCAGCTGAGGTCGGGATAGGAGTTAGGGTCCAGTGCATACTGACCTGGGGGACGGGTGCCCGTCTCCGTATGCAGGTGGTGTGGGTCACTCCTGGGGGCAAAAAAATGAGTTCTTTCAGTGGACACAACAAATAGCTCAGACTCTGAGAATCCAGGTCTTGGCAGGTTATGGCCACAGACCTCGCACCCCTGTGGCAGGGGCCGCTGCGGAAGGGCAGGAGCTCGTGCCTCGGGAACGACAGCTCACAAGGCTGCAGGGGCAGTTGGGGGACACGCGTGGCCGCCCCACAACAGACTGGCATCCAGAGGGCCTGCGCCGGAGCGAGCCAGCCTGGAAACGGGGGTGGGCGTGGGACAGAAGCAGCCTCGGGTGGCCGTGACCCCGTTCTAGCTGAAACTAAGGCCCGTGGGAGGGCGACCCCGCCGGCAGCAGGCTCAGCCGAGCGTGGAGAAGAGTCACAGAAGCAACGGGCAGGGCCCTCGGAGAGCTGCGAGCCCAGGACCGGGTCCAGGGGGAGCCCAGCGTGCGTCGGCCGGCCGGGCGGACAGCGGGGCCCCCGCGGGCGCGCAGAGCCTATAGCCCCTCGCACACGCCACGCCTACCGAGACCGGCTCTCCCGGCGCCCGGCCGGTCGGCGAGTCTGCCCAGAGTGGGGGACGCAGCTGAAGTGGCCGGTGAGGAAGGACGGCCGGGGAGCGCCCCGGGGCCGTGTGGGCAGGAGCTGGGGGGCCGCCAGCCGGGGACACAGGCCTCCTCGCTGAGCCCGCGCCCGGCCGAAAGCGCAGAACCATCGCTCGTGTTCCATGTGTCTGAATGTTCTGATGACGAACGTCGTGAAGGGCCGGCCGCGCAGGGTGTGTCCAGCAGTGGCTCATCTCTGTGAACCCCCCGCCCGTGGCCCGTGCCCGTGAAGCCCCCGCGCTGTCCTGCGGCGTGCTGTGTGCCAGGCCGCTCCCGCTTCCTCGGCTGCAGCCGAAATTCTCTCCCACCAGCGGCTGTGCGCTGAGGCTCCTCGTGAAGGGCCGGGGCGCGGAATGGGGCGCCCTATGCCTCCCAGCCTGGCAGCCGAGGGCCTCCGCGCCAAGCGGGATTGTGCATTGTGCTCCCTCGGCCGCGTGGAGAGAGGCCAAGGCTCAGGGGAGGGCTCTCCCAGTTCCTCTCTGAAAAGAACGTCGGCCCTACCTGGGGAGATAATGAAGCCGCCCGTACGGCTCCGTAGACAGGACGGGCTTTGACATCAAATTCCACTTCACGCTCATCTTTAAGAATCTCTCAGCAGCTGATGGGTGAGGAGTGCTGGTGTGGCGGGCAAGACCCTGATACGTGCGCTTGTGTTTTTCAGCCTCCACCCGGATGTTTGAGGTCCTGTAGATGCGGTCGGCGCCCCGAGAGTGAAGCGGGTGCACGGGCCGAGCCCTGAGAAGCCGCAGCCTGGGACAGCGCCGGTCCAGCCTCCTGGTAATTGGTTGGCAGTTTTGGTGGTGATGGGGCGTGAGGCACACTTCTCGGTTGGGTCCGTCTCACCAGGACGAGCCTCCAGGTGCCGGCGGGATTGGGGGACTTGTTGCCGTGAGTCTGAAGGACCTTAGAAGGCACTAGTGCACCCCCCCCCCCGGCAGGGTCCGAGGTCCTCGCACAGCCCCCTTAGTCACCTTCCTCCAAGGAGACGGCGCACCGCCTGCAAGGTGCCCGCCTGCCCGCCTTCCGTCCCGAGCAGCTGCCGCGGGTGCGCCTGTGCGTGGCCCCCTCAGCTAAAATCCCCGCCTCCCGCGGCCCTGCAGGCCCTAGGGAACCAGTTAGGGAACCAGGCTTAGGGCACCGTGGGAACCCAACGGACATCCGGGGACAAGCAGCATCTGGGGCCGGTCAGTCCCAGTGGAGATCCTGACCCCACGTTACCTGCTCGTTACTCCGCTCGTGTCGGGCAAGTTAGCGTCTCTCCCTGAGACCCAGTGTGCCTGTGCCTGTGGACGGTGACGGGGCTGCCCGCCCGCGGAGTGCCCTGGGAGTGACAGTAATCACGGAGACGGTTGCTCGGCGCCCTTGTGTCTCCCGTCCTCTGACGCAAACCGGGCGTCCTGCAGCTCAGCTCGATTCTGACACCCCGCCGGGTGGAGGGCGCACAGTTAACTACGCTGGTTAGCTACAGGTGCACAGTTAACTACCGCTGGTTAGCTGTGGGCACAGTTAACTACTGCTGGTTAGACTTACGGGTGCATAGTTAACTATGCTGGTTAGCTACAGGCACACGGTTAACTACGCTAGTTGTAGGCAAAATCACCAGTAGGAACTGCCCCTGCCTCAGGAGCCACGAGCAGGATCCCCAGGCCACCGCACTTGTCACTCACTTGGCTATAAAGGTGAGGGTTTCCATGCCGCCCTTCCGTCTCTAATTCACTACAACAACGCCAGAACTCAGGGGAGGGACTGCAGTTGTGATTCCAGTTGTATGATGGAGGGGTCAAGTCGGGAACAGCCGATGGAGACAACGCATAGGGCAGGGCGTGGGGAGGGAGGGGATTGGTGCAGAGCTTGTGCGTCCCCTCCTTCTAGAATCTGGGTGTATCACTATCCCAGCTACCACAGGAAGCTCCTTCCAGCCTTGATGTCCAGAGATTTTTAATGGGGAGCTTTATTACTAGTAGGCACAGTTGTTTAAATCATCTGCCACTTGATTTAAAAAAAAATAATTAATCATGAGAAAGAGAGAGGCAGAGAGACAGGCAGAGGGAGGAGCAGGCTCCCTGTGGGGAGCCCAACGCGGGACTCGATCCCAGGACCCCGGGGTCACGCCCTGGGCTGAAGGCAGACGCTCCAGCCCTGAGCCCCCCAGGGGCCCCCATCTGCCATCTGACTGAACTCAACTTCCAACCCCTCCCCCTCTGTCCTCCGTGGCTGGGGATGCGGCTAAGGTTCCAACCTTCTAATCCTGTGCTTGGCCTTTCTTGGTAGCCAGTCTCTCCCTTGAACCATCGAAGGGCCACCGTAAGTCGCCTCATGGGCGTAAATTCAGGTTCAATGCAATGGGCTCATCATGAATAACCAAAGACCCTCCTGACGTCCTTAGGTATTTTAGAAATCCCAAGGCTTTTGGAAGCTCTGCAGGAACTGGGGACGAAGGCCAGATACATTCTTTATGATGTCACACCTGGCCCACCGAGCACTGGCCTCTGATGGTCACCACCCTGCTTGTCCTCTTTTTTGTGATCTCTGGGTTGACGTGTTCCCAGTATCTAATCAGAGAACCAGTCATTCTCGTCGGTCTTTTTCTAGATGCTCAAGATTGAATTAGGTTTTGGGGCTACAACATATAATTACAGTTACTCGGTATGCACCTGTTTACAGTTGAATCACGAGCCTCTTATTGCTCGAGTTCCTAATGCTATGATGATTTTAGCCCCTAAATGACACATAATAAGAGCAAATGCTTAATAGCACTGTTTTGAATACTTCACATACATTAACTCATCTAAATCCTCAGAAGAGCCTAATGAGGTAGCTAAACAGTTCAACCCCCATTTTATACACGGGGGAACCGAGCCACGGAGAGGTTAGGTGACTTGCGCAACGGGATCACATAGCTGCTGCGTGGCATGGTTAAGATTGGAGCTCGTCCTCTTCTTGGTCCGGAGTCCATGCTTTCAACCACAAAGCCGCACGGCACAGAACTTTGGTCTCCTGTGCAACATTTTGGAAGGAAAGGGAGAAGCCCAAAAGGATGCCTCTGGCCCGTAAAGCCGAAGGCTGCTTTTCCGTGGCCGCCGTTGTCATGCTGAGGGGGTCAGGGCTTCCATCTCCTGCCCCCTACCCATTGGAGCATCTCTGGAGTGACCTGCTTGGGTTGGACTCTAAGAAGCGAAGGCAGGCCTGGGGGCCGGGGGGCATGGGCTCCTGTCCAGCAGGACCTGAACTTCCTTGTAGGATCCTTGTGCTTCAGGGAGGGGAATGCGACTTCAGCCTCCACGGACCCATTCCTGAGAATGCAGCCATTCCAGGGGGGAGGAAAGAGGGCCAGCCTTCTCCACCTGAATAGAAAGGATTTAGGCCAGGAAGGCTCAGTACCAGGCTGTGCGGGCCAAAATGATCCGAGCCCCAGAGACTCAGAGGGTTCAGGTGGCTCTGGAGCTGGTGGGACCTGGAGTCGTAAGGAACACAGGGAGCTCATCCCCGTGTGTGTATCCATTGTACCTCCTGGGAGAGGCTGCCTGCCTGTTTTTTAAAAAAAAAACATTGAAGATTGGGGCTACAGAAGTGATATAATTAAAATGGGGGGGCAGTGCCCCTGGGAAAATGTCCGCGGGGCTCTCTGCCCAGGAGATCTGGATGGAGCCTGCATGTCTGCACAGCTCTGATGCAGTCCCGTCGTTTTTGTCCTTGCAACCCCTTGTTGCCTCTCGTTGTGGGAGCAGGCCGGGGGCATGGTGGAGGTGAAGGATTCGTGACTCACTCCACACACGTGGGCCTGACTTGAACCTGCAAAGCAAATGTTAGGGGGTCGTGTGTGTCCTTGGCAGCTGCCCAGTCGGCATCTGGCTGGAGGGAGAGGCCCCGGGGGTGGGGAGGCGAGGATGCAGGAGAAGGTCTCTCGCTCTGGGAAGCCTAGATCCTCCATCCTTCTGCATTTTCTACGTGAATCTGTCTCTCTCCGTAGAGTGTAGAGCTGGAAGGGGTCCCAGGGTTTATTCTGTTCTTTCCCTCATTTAGGGATGGAAAAATGAGACCCACAGAGGGAAATTACCACTTGCTCAAGGCCGTGCAGCTAGAGAATGAGCGACTGAGGGTGACAGTGTAGACTCAGACTTCTAGTCCGGAGCTAACTGCCCTGGGAACATCCCTGATGGACTCAGTGATTCTCTCCACTGGGATGAAGAATCTGCCTTGAATGTCACTAAGTACATCTTCAGCCATTCTAGCAACCTGCCGTATCTGTTTTACACTTTTCTTTAGAGAATTTTTTTGCTTTTGGGGTTTTTTGGCTGCCACTTCCAGAAGCTGCCTCCCCCACACTCCACCACTCACAGGCAAATATTTCGTCTGCAGGAGCAGTAGGCAGGGCGCCGGGTAGGGGAGAGCCGGTGAGGGCATCCATAAGGAAATGAGTAACTGGCGAAAGAACGGAGACGTCGTGGCTCGGCAAACTCGCAAAAGCAGGTTGTGGTGGCATTTGGGGAACGCGTGCTGTCCCAGGACAAGTGTGTGGTGGCAGGTGGTCCCTGGAGTCGGACGACAGGGCCGGGACAGCCATGAGAAGTGGCACCTGCCAGTGGAATTAGAAGGTGACGTTTGTGCCGTCTCTGGCTGGCTCGCTAAATGGCCAACACCCGGAATGGGTGCCTTCCATCACGTGGCACGGCTATTAACGTCTGGCCAGGGGTATTTCAACTCTGGCTGCCTCTTGGAATCACCCAGGGGGCTTTTAAAAATCCTGATGTCCAGGTCACACCCCCGGCTAATAACATTAAAATCCGTGATATCAGTATCTTGAACCGTTCCCCAGTGGATTCCAACATGCTCCTCGGTTTAAGAGCCACTGCTCCAGGCCAAGGGTTCGGGCCATTAGCTGAGGGATCTGTACGTGCTCCCTCCCTGGACTTTGCTATTTGCTCTTCCCCGAAAGGGGCAAATAGGAAGGAAGGAAAGAAGGAAGGAGGGAGGGAGGGAGGGAAAATGAAAGGAGAGGGAAAGGAAGGAAGGTCATCTGAGTGTTCTGGGCTGATGGGGGGCGGACCCCCAGCTCTCCTGTCACCTGGCGCTTCGCCCCAGCTGCCCCACTCAGAGGGGCTGTAAGGTGGAGGGAGGGCGGAGCCCCCTGCCCCGGGGTGTGCTTTCCTGGCTGCCGCAAGGCCTCTTGCGTGATGACCTGCTGCCAGCAATGAAGGTCAAGGTTTGGGCGAACAGGATGGGCCGAGGGGGAAGAGCAGGTTGGGACGGGAGGCGGGAGGGGGCAGGCAGCAGTGCTCCAGCAGGACAGGAGAGCACCCGCCTCCTGTGGAGTGAGGGGGAGGGCAGGGTGGGGACGGGAGCCAGGTGTGCCAGCCCCCGACGCCCTCGCTGGCATCTCCACTCGTCTTCAAAAGCTCATCCTCGTCCAGTCAAGAACTGCTCGTCGTCCCCTGAGAGGGGATCACGCAGCAGGGAGGAGGCCAGTGCCCTGGAAGGTCTAGCGGGGCCCACACGACACGGCAGGACACAGGAAGGGAGCGGGTGTGGCCCGAGCCGCAGCCGGGAGGTGGAGGCTGGACGTGCAGCTTCTCCAACGGGCTCCCGTGGAGTCCGAGAACATTCCTTCCCTCGCCAGCAGGCCCTGAAAGAAGCACACTTGCGAGGGAAAACCTAGGGGTCCCGGCCGCGTCCCCAAGGCCGCCCTGGCCCTCACATGGGTCCGGCGATTGTCCCTGTGTGTGTGCTGACCCCCGGGGCACAGCCTCGCACTCCGGGCACGCGTCACAGGCGTGCTCCACTCGTGCACTCGCTTGCACGGGGTGACAGGCAGCAGGGCAGGGGTGATGGGCAGTAGGGCAGGAGGTAGCGGGCAGCAGGGCAGGAGTGATGGGAGTAGGGCAGTGGTGTCCCCAGCAGCAGGGCAGGGGGTGGCGGGCAGCAGGGCAGGGTATGGCGGGCAGCAGGGCGGGGGTGGCCCCGGCAGGTGCTAGCGCCCGCTGGACGCTCCGGGCCCGCAGGGGTGCAGCGCTGCTGCAGGTGCCGGGCGGACCGGGAGCAGCCTCCGCCTCCTCCGCAGGCTTCCAGGCTTCGGCTCGCGCGCCAGGACCATGAGTGAGGACGCCGTCCCCGACGCCGCGTCCCCGCCGCCCCCGCAGGGCCCGCAGTACTTCGACCGCTTTCCCGACGATGACCCCGAGTACCTGCGCCTCCGCAGCCGCGCCGCAGACCTGCGGCAGGACTTCAGCCTGATGGAGCAGAAGAAGCGCGTCACCATGATCCTGCAGAGCCCGGTGAGTGGGGCGGCCCGGGGGCGGGGGCAGGGGAGCGGCCGGCCCTCTGGCTGACCTGCAGGGTCGCCCCCTTCCACTGGCTCCCCGTCTGGCCGATCTCAGCCCGGGAGCAGGCCGGGCCTGGCCCCGTGGGTGTTTGCTAGCTCCCTAGTCGGCTGGACGGCAAAAACCTGGTTTGTGCGCAGGCAGCTTGGCCAGGTGCCGGAGGGGTGGGTCTGACAGGGGCCCTGCCTCAGTTTCCCGCTTTCCCCGAGTTAGCGAGCCGACAGGGATGTTGGGTACCCGGGGCCCACGGGGCGCAGGGGGGAGGCTGGGAGCCTGCGTGTTCCATCACCACGAGGACCTCCCGGCGGGGCAGTAAGGTTGACGTGCGGGGGCAGAGGTCAAAGGCGTCAAAGGGGTCTGGAAGCACCTAGACGCTGAGAGTGGGGGGCGGGGGCCATGGGCCAGGGAAAGGGGGGCGAGCGGTTGCCCTGCCAGGGCTCACCCCTGCCTGCGATCCGTGGGCACCTGCGCGGCGCCAACACAGAGCTCGTCCTCGAGCAGGTGGTGCCCCGGGAGCAAAGCAGGGGCTCAATGGACCAGGAGGGGTGGGGTGGAGCTGGTCCCCAGGCACCATGTGGTCCTCGGCCCGGGGCGCTCAGGGTGGAGCAGGCGTCTCTGTCCCCACTGGGCCTCGGGAGACAGGACTGTGGGCGGGCTGGGTGTGACCGTGGTCAGGGCGCCCAGTGAGCGCGAGGCCCAGGCCTTGGTGGCAGGGGGCCTGCGAGGAGCGGGGCACGCGGTACTGAAGGCGGCGATGCCAGGGCGGGAGGAGAGGGCGCCCAGCTGGTACCGACCGGGTCTCGGCTCTTGGCCGGGCCCTTCCTCAGCCCCGTGTGGCTCCGCCGGGTGGGCAGGAGGCACAGCCTTAGGGCAGCAGGACGTGGGGGGGCGGGAGCCGTGGGGAGCACAGCGAATCCTTCCGTGTCCCGGGAACCTGGGGTCCCGAGAGCCCGGGCAGAGCTGGCGCCGGGGCCGCACGCCGTTCCGTTCAGCTCTGCCGTCTGACACGGCTCTCGGTGACTGAAGCGAGGCCCTGCGTGTCTGATGGCAGAGGCGTGGGGGGCGTGGGGGGTCGGTTGGGTGGGCGGGACCCGGGAAGGACCTGGAGCCTGAATTTCTGGACAGAGGGAGCAACAGGGGCCTTCCCCGACAGCAGCTGGGAGGGTGGGGCTCCTGAGGTCCCCGTGGGTTCCCGGTGCCGTCTGAGGCCCAGGGGCCCTGTGAGCCCTGGTCCAGTTGACCTGGGGCAGGGGCGGCTCCTGGAGGGGCCGGGAGCCTCCCCATAGAGCCACCAGGAGGACCAGCGCCTCCGCCCGCTTCAGTCTTTCAGGGAGGAGCTGGAAGGCCTCATCCAGGAGCAGATGAAGAAGGGCAACAACTCCTCCAACATCTGGGCCCTGCGGCAGATCGCGGACTTCATGGCCAGCACCTCGCACGCCGTCTTCCCGGCATCTTCCATGAGTACGTGGGAGCTGGGGAGCTGCCAGGAGCAGGGGTGGAGGAAGCGAGGTGGGGAAGGGCGGGTGGGTGGCCAGGGGCCAGGGCATGGGAAGACCCACAGGGGAGTCACCCCTGATGCCCAGAAGTCGGGGGCGGGGCTCACGGGGAAGTCTCTAGTTCTGTTGGGGGAGGGGGCAGGACGACTTGGTGCCACTGTTCTGAGAGGCAGAGCAGCCCAAGTGTGACTCCGTGTCCCCCTTCGTCCGTGGGTCACGTGAAAGGGGGGGCTTTGCAGCTGGAAGTCTCTTACGGGGCCTCTGCTTGAGGACCGGGGTGCAGAGAGGGTCCGGCCGCCGACCCCCACCCCATGCAGAACCGAAGGAGGGTCCTCGCGTGCTAGCGGCAGCCCCTGACTCACACCCCTTCCTCGGTGCCCGGGAGCCGCTGCCGGGCAGGTGGCAGGTGGGGGGGGTCGCAACCCCCTGGACAGGCCAACCGGACTCCGCAGCCAGGCCCGGGCATGACACCCTCTTCTTGGGTCCGAAGCTCTGCCCACAGCCTTGAAGGAACAAACACACTATCCCGCAATCGCACAGATACAGGATTGCGATCAGAAATCAGGAAAATAACGAGGAAAGGGGGGAAATTACAATCAGGGTCCTGTGTTCTTTCAACCAAGAAATGACTATTTTCAATATCTTGGTGCATATCCTTCCTGCCTTTTTCTCTTAACACGCATAGATGAGGGAAACAAGAATGGAATCACATTATTCACGTAAATTGGGTAGCTTTAACGCATCTCGACTGATTTTCCACACGGTAGAACATCATTCTGTAATAAAGGGTTGGTGAGGCTGTGCGGTCCTATAGCGTGATCGAATGTGCCGTAGCTTATTTAACCAGATTCCCGTTTTTAGGCTTTTAGGTTATTTACAACTTTTTGCTCTTACGAACAACGATACAGTAAATCCTTTCATTTATTCTATGACCATTTTCTAAAGATAAATTACTGGAATTAGAATCGTTGCATTCAAGTATTCGCATGTTTTAAAGATGTGAACGCGTAATGCCAAATTACCCCGGAGAAGCGCGGAACCAGCTCACGCTCCCACCAGCGCCGTGGAGCGCCCTTTCCTCCATCTTCATTGCAGTACGAATTATACTATTCGTTTCATCCTCCTGATTTGATAGGCGAAAAATAATACTTTTTAATGTGCATTTATTTGATCACTAATGAGATTAGATACATTTTCACACTGTGATGATTTTTTTTTGTAGTAAATTGCCTGATGGCATTCCTTGCCAGTTTTCCTACTTGCATATTCTTTTCTTACGGGTTTTTAAATCTTTATAAAGTGGAACTAGTTCCCTATTACCTGTCAAATATATTGCAATTTTTTTCCAGTTCCTCTTTTGCCTTTTTTGTTCATGTTTTTATATTGTAGAACTCTTTAATTTCCATATAGCTGAATCCTTGGTTACTTTTCATTGTGCACTCAGAAACACCTTCCCCAAGTTTTATCATCTCATGGGACAAATAGCCTTATTTATTTTTTTAAAGATTTATTTATTTATTCATGAGAGACACAGAGAGAGGCAGAGACACAGACAGAGGGCTCCCTGCAGGGAGCCCAGTGCGGGACTCGATCCCGGGACCCCGGGGTCACGACCTGAGCTGAAGGCAGTTGCTCAACCGCTGAGCCCCCCAGGTGTCCCTGCCTTAATTATTCTTAAAAATAACTTAAGAATGATTTTGTTAAGTCCCCTCCCCACCCCCAGTATACCTCAAAAATTCCCTATTGGGATTTTGATTGGGATTATTTTAAATAAATAGATTAATTTGGTGGAGAATTTATAAATTTATAATTTTATATTAGAATATAAGCTCCATGGGGAAAAGATACTTGTATGTTCTGTTCATTGCTATATCCTAGAATAGTGTCCTGGACTTAGAAAAGTAGCTGGCACAGAGTAGGGGTTTTAAAAATATTTGCACAAATGAATTTTAAGTCTGTTCAAAAATGATGTATGCCGTCTATTTATTTGCCTTTTTAAAAAATGTCCATTTAGAAAAGGTTAGTCGTTATTTTTTTTCTTATTTTATTTTATTATTTTCTATTTTATTTTATTTTCTTATTTATATTAGAAAAAGGTTAATCGTTTTTCTATTTTATTATTTTATTTTCTTATTTGTATTAGAAAAGGTTAGCCGTTATTTTCTTATGGTCTCTACTGATTTCTTATTAAGTTTATCCTGGAAATTTTATATAACTTTGTTATTTTAAATGATTTTTTCCTCCATTCAGCTTTCTGGTTATAGCCGTCTTCCAGGGAAAGTAGGTTCTTGTTGCACTCTTAAGTTCTAATAGCTTCTCTTGGGTATTGTATCTCGAAAAATCACATGACCTGCAAATAATGGTCATTTTCAATCCTTTATTCCAACATTCACCCTTTGGTTTCTTTTTCTGCTTTTCTCACTGCATCCATTACAACTCTCAGAACAACGTTTAATAATAGATTAGAGAGTAATCATCCTTGTCTGGTTTCTGACTTTAATAGAAATCCTTTATCACAAGAGTTTGAGTTCGTTATATTGAGGAAGTATCTTTTCATTCCGGTTCAATATGAGTTCTTCTCAGAAATGGATGTTGAATTTTATAAAATGCATTTTGGGCATTTATTGATTTTTCTTTCTTTGAACTATTGATATGATGAATTATATTAATAGATTTCTGCATATCGAACTCTTTTTTTCATTCCTGAAATCAGTCATTCCTGGTCTTGATGCATTCTTTTGAAAATACTCTTCTAGATTTGGTTTGCTAGGCGTTTATTCAGGATTTTGCATATTCATGAATGAGATTGGTCAGAAATTCACTTTTTGTGCAGTCTTCATTTAGTATTGGTATTTAGGCTGTAACTTCATAAGATAAGTCAGAGTGATCCCCACCCTTCTCTTTGTCCTGATGGATTTTAAATAAGATAGGAAGTCTCTCTTCCTTGGAGATTTATTATTTACTTGTAAAGCCATCCAGATCTGGAACATTTTTGATAACATTATTTTTCTCAGTTTCATCTAGGGTTTTTAAAAAACTTATTTTGCTGCTGCTTGAGTAAATTTTGACTATATGTTTTAAATAATCCATTTCATGGAGATTTTCAAAATTATTAGAGTGATTTACAATATTCTACCATTTAAACTTTCTGCTGTAAATGAGATGACATCCTCTTCTCATCCCTGGTGTTGTGTATTCCTTCGTTCTTTTATGGCCAATCCAGATGTTGGTTTATTCATAGATGTTCTCACTTAAGCCAATTCTTGGATTTCTATATTGGTTCTACTAATTTTTTAGTTTCCCAATTCACTGATTTTGTTTTTTTCTATTCACTAATTCTTTTCCATAACTTTTCTTTGGTTTATTTTTAGTTTTTATAGGGTAGAATAAAATGGATGCTTTATTTTCATTTTTAATTCAATAATAAAGACATTTTAGGCTATGGATTTTTTTCTCTGAGTGTAAGTTTGGTCTTATCCCGGGCATCTTGACACAATATTTCCTTTATTGTTAATTTCTAGATAGCTTGGAGTTGCCGTTTTGATTTTATTTTGTTCTAAGAACTCTCTGAGAATGAGTTTTCTCATTTCCCAGCGGTTGAATTTGTATTTTTTTCAGGGCCTGTTGATAACATCTGTCTTTATTGCATTGTGTTTGGAAAATGTGGTCTATTTAACGTCTGTGTTGAGGATTTATTGAGATTTTTCTCTGTAGCCTAATAATATCATTTTTAAATGATATGCAAATATAGACTCTATCTCCAGGGCATAATATTTCATCTGTATCTTCATTTTTTTTATTTTGTAAAAAATGAGAGTTGTGTTTCTTCCACTGCATATTTAATTACTGTTCGTTTCTCTTTGTATTTCTAGTAGCTTTTGCTTTGTATCTTGATGAAATTACTTATATATGTAAGTGGTCTTTATAGCTATAGCTTCTTTATGGATCATACGTTTAGTTCCTGTAGAACGACCGACGCGGCGGCCCTCCCGCCATGGGCTCTGCTGCCTGGCTTTGTCTGGGGGGCGTTTGCCTTGGCTCTTCCTCCCTTCTTGCTACCAAGGGTGAATATTCCAGAAGGATATGGCTTTCCCTCATTTCCACTTTGATAATAATATTGTAACCTCTGTTTATTTCTGGGGCCTACTTTTGATGCTTCTTTTCCGTTTACCTGCCTCGTGTCACTTTAGTCTCATCCGTTGGCAGACCTCCGATAGCGTTGCCTCCTGGCATTTATTTCCATATCAGAGAAATCTGAAACAGCCTATTTTTTTTTTTTTTTTTTTTTGTTCCTTTTGGTAGATGTTGGTGCCTTTTCCCCTTTATCCTCGTATTTCAGAAATGTGCCGGGAAGCATATAATTGCAAGCCTTTTCTCTTTATGGACGCTCCCCTCTGGAATGTAGTAAATCCTTATAATTCACGCAGGTCTGTTTCCAGCTCAGAAGTCGTTCCCGTGGGGCCGGTGCGGGATCTGAATGTGTCTCCCTCCGGCCTGTGTCTCCCGCCGCGCTCCCTTTCTTCCTCATCGTTTTCATGTCTCTGCCTTTATGCTCTTTCTTCTGAGAGAGAAGCGGAGCCGAGCAGCATCCCCACTGCCCCCACCAGCTCTGGCGGGAAGACAGTGGGGTGCCTGGACGTGGAATGAGCCGTGGGGGCGTCTGAACCCGGACGCGAAGCGGGGAAGGTCCAAGAGTCGGGAGTTCAAGCACAGATCGGTTGTTCTTTGTTCAGCTCCGTTTGCCTTAGGATTTTGCGGCCGTTTTGTGTTTTTATTTGGGTTTCTCTTTTGCAATAGTGTGTCCTTCAGTCTTAGCGCTCTTTGGGGTGGTTAGGGAGTTTTCAGCTTTTTCTGTGTTTTCCTGGATCCCTTGAGTAAATGGCTTGGTGGGCTCCGAGTCATCAGCCTGCGCTCAGTCGGCTTAGCTTTTGTGAGGCTGCTCAGAATAAGCTTCTCTCTCTCAAAACCCCGAGAGCAGGGGCTCGGGGAGGCCTGTGGAGCCTTCTAGTCTCTCCTCCCACCTGGGTGTGCGGGGGGCAGGGGGACACCGACAGGGGACGTGGGACACAATGATGGGGCTTTGGACCCATCCTGGCTTCCTGGCGCCCTGGGCCTCCACAGCTATTTGTAAGAGAAGGACTTGAAGCAGTCGGGGTCCGAAGACCCTCCCAAGGACAGCTCCCCGGCCTGGCTGTGTCAGGGGGTCACGCTCCCGTACACCTGCCTGTGGCTGCGAGGGGGGCCGAGGGCCCAAGCAAAGAGCCCACCGGAGCTGGAGGCAGAGCGGAGGGAGGGATCCCGCCCGGGCTGATTCCAGCTGGAAAGTGTTGACTTTGGAATTCCGTTGTTGTTATTTTTGCCGGTTCAGCTGAGCCTCTGGACCACTTGTCTCTGTTTCCCGTCAACCATGGTCAGTAGGCGCGTCCCTGGAGGTGTCTCTCCGCCGCGGACACGGGCTCGGTGGCGACATGCCCGCCCTGCAGGCCCAGCAGCCCCTGCCCTGCATCCCCGCAGACCAGCTCGTCATTTCCGCGGGTGGCAAAGGTGGCAGGGAGCTCACTGAGGCAGTAGAAGCGTCGAAAGGGCACTTAACCCCTGACGCTTTGGGGGGATGTCGGGAGAGGCAGCACCAGCGGCTCCCAGCCTGACATCATCTTAAGCCAGAACCGTTTCCTGTTGATGCTTCCATTGGTTTCTAGACACTGACTAGAGGGAAGTGCGGGGCTCAGACACCTCTCACGCCTTCCAGGGGCCTGCACGGAGCCGTCATCGTTTTGACAAGTTATGCTACGTGGTCTAGTTCTTTTTTTTTTTACGTGGTCTAGTTTAAAACAGGCCGATAAGCAGGCCTACTGCTTGGCGGCATCTTCACCAAAACCAGCTTCTGAAACGGACCCGCGCCTCCGCTCGGGACCTACTCTTCCTTTCTTCGGTGCCCATCTTTATCGGGAGCTTGGCCTTCCGAGAACCCTTCATTCTGTGGTTTGAATCTGGCCATGATTTTTGGCCAAAAGCAACGCCATTTTTCTCTGAATAAGCAGAAGACTTTCTCGGGCACAATACCCCCGGGATGAGGGTCAGAGAATATTTAATTCCCCGCCTGCAGACGCCTCTTGTGCAGTGGACGTGCCAGTGCGAATTCAGAGAGGGCGAGGGCGAGGGCGAGGGCGAGGAGGGACGGGGCACACAGCAGCCCTGGCCTGAGCGGCCCCGTCCCCACCCTGTTTCCCCGCAGCCTTCTCCATGATGACGCCCATCAATGACCTCCACACGGCCGACTCCTTGAACCTGGCCAAGGGGGAGCGGCTCATGCGGTGCAAGATCAGCAGCGTCTACCGTCTCCTCGACCTCTACGGCTGGGCCCAGCTGAGTGACACCTATGTCACAGTGAGCACAGCATCTGGGCGGGGTGGGCACCACCCGCGGGAGAGCTCCTGCCCACTGCGTGGCCACGCACTGGGCCTCCCAAGGTTTCTAACCAGTGCTCACCTTTCCTGGGGCCCCCGCCCTGGATAAGGAGCTGGGAACCCCTGGATCCTATTCCTGGGGCCACCCTTGACCATTGGGGAGTCCTCGTGTCATCCGTTGCCACGGTTCCAAATGAAGGCTAGGTCCTCTCCATCTCTCCGGTGCTGGGGGAAGATGAGGGTTCTTTTGAGTGAATTTTGGGTGCCATGGACTCAGGGGAGGAGGGCATTCAGGCAGCGTGTCCCAGGAATGACCCTCCCCCTCCTTGCCACTGAAAACGCGTGTTTTCCCTCCAGCTGAGAGTCAGCAAGGAGCAAGATCACTTCCTCATTAGCCCCAAGGGAGTTTCTTGCAGTGAGGTCACCGCGTCCAGCCTGGTACGTATAGTCCAGCGTCGCGCGGTCCGTTCCTTACACGAAAGCAGCCTTCGAGGACGGGTCATTTCCAGATCGGCCACTGCCCTCCTGCTCCTCGTGGAGCTCGCGCTCTGGTCTCGCACGTCATCCCAAAGCATAGCACACCCCAACCGTGAGGCCAAGTGTGAGGTGCAGGTAGCACGTCGGAGTAGGGGGTAGGGGGAGGAGATGGGCCTGGGGTCGGACCCCAAAGTCTGAGAGTTGAGGAATAAAGTCTGCAAAATACTGGAAAGTCTGCAAAGTCTGCATTGGGGAATATCTTAGAACAACAGCCAGTGCTTTGTCTCCAAGCAGAGCAAGAGTCGCCTAGTGCCGGTGCCATTAGCAATAGTTTCTAGGGTCCCTTTGGGTTCTCTTGCTCCTTTTAGGTACAGTAGGAAGAAGCTTCCAGATCAGGAAAGATTCCTGGGTGGAAGGAGGAAAGAGGTGGGAAGGACTGTCCTACCAGCAGAAGAGGCCCGGTGGCTCTTAGATGCTGAGGCTCTGCTGCTGTGCGTATGCCTGGGGACAGAGGGTGCCCCCGGGGCCCCTGCCAGGCTTGAGGCATACGGGTTGAGCCCAGGTGTGCAGCAGGAGAGCCAGCTGACCAAGTCACAGAGCATCTGGGCAGGGTGGGACCCTGACTGCCAAGGCCGCTTTACAGGCAGGAGGGGACACTGAGCCCAGGGAGGTGAGTGACCTGCACACGGCCACCTAAGGAGGTCAGGGCCGAGGCACACTGGGACCAGACACAAGGAGGCACACGCTCCGCCTTGAAAGCATTTGTGGCCTCGCTGGGGAGGCAGACAAGGCAGGCGATGACTGAGTCAGAGTGAAGAAGGCTCCCCTAGAGCAGGACACTTGGGGAGCCCCGCAAGGGCACAGGGACCCAACAGGAGGGGCAAGGCAGGAGCATGTGGGCTGGCCCGATGCTGAAGGAGCTGAGCCTCCAGGAGCCACAGGATAAGAAAATGTAGACCAGGGCAGGGGGCAGAGACGGGCAGAGAGGACTGTGTCCCCGGCAGGAGGGCAGCTACACCCAGCCAGGCGCCGGCCAGACCCTGGCAGACCTGGGAGGACAGTGGGCGGCTGCGTGTGCTCACGGACCCAGTGGGTGGGGGGAGGCTGGGAAGGGGATAGGGACCCGATGGTAAGTGTCCCCGAAGGCGTTGTTGGGGCTTGTCTACTGGGCAGGCGGTGAGCCGCTGAGCTGACAGCCAGGTTCCCAGGTAGCTCCCGGCCTCCGCCAGCTGTGTGCGGGAGGACCGGCAGCAGGACGGCTGGCTGGTCCCCCGAAGGGGTGCTGGATGGTCCCGGGAAGGGGTGCTGGCTGGTCCCTGGAAGGAGTTCAGGCTGGTCCCAGGAAGAGCTGCAGGCTGGTCCTGGGAAGGGGTGCTGGATGGTCCCAGGAAGGGGTGCAGGCTGGTCCCGAGAAGGGGTGCAGGCTGGTCCTGAGAAGGGGTGCAGGCTGGTCCCATGGAGGGGTGCTAGATGGTCCCAGGAAGGGGTGCAGTCTGGTCCCATGAAGGGGTGCAGGATGGTCCCCGGAAGGGGTGCTGTACCGGGTCGTGCACCGAGGCGGGAGCGGGGCTTGGAGCAAGGCTGAAGCTCATGATTGGTAGGAAGCCCCGGGGTTCCCGTTAGCTGGAGGGGATGCTGGACATTTCCGTGCTTACACGGTGTCAGTTGTCTCTGCCTACACGTGATTAAGGAATAGGCTGTTGTCCTGCTGTGTCACAGGCGAGGTGCCCTGGTCCCGGTGATATTCTGTGCGACTGTTTAGGTCGGGGGGGTGGGCGACCACAGCCTTCCTGCGCGGGGCCCCCCGGAGCCCAGCCGTCGTGTGCACCCGCACCCGCACCCGCACCCGCACCCGCACACAGGAGCGTGTGATTCTCAGCCATGACACCTCCTAGCTCCCGGGCATCAAAAGCAGCTTATAAGACCAGTGAGTAGTTCCAGATTATAAGACCAGTAGGTCCTTTAGGATCTAGCTCTCGGGTGATTGGTAAATGGTGTTTATTATACTGTTGTCTTTACCTTAGTGTGGATGCTTAAAAATTCAAAATAAAGAGTAAAAGAAGAAGAAAAAGCCTCAGCTTAGATGTTACTTCCTCTGGGAAGGCTTCCCTGAGCCCCTTCTTTTACCGGGACAAAGACTCCTCCCGTCTGCTTCTAGAGAATTCTGCGACTGACTCTCTCCCAGCACCTCTACCCAGGGGTGATCTGGGGACCAGCAGCGCGGGTTTCCCTCGGGAGCCGGTCAGACATGCAGACTCTCAGGCTCCATTCTTGGCCCTGCTGAGTCAGAATCTACATTTATTTCTTTTACTTTGAATTTTAGTTAACGTAGCCTCATGCAGCTTTAGGAGTAGGATTCAGTGTCCTCCCTCACATACGACACCCGCGCTCATCGCAGCACGTGCCCTCCCGCCCCCATCACCCTCCTGGCCCCTCCACCACCCACCTCCTTCCGTCTCCTCCAGTTTATTCTCCTCCGTTAAGAATCTCGTATGGCGTGTTTCCCTCAGCCCTCTTCTTCCCCCCTTCCTATATTTTCCTCTGTTTTCCTTCTTAAATTCCGCACGTGGGTGAGATAACGTGGTTCTTTGTCCTTCTCTGGCTCGTGTCATCTGGCTGTGTCCACGTCTTGGCAAACGCTGGATTTCAGTCTCCTGGATGGCCGAGTGATGTTCCACCATAGAGACGGGCGTTGGGTCTTGGCCATGGCGCCCTGCACCTCTGTGAGGCTGTATCTGCGGGTTAGTGCCCAGTAGGGCACCTGGCCATAGGGCAGCTCTACGCGCTGTGCTCCGGCGTGGCTGCCCCAGCTCGCGGGGCGTCTGCATTGTGACGGGCTCTCCGGGCAATTGTCAGCCCCGTGAGGTTCGAGAGACTCTGCTCTAGCCGAGGTCTGCATCTGAACTTTGGGGCGTCAGACTCTTAGGAGAAGTCCAGTTCCCTGAATTATAATCCCCACGTGTCCTGTTAGCCTTGTGCCCACTGAAGGCGGGAGCCAGGTTGTGCTCTCCCCACGCCCGGCACGGCCCTGGCTCCTGGGGCGACCCGCTCTGAGTGCAGGGTTACGGCCCAGCCGCGGGGAAGCCCGTGAGGCCTCTGCCTCCCCAGGGGCCCTCAGTTTCTCTTCCCTGGCCCAGATCAAGGTGAACATCCTGGGAGAGGTGGTGGAGAAAGGCAGCAGCTGCTTCCCGGTGGACACCACGGGCTTCTGTCTGCATTCGGCCGTCTACGCAGCCCGACCGGACGTGCGCTGCATCATCCACCTGCACACGCCAGCCACGGCAGCCGTGAGTGTCGCGCTGGGGCCGGCGTCTCAGTCCCTGGGCCCCCGGGCCAAGCCGAGGAGGGGGAGCACTCAGTTCAGTGTTCCGACCCTAATCCTTTCCGCTTGTCCAAGCCCGGGAGTCTTGGTTAGGGGACCCCAGGGGGCCGCGCGGAGGGTGCTTTACTGCCCCCTCCACCCCCTGTGGCACACACACAGACGCGCCCTCGCCCAAGTGCTGGCCCCTCTGGACCTTGCGCTCCGGTCAGAGCTGGTGGGCTGAGGGCTGGCACCCACCGCACCCCCGGCCCAGGTCTGGTGAGAGGTCTCGATAGACGGTGAGACGGTGGGAACCTGGCCTCGGCCGCGTCTCATTGCCCAGGGTGGGCGGAGCGCTGGGGACCCACCCGAGCAAGGAAACTCAGAGCAGAAGGAAGACCCTGGAGCATCAGGTTGTCCCCCGGGGCCCTAGCCACTCCCCGTGTGTCCCTGAGGCACAGCCACCAGCGCGGGGTGGCCCCTCCAGCTTCAGCCCCTCCTACTGACCTCCAGGCCGCAAGCCTAGAGGAGCCGAGCGGGCTTGTCACTGGCCTGGGGCTTCTTCCGCGAGGCACAGCAGTTACGAGCGCTCAGACTTTCCAGATTTGGGGCCAAGACTGATGTATTTGTGCTGAGCGTCCGCTGCTGCAGGGCCCGGCTTACGCGTGGGGCAGAGCGAGCGGACAAAGCCAGACGGCTCTCCGCCAGCTCTCCGTGCTCCTTCTAGTAAAAGGCAGGGCGTGGGGGTGGATCGTGACCGTCCCCTGCAGCTCCCACCGCCCTGCTGCCAGTAAAATGGGGCCTCCGTGTTCGTGCCCTGACCTCAAGGTGGAGGACGTCCGCCCATGCAGCCCGGAGGGCCGGGGTCCGGCTGCACCCCAGCCGGTGCCGCCTGCACTGCTGCTGCCTCCTGGGAGTCTAGGCGGAGGCACGGGGCGGGCGGCGGGGGCAGCAGCCCTCCTTCCCACGGGCCCTCCCAGGAGCAGTCAGGGAGGCGCACGGGGAGCCGTGTGTTGACGTGGCTGCCGCAGGGATCAGAGGAGGCGGCCGAGGGCCAGGTCCCACCAGGCGCCATGGTCACAGGACAGGGGCAGGCGTGGGGCCTGGCCGTGCCCCTTGGAGCCTGCCATGAGGACAGGGGCTGGTTGCTGCAGGTGCTCACCCTCCTCCCGTCCCCCGGCAGGTGTCAGCCATGAAGTGCGGCCTCCTGCCCGTGTCCCACAACGCCCTGCTGGTGGGGGACATGGCCTACTACGACTTCAACGGCGGGATGGAGCAGGAGGAGGACCGGGTCAGCCTGCAGAAGTGCCTTGGACCCACCTGCAAGGTTCGCTCACTGTTCCCTGGAGACACGCTGGGGCGGGAGCCTCAAGAGCCCACAGCGTGAGAGACGTGTGTGTGCTCGGGGGACGTGTGTCGAAGTCACACATGAACAAAATAGTGGGATGGAGTTCCCTCTGCCCCGTTGTCCTGAGGTTCCAGGACACGCTCCGCAGTGGTGTTCACCTGAGCTTCCTGAGCTAGGATCCTAAACACATTCTCCTTTTTCCCTTAGCAATATCCAGGAAGCACCTTTGTGTGGTTCTGAATATTCTCGAAGTCACTGCCTTTAAAAGTTTTTTTTTTTAATTTTTATTTATTTATGATAGTCACACACAGAGAGAGAGAGAGAGAGGCAGAGACACAGGCAGAGGGAGAAGCAGGCTCCATGCACCGGGAGCCTGATGTGGGATTCGATCCCGGGTCTCCAGGATTGCGCCCTGGGCCAAAGGCAGGCGCCAAACTGCTGCACCACCCAGGGATCCTGAAGTCACTGCCTTTAAATTAGTAGATTGTACCTCGCAGTATGAATGGCTGTGCCACCAGCCACCCTAGCGGTGCTGTGACTGGACGTTGGAGGACTGCTCCCCTCTGGCTTCCCTGAGTAGATAACATGCGATGAAAACCCTTTTGGTTCGACCCCTGTATATGCCTAAAGTCATCGCCTTAGGATAAGTTCCTGCGGATACACATCCCAGGGCTCTTACGTCACACCCCGGGGCTCTTACGTCACATCCCAGGGCTCTTACGTCACACCCCAAGGGCTCTTACGTCACAGGGGCATGTTGCCCCCTCCTTCCGCAGGATCTAGCGCGTGTGAAAAGGCTGCTTCCCTGCGGTTTCCCCAAACTTGAGTGTTTTATCACTTTCACTTCTTTTTTTTTTTTTTTTTTTTGCTAGGTTGATACAGAAAAACAATCTCACATCATTTGGTTTAAATCTAAAGAGCTATTTTTTAAAAATATTTTATTTGTTCATGAGACACACAGAGAGGCAGAGACACAGGCAGAGGGAGAAGCAGGCTCCATGCAGGGAGCCCGATGCGGGACTCGATTCCGGGACCCCGGGGTCACGCCCTGGGCCCAAGGCAGGCGCTCCACCACTGAGCCCCCCAGGCCCCCCCCAAACACCTATTTTTTAACTGCACGGGATTAGGCGTAGCCGGCTTAGCACGGGACGTTCTGGCGCTGAGCCTGGGTTGACGCGCGCCTGTGCCTGGCCTCGAAAGGCAGTCGCTGCCTGAGCCACTTCCAGCCTGAGTCCCCGTCTTCCCGTGTCACGCACGGAGGAGAAACCCCGTCCGTCTGATGATCTCTAAGTCAACTACGTCACAGGAGCAAGAGGTTGCTTCTGGGGTCAGACCCTCGTATTGGGTGTGACGTAATTTCATCCACCAGTTTTCCAGACGTCCGAGAGCCCCGAGACCTAAAACCCCAGGCGTTGCCCAAAGAAATGGACCAAGCTCTCCAGTCTCGGTTTTAAGAACTGTCTCCTGTCTCCCAGGGAGGGGGCTTCGGGTTAAGACCACACGTGGGGCGACGCGGGGTGTCGGTATGGGGGCAGTGAGTGAGGAGTTGGGGCCGTGCTTTGGGACTGGGTGTGGAAACTGGCCTGGAATAAATGCAAAATCTCTCCTTAACTCCCGTTTGAAAGGCTCGGAGCTTTAATCGGCCGTGTGCTCCTCTGCAGATCCTGGTGCTAAGGAACCACGGGGTGGTTGCCCTGGGGGACACCGTGGAGGAGGCGTTCTACAAGATTTTCCACCTGCAGGCTGCGTGTGAGATACAGGTGAGCAGGGCCCTCGGGGTGGGCCTGGCCTGGCCCTACGGAGGCCCCCGCTGTGGCCGCAGAGGTCCTGGGACCCACCACGTAAAAGCCTCCCCTGTTTCTCTGCCTTGGCGCCACCTTATCCTTCGAAAGTTCCACACTCACGTCGGTTTTGTGGCTCTAGAACATCTCTCAGTGTCAGACGTGTGCCCCTCTTGGGGGCCAGGGCCCAGGGCAGGGAGCCCATCAGTCGGGCCGCAGAGAAACCGTAACAGGGGCATCGAAGGCCTCACCCTGCACCTGTCCCAGGTGTAACGGTCACGCCTGGCGACGCCCAACAGGCGCCACGTAGGCGGGTCTCTCTCTGCCTGGAGGGTGCAGTTGGCAAAGCCCGTGAACGTGGTCCAGCCCGGGAGAGGTGGACAGCAGGCCCGGGTGGCGCTTGACACGGAAGCCCGGACACGGGAGCCGCCAAGATGACGGGGAGCCCACGGCCAGGTTCCCCCGACAGTCGGGGATAGGAGATGGGCGGCTGGGGGTCGCCCGTGATCTGGGGCCCCTGGAGGGGCTGCTGGGAGAGCAGTAGGAAAACGCAGATCCTGCCGTTTAGCCAGGTCGCACCTGCTCCCTTCGGGGTGCCCGGGGGGAGGGGGGGCGCACAAGCTGAAAGGGCCGGGCCCTCCCCGGCTGGGATCGGCGCCCCCACCGCTTCTTTCTGCAGCCTGGCTTCCTCCGGGGCGCACGGGGCTGTGGTCCCCATGGGTCCCTGTGAGGATGGCGCCTCCCAGATCAGGAGCCGCGTGGCCTCCGACGGGAGGGCCTCCGGGTGCCCTCTCCTGGCTGCTCAGGGCGGAGCACGCCGGCGCGGGACCCGCCGTCTGCCTGGGGTCGGCCGGGGTTGGGATGCTTCCGAGTGGCGGTGGGGATGCGGCAGGTGGCGCCCTTCTGAGCGATTTTTTTAAAGATTTTCCGTATTCAGTCGTGAGACCCAGAGACAAGCAGAGCCGAAGGCAGAGGGAGATGCAGGCTCCCCGCGGGGACCCGATGGGAACGCGGTCCCGGGACCCGGGGTCACAGCCTGGGCCGAAGGCGGTGCTCCACCGCGGAGCCCCCAGGGCCCTTCCTCAGGGTCGCCTGTGCCGGGGGACAGGTGTGAGGACGGTGAGGAAGACGCGTGAGGAAGGTGCGCAGCCGCCCCCCGGCCCGGGAGCTGCAGCCCCTGGCAGAGGCCCCACGGCCCTCGCCTCCCCATCCGGGCTCCTGCGAGCTCCCCCGCTTACTTAAGAAGAGGCTGCCGTCCCTTGGCAGGCAGCCGGGCCCTGAGCGGATGGGGGAGATGCCCGTGTGCCCCCCACGAGGCGCCGACGTGCCCCCGGCCCCGCACCGACGCCTGTGCCAGCGAGTGAGCCGGGCAGGTGGAAGCGCGGAGCCCCAGGCCCCGGCCCCTCTCGGCTGCACCCGCTGCCACGTTCTCTGCAGTCGGCACTGGCTCCAGGCCACCTCGTCCCAGTGCGTCGGGTGACGGAGGCAGCTGGCCCCCGGGAAGGCTCTGGTGCCTTCCTTGTGGCTCCTGGGGCAGGGAGGCGTCGGAGGAAGCTGGAAGGGGTGGAGGCGGCAAGGCAGGCTCAGGCTGGAGGCGGGCGGCAGGGGCGTGGGCCACCCAGGGTGGGGTCACGGCCGCCTGGGGACGGCCCCCAGCTCGGCGCCCAGGTTGTGCTGCGTCGTGGGCCCACCTTCCGCGCTGGGGGTGGGGCCTGGCCGGGCAAGCACGCGGCCGTGGCCATCTCCGTGGCTCAGGCCCGGGGCCCGGCCCATCCTCCCGGGACGGTGTTCCCACTGCTCCCCGTCGGTTTGGGGTCCTGGGCACTGGGTCACCCCAGCTGAGACAGGCGCCCAGCTCTGCCTGCAGCAGATGGGAGGAGGCCCGGACGGTCCCCTCCCCATACTCCATGGCCTGGAGATGGGGGACGCGGGGCCCTGGGCAGCCCTGTCCTCCTTTGGGACCAGTAGGTCCCGGGCCCGTCGCCTCTCTCATGGGCGAGATTATTGCTCATAAACGCGGACGCGCACCCTCCGTGCGCCCGGGCATTCTTGGCGCCTTATGGTATCAGCTTAGGTGACGCTCGCGAGGCTCGAGCGCCTCTGGCCTTCGTCTTACAGAGGGGGAGGCAGGCACGGGAGGCCAGGGAGCGGCCCGAGTGCCAGGGCGAGGACACGGCCCCAGGACTCGCACCGGGAGCCCACCTCCAGGTCCCTGGCCAGCCCCTAGCGCTGCACGGCCTCGCGGCCCAGGGTCTGCACCGGGCCCAGGGCCCCGGGGAGCACTGCTGGCACAGGGTCCCCCCGGCATGGTAACGGGCCTTTGGTTGTGATGCGCGGCCCCGGGGGGGCTCCCCAGCCGGCAGCAGAGAAGCTGGGCGCGGCGGCGGAAGCAGGACTCGTGAGGGCACGTAACAGGCAGTAGGCGTGGACTCGGGGCGACCGGCACCCCCTGCTGCCCCTGCTGAGGTCTGCCCCCCGGGATGCCGGGCCCCCAGCTCTGGGGCTGGAATGAGCCACGGGGAGTCCCCATTTTCGCCAGGTGTGGGGTCATCGGTCTAAGATGAGGATGCGGGCTTCCGCGGGCACACGTCCCGGATGCGGAGGGCGAGGAAAGTGAGGGCTGTGGCCCCTCGCCTTCACAGGGTCCCGGGTCACCTCGCGGGGACGGCCTGGCTGACCTCCAGGACGCCCCGGGCACTCGTCACACTGCCGGAGCCCACACGGGCCAGGGCGTGTTCCCACCCGTGGGCTCAGACACGCGGGCTCACCTGCAGGCCAAAGCGCAGCCTTTGGTCTTCAGCAGAGACTGGAGCGCTGGGGCTCCTGCGATCGGCGTCCCCTTCCGACGAGGAGCTGACAGGCTGGCACGAGGCGACCAGGGGCACAGCTCAGCCCCGGGTGCACGACCCGGAGCCCCCGGAGCCGCCGCGCTCCTGCTGCCGGAGTCAGCCGGACGCCCGGTCGTGACCTGTCATATCTGAGCGCTGGACCCGGGGAGGGACCGGGAGGCAAGGAGATGGTCAGGCTCGTGCACCCGGCCGCTGGGGTCGCACGGCTCTCGCCCTCAAACCTGAAGCCCGCGGCCCGCAGCCGTGTGTCGTAGCCCCTGGCCGCGGGGCCCGGACGGTGCGGCGGGCACCCCAGGCCCAGGGGTCCAGCCGTCGTGTGGCCCCGTCTGGGCTTCCCGGACGCGCTCACCGCTGCGAACGAGGAGTCTCCGTGAGGCCCGGTCAGGCCGCGCCGTGCTTCGAGGGCCAGGACGCCAGCCTGCCTTCTTCAAGGGCTTTTCCTAAACAAGAAAAAGGCAGGGAGGGGGATTTTAGACGAACAGAGAGATGAAGAAGGAGAACACAGTGCGCACCCACTGCCCACCACCCAGGCGAGGAAGGTAAAGCCTTCCTACGTCAGACGTCTTCCTCCCGCGGGAAGGAGCCGCTGCAGACAGGCGCTGACGGCCTCTCGGGAGCTGACCTCCCACCTTCCCCAGAAATGACCCCAGGTTGAGGTTGGTCTGTATCCCAGGTAACGCTTCAGCCTTCTGTATCGCTTTAGCGTTTAGTATTCTAGAGGGATGTTGCTTAGTTATTCGTGAGACACGGAGAAAGAGAGGCAGAGACCCAGGCAGCGGGAGAAGCAGGCTCCATGCAGGGAGCCCGGCGCGGGACTCGATCCCAGGACCCCGGGGTCACGCTCCGCCGCTGAGCCCCCCGGGCGTCCCTGTATTGCGTTATTCCTAAGGCTTCACACTTGTGGTTTCTTCCTCTTCTGGTCTCCAAGGGCCGGAGCGGCATTTCCTCCGGGAGGAAAACCCCAACCACCGCTCACATCTCCAGGCGTGTGCACACACGCAGGCTGAGCCTTTCTGCGCCTCCCCGCAGGTGTCCGCCCTGTCCAGCGCTGGGGGCGTGGAGAACCTCATCCTCCTGAAGCAGGAGAAGCACCGACCCCACGAGGTTGGCTCCGTGCAGTGGGCAGGGAGCACCTTCGGGCCCATGCAGAAGAGCCGGCTGGGGGAGCACGAGTTCGAGGCCCTCATGAGGATGCTGGACAACCTGGTGAGTCCCCTGCCGCTGCCCTTCCCGGCCGGTCCGCTGAGACAGTCGGGGGGACACCGTAGGCGGGCACGAGAGGGCGGCACCGGGGTTAAGCTGTCAAGGCCTCGTCGGTTGGCGACTGACTCACAGTTTGGAGTCATTCTAGTAGGAGTTGAGTTTTTTTAGACGATGGCCTAGCGCCCCCGGCTCTAGGGGCTGCGGATGCCGTCTTACGTTGTGGCTCAGCTCTCTCTCGGGCAGTTATTTCTGCTTCTCTTATCTCATGACTTGAATGTAGCAACCACGTGATACACGGACTGCCCTACAGTATCCTGCGTAACGGCTGCATGAGTCCATCGTGGAGGGGTCACCCGGGACGTGTCCAGGGGTCGGCTTTAAAGGATATGGGGTGTAGAGTTTATTTTTTAATTATTTTTTAAAATTTACTTATTCATGAGAGACACAGAGAGAGGCAGAGACGCAGGCAGAGGGAGAAGCAGGCTCCATGCAGGGAGCCCGACGTGAGACTGGATCCCAGGACCCCGGGATCATGCCCTGGGCCAAAGGCAGATGCTCAACCGCTGAGCCACCCGGGTGTCCCTGGGGTGTAGAGTTTAGTTGGTGACGTGACATAACTGGGGGGCAGCTGGGAGGCGAGGAGAGTGCGCACGACGAGGAGCTGGGTGCGGGGAGAGACTGCGGCTTCTCTGATTGGTTGGAGAAGTGAAGGACGAAACCCATCCCCGGACCGTGTCCGTACCTGACTCGTGTTCCCGTCCTCACTGCCACCGCCGTGGACCCTCTTTATCGTGACCGGGTCATTGCCGTGCTTGATCTTTTTCTCCTTGCCCTCGGGTCCGTCCAAACCACCCCTACCTTATCGTCAGGCTGACCATGAGGGTCACTTTGTAACGATGAAAAATACAATCTGCCTTGAAACTACAATTCCCAGTAACACTCATGTGCCGAGTAATCGACGCCTAGACAAAGCACCAGGGCAAGGGAGTTTGCTACAGAAGTTCCATCAAATCTTTAAGAAACAGATAATTCTTCTGCCAGTTAAACTGTTTCAGAAAAACAAACAAACAAATAAATAAACAAACTGTTTCAGAGAGTGAAAGTAGGACGTGGAACATAACATAATTCTAACAGGTTCAGGGCAGTCTCGCTCTGAGTGGATGGCGAATGCTGCGCGAAGACCAGCAGGTGGTGTCCAGCGTGACGTGGGAGTGAGAACACACGATAACCCAGGGATGGCTCATCCCTAGTATTCGAGGAGGGCCTGATGTTACAAATCTTTTAAGTATGTTTCATGATCTTAGTGAATCAAAGGATAAAAGCCTTTTGGTCTTTTAAATAAATATCAAAAGTTATCTGCGGGGCGCCCGGGTGGCTCAGTCGGTAGGGGTCTGCCTTCAGCTCCGGTCATGATCTCGGGGTCCCGGGATCGAGTCCTGCATCGGGCTTCCCGCTTATGGAGCCAGCTTCTCTCCCTCTCCCGCTGTCTCTGCTGCCCCCACCACACTCATGCTTGCTCTCTCTCACTCTCGTGAATAAATAAAATCTAAAAAAAAAAAAAGTTATTTGGGGGACCCCTGGGTGGCTCAGGGGTTTGGCACCTGCCTTTGGCCCAAGGCGTGATCCTGGAGTCCCGGGATCGAGTCCCACGTCGGGCTCCCTGCATAGAGCCTGCTTCTCCCTCTGCCTGTGTCTCTGCCTCTCTCTGTGTGTCTCATGAATAAATAAATAAAATCTTTAAAAAAAAAGGTTATTTGATGAAAATGTATCCATTTATAAAAAAAATAATAGCTGTTAAGAGAGGAGGACACTTATTTAACATGATTAAAATAATTTTTTTTCTCGGAATAAGAGCCAATATCTTGGTGAAGCACTAGAAGTATTTCCACTAATTTTGAAACAAAATAATGATTCTTGCTGTCAGCACTTTTAATATTGTTCTAGAATAATACGGGAACAGGATCTGAAATAGTGAAGCATCAAAATAAAATAAATATTGAAAAGGAAACAAATTTACTTGTCTGTATAGGTATTATGGTTACATGCCTATAAAGTCCCAAAGAGTCAACTGAGACAAAAACATTAGAAATAACGAGTGCATTTTAAAGTAGTCAGTTAAGAAAATGCATTTTTAAAAGGAGTAGGTTTTTTTTGCATCTTAACATATAATAATATATTTGAAAATACAGTAATGGGAGGAAATAGCCCTATTTGCAAATGCAGAAAAACCATAAAACATTGAGCAGAACTGATTTAAAGGAAACCATAAAATTTTACCAGTAGATGTCAGAGGAAGCCTGAATTCAGTGAAGAGACACAGTTTCCTCTTGGTTAGAAAATTCCATAAGGTGGGGACACCCGGGTGGCTCAGTGGTAGAGCATCTGCCTTGGGCTCAGGTCGTGACTCCAGGTCCCGGGATCGAATCCCATGTCGGGCTCCCTGCGTGGAGCCTGCTTCTCCCTCTGCCTGTGTCTCTGCCTCTCTCTGTCTCTCATGAATAAATAAATAAAATCTGAAAAAAATAATTCCATAGGGTTAAGAGGGCCCCTTTCCAAATCAATGACCTCAATGTAACCCTTCAATGATAGGGGAGCACAGAAGGACTTTGCAAAAATGTTTTTCCAAGTGGAACTGAGAGTGGCCAGGAAAACCCTATGAAAAGAAGAGTAATTGAGGATACTTGTCCCATCACATGGTAAAGCGTGAAAAAGTTTTAGCAACTAAAGAGCGGAGCCCCAGTGCAGGAAGGACAGGCGAATCAGTGGGACAGAGAATCGGAAACGGATCCTAAATATATGGGGGCTGAACACAGGGCAAGTAGGCATCTTATGAAGCAGGAGGAGGAGGATTGACTGCTAGCACTTTGGGAAATAAATAAGATAAATCATTTATTTCAACCAGAAGAATTCCTGATTTATCAAAAATTTATAACATAAAATAGACTCCTAGATATTTAAAAACGGATTTATACGTTTGATGCTCTTTTGTTGGGAAACAACTCACCGAGCATGGTGGGAAAGTCTGAAACCGTGATGACGAGCATTGACAGATATGATATTAAAATTGAAAATGTATATTTTTATGCACTCTCCCTCCCTCTCATCCTAACGCGGGGAGGCACGTTCAGTGGGGAGCGCTGACCCGGGGAGCCCCCCACGCAGAGCACCGCCCCCGGACTCTGGGATCCTGACCCGAACCAAAGGCAGAGGCTTGACTCACTGAGCCACCCGAGCAGCCCAACCGCAGAGATTTTTAGTGCTCGTCCCTGGGGATGAGATGTTTGTGTAAAACCCACTTTTGTCTTATGTTTTTCCATATTGCCTGATTTTTGTAGATAGGTCTGTATTTTCTATATAATCAGAAACATATTTTAATGCCTCCTTAATAAAAAAAAAAAAAGGCAAAGCGAAGGAGGACGGGTCAGGAGCTGTCCAGATGACCGTTCCTAGTGCGCAGCGGCCCCTCCTCGCTCAGGGGGCGGGTGTTCCTGAGCCGGACCTTCGGCTTCGGAGAAGGAAACGGCCTAGAGACCTGGGAGTCGGGAAAACGAGGGCTGACTGTTGGAATCAACTGGAAACTCTTAAAAATCCTACAGCGCAGAGCACGCGGGAGCTCTGAGGGCGCGGGCAGCAGCCTTGGGAAGCCCCCCAAGGCTCCCCGGGGGCAGCCGGGGTGAAGGAGGAAGGTCGGGGCCGGGCCCCGGGGCGCACAGCGCAGACTGGGATGGAGGAGACCGAGACCTGGAGAAGGGGGGGTGCGGCGTGTGGGAGCCGTGCACGGGGGGACGGTTCTCCCCACGGTAAGTGGCCGCGCCCCCGTCCCTTCTAGGGTTACAGAACAGGCTACACCTACCGCTACCCCTTTGTTCAAGAGAAAACCAAACACAAGAGCGAGGTGGAAATCCCAGCCACCGTCACGGCCTTCGTGTTTGAGGAGGACGGCGCCCCGGTGCCCACCCTGCGGCAGCACGCCCAGAAGCAGCAGAAGGAGAAGACCCGTTGGCTCAACACGCCCAACACCTACCTGCGGGTCAACGTGGCTGATGAGGTGCAGAGGAGCATGGGCAGCCCGCGGCCCAAGACCACAGTAAGGGGGACGGCGGGCGGACGGGGGGCCTGGCCCCGCCTCTGGTTAAGCCTGGGGCTGGGGTCAGATTCCCATGGGGCCTCCCACTGGGCTCACGCCCCCGGGGCTCTGTCCCTGTTCCCGCACCTCTGCGCTGGGCCGGGGTCCTGGGGAGCAGCTCCCTCCGGGGCCGACTGGCCCTCGCTCCCCACTGCACAACACCCGGGAGCACGTGGCTTTTGCTTCCTGCCCCCACCCCCCACGGGGCTTCTGGGGAGGTCCCGGGTGTCCAGCATTTGGACTGTGGATGCAAGCCCAGGAGGTGGGCGGGATGCTGCGGTCTCCTGCGTAGGCTCCCGCTCACGCCCCTTCTCTGTCTCGGGCTCTCGCACACTCACGGACACGTTGGCTCTTCATCTGATGTTTTGTTGACACTAAAGTAGCTAGGAGCCAAAGAGAACAGGCTTTTGTTAAAAATAAATAATAAAAAAAAAGCAGCCCTGCAAAGTGCAATCATAAGTCAGGGCCCCCGGGGGGCTCCGTCCGTCAGGCTCCCAGCTGGCGACCACAGCGCAGGTCGCGACCTCAGGGTTGAGGGACCCAGCCCCGTGTCGGGCTCTGTGTGCTCAGTGTGGAGTCCGCTTGGGACCCTCTCTCCCTCTGCCCCCACCGCTCTGAGCAAGTACATAGAATCTGAAGCCGGTAAGTCACCGGACACTGCGCTTGGGCAGCTGCCTGCCCGTCACGCCGGGGGTCAGGGTGCGGGCCGGCTCTCCAGCTGCCGCCGACCGCTGGACGGGCCCTTTGGCCCCCGGGCCCCGATGCCCATCTCCGCTCCGGGAGGCGGCCAGCCCTGCAGGAGGCCCGGGGGGGAGCGTCCGTGCGCGGGCCTGCTGACCATCCCCGTGGGCTGCCCGGCCAGACCTCGGGTGGGCCGTGGGGCAGCGTGCGGACCTCACGCCTCTGCCTCACCCCCCGGTCTCGTGTGTCTGCAGTGGATGAAGGCCGACGAGGTGGAGAAGTCCAGCAGCGGCATGCCCATACGAATCGAGAACCCCAACCAGTTTGTGCCTCTCTATACCGACCCCCAGGAGGTTCTGGACATGCGGAACAAGGTAAGGGCAGCTGCCCAGCCCGCCGCCCCTCGCCCGAGCCGCGCTGCCTGAGGCCCCGCAGGTACGAGCCGAGCGCCAGGATGTGCCCAGGCCCTCTGACGAGAAAGAACCGTCCGGGCGGTGGTAGCCCGCGACCCCGGCCCCAGAGACGCTGCCTGAGCCCAACTCGAGTCCACGCGGACCTTATGCCGGTTCCCTCTGGGCTCATCCTCAAAGTGCCGCGGTCCTTTGTATTTATTTCTCGGCCTCCGCGAGTCGCTCGCTCCGTTTCTCGTTAGACTCCGGGCGTAGCTGAGCCCGCGCGAGGTCGACACGCCCGTGGAGCGGGGATGCGACGGTGGTCGGTGGTCCGAGGACCGTCTGCGGGGCTTGGGTGACAGGCGCCTCCCCAGGGAGAGACCCAGGCTCCAGAGTCGTGGCTCCCGGCAGCCGGCGCAGTGAGGAGACCCCTCGGGGGCTTCGGTACCGAGCCCCCCAGGGTGCACCTCGCCTCGGCCTGCACCCCCGCGGCGGCTCCCGGCGCTCGTGGGCTCCGCTCGCCGACAGGGCCTCCCAGGGGACACGGGCCTCCAGCCCCGGGGGACGGCTGTAGCCCTGGGCCCCGGCGCCCTCGACGGCCCCCGACGTGCAGCCGCTAGCTCGCTCTCTCTTCCCTTGACCCCAGATTCGAGAACAAAACCGACAGGACGTGAAGTCAGCGGGGCCTCAGTCCCAGCTCCTGGCGAGCGTCATTGCCGAGAAGAGCCGAAGCCCGGTACAGCAGAAGCCGCCCCTGCCCGGAGGGGAAGCGTGCTCGCCTTCGGGGCCTTCAGTGCCCGAGGCCGGGCAGCGGGACCCCTGAGTCCTCAGGCCCACCCTTGTCCGTGATCTTGGGCGCTGCCGCTCTTGCTGCAGGACGGACGCTGTGAGGACCAGGGACGGCGTGGGGCCGGGGCGGGGAGCAGCACCCGCCCGCCCCGCAGTGACGCTGACTTCCAAGCTTGACCCAGGGAACCCCGCTCGGCCCCCACGGCTCCTGCCCAGTGGGCGTCGCGGGAGCGCGGCTGGCGGTTCCAGCTGCTCCCGGCCGGCCTGCCCTCGGTGCTCCTGGCCTCTGCGCGTGGACACGGCAGCAGCCGGCCGTGGCGCTGGGGGACGCCCACGTGCTCGCAGAGGAGGGGCACGTGTGTGAGGACGGTGCCCGCTCAGGCCGGCCAGGAGCTCCCACACCCACGTAGAGTAGGACGTAGGGAGTCGCTCCGGGGCCGAGATGGGGCCGCCCGGGTCTAGTGCGTAGGGAAGGGCGGGAGGGTCAGAGGCGCAGCTTGTGTCACAAGCCATTGCCCCGAGGGCGGCCAGGAGGGAGGGACACAGGACACGCTCCGCCCGCGGAGCAGATGGAGGCCGCTGAGCTCAGGCTGCAGCCACAGGGAGGGGCCGTGCAGGCTCCAGGGTGGGGAGTCGGAGCTCCCGCGACCCCGGGGCGGGGCGGTGAGTCCTCAACACGGGCTGGTGTGCGGGTCCCTTGGGGGCGCCGCGGCGTCGTCAGGGGAAGGTGGCCCGGAGGCCGGCGCAGGCCCTGCCCGGGCTCGCGTCCTTTGAGCGCCGCGCTCTTTGGCTGCTCCTCGGCTTCCGAGCACGGCGCCCTCGAAGGCCAGCACGAGGCCCCCATTAGAAGGGGCCCGAGGGGTCAGAGGACTGCGGAGGCTCCCGCGAGGCCCGGCTGTGAGCTCCCCCGAGCCGGGGGCTCCGCAGTGCCCCCAGGGACCCGCGACGCCGGCCCCGAAGATCCAGGACTCAGGACCTTGGCTCGCTTGTGACTTACGGCCGTGCGCGGAGCAGGACTAACCGCCGGACCGACGCTGAAGCCGCTGTGTCTTGCGCTGACCTCGTGCCTGTGCTGTGGCTCGTGCTGCCGTGGGCGGGGTGGGGGGGGTGCTGGGCCGGCGGCGGGACGCGGGGCTGCGGGGCTGCGGGGCTGTGGCTGTGCATGCGGACGGCGCGGGCGACCTGCGGGGCTGCAATAAACGCGTCTTCTTCTGCTTGGGCGCATCCTTCGCCTTTCTTTCCGGGGCACAGGGCGGGCTCCCTGCATCCGGGGCGCGGCAGAGACCCCAGGGCGGGGGGGAGGCAGCGGGGGGAGCGGACGCCCCGAGGCCCGGGGCCCTGCCGTTTCCAGGAGCGAGAGCGCCGGCAGCCGCGGGAGGGACAGAAGCTTGGGCCCGGGCCCGCGGCGGCGCTCAGGGGGCGACACGCGCTCTGTGGTTGACTTTCAGTCCACGGAGAGCCAGCTGGCGGCCCAGGGCGACGCGGACACCAAAGACGAGGCGGAGGAGACGGCGCCCAACCCCTTCAGCCAGCTCACGGACCAGGACCTGGAGGAGTACAAGAAGGAGGTGGAGCGGAAGACGCTGGAGCTGGACGGTGAGGGGCCCCCGGGGTGACGGGTGCGGCCCCTCCGGGCCTGCCGGGCGTGCGACGGGGCCACAGGGGCGCTTGGGGGGGTGACGGGGTGACAGGAGGGAAGCCCACGGCGGACCCGTTGCATTGGGCACCAGCCGGCCCGCCTGCAGGGGGACACCCGCCAGCAGCCTCCTGTCGCCCCCTCACCCCTCCTTCGCTGCGGGATCTGCAGCCCGGCCCGTGTCTCAGGTCGACCCCACACGTGCCATCACGGCGGCTGTGTGCTCACGGTCATGCCTGTGTCCCCGCCTGGCACAGCTTCCCCCCCGGGCTCCGGCCCCAGCACTGCCGTCTCAGCCCCGTCCCTCCTCACCCCCCCCCCCCCGCCCCGTGTTTCAAGAGCACGTGGGGCCGAGGCACGGAGACGTCAGCTCCCTGCCGGCTTGTGTCCTCCCAGGCGCAGCCCTGGTCACGCCCCCTCCCCACGCAGGCTCGGCGCCTTCCGGGCACCCAGCAGGCCCTGCCTGGTGGGCTCGGGGTGCTTGTGTGATGGTTGAAAAATTGGGGAGAAAACAGGGTGCTTTCTATCCCCGGGGGGATTATTGGGCCGAACGTGAAGTCAGATAAAGAAGCTCCGAGCACCCAGACCGTGGGCGGGAAGCCTGCGGCCCCGTGGTCCCGTCGGGGTGACGCCGCCCTGGGAGACCTGCGGGGACCCCGACTCCCTCCTCCGTCTGCCTCCCCCGGGATGTAGGACAGACTCCCAGAGGCTTGTGGGGTCAGCGAGGAGGAAGAAGCACCCGTGGGTGTCCCCTGTCTGCCCTCCTCCCCTCCGCTTGAGCCCACCCCGAGGCGGCTTTCTGTGCTTTCAGGGGAGAAGGAGACCCCGGCGGAGGGGCCGGGCTCTCCGGGGTCGGCTCCAGCTTCTGCGGCCCAGAGCCCAGCGCGGTCGGAGACGAAGAGCCCCGCGGTGTCTCCCTCCAGGTCTGCAGACGGTGAGCGGAGGGGACGAGGCACCTCCACGGCCGGGCAGGCTCCGCGGGGGGCCCCGGGGGCTTTCTGGGATCTGAGACCGGGGCCACCAGAGTTAAGCTTGTTTCCTTCACGAGCCGGGACATCGCGGCCTAAAACTTGTGTCTCCGCCTGCGGGATGATGAGGAAGCTGACGGCTGGCGCGCGGCCTCCCGACCCCTGACCCCGACGAGGCTGCTGGTGGTCCCTCTAGGGGCACCGGCCGGGGCTCAGGCTTCACTGCGGGTGGGGGTCCCCGGGATCTCGCGAAGGCGGAAGGTCTGCGGTGGGAGCTGAGCTGTTTCCAGAAGCTCCCAGGTTAGGCTGACGACGTCCTGCGCAGCCCTGGGACCTCGGCAGGTTGGAGCCACCTGGGGGCTTCCCACCCCCGACAGCGGCCTGGGCCCCAGCACGGCAGCACCTTGGTCCCCGCCAGCGGTCCGGGCCGGGGCAGAGGAGAACGTGCCGGGCCGGCTCCCTCCCGGGCTGAGAACCGCTGCGCACGTGCTGGCCCAGAGCATCTAGGTCCAGGCCCGACTGGAGATCGGAGCATCTTTGTGCCTCGGTTTCCTTGTCTGTCAGGTATTCTCCCTTCTTAGGGTTCTTAGAGGGAAGCCGTCGTTGAGAGCGTAACAAATGGAATCTAAAAATACAATGAAAGAAAATAAAAACACTTAAGGGTAAGATCCAGCCGGGTCACGAGCAACGCTGCGCACGGCGGGTAACGGCCCCGCTGCGGCCTGTGCCCCCGAGATTACCCAAGGGTCTCGACCGAGCTCCTGGAGCCCCCCGGAGCGGGAGCCGTCCTCCCCGGGGCCCCGGACTCGGCGCTGGGCTGCCCAGCAGGGCTGGTGGCCCGATGACATCTTCCGTGTCCGGGACGGGGTGACCGCCGTGCGCCCTGCAGCCCCCCGGCCCCCTCCACGGCTGGGTCGCCGCCTCGAGCGCGGTCCCGGTGCCGCCCGAGGACACCGTCTGCTCGTCTGCTCGGGGCCAGGGCTCCAAGCGTCGTGCCCCGGCCGCTGTGCTCCCCGGCCTCCCGTCGCCGATCGCTGCCCCTTTGTGCTTCATCAACGGAGAGTCCCCGATTCTGAACACCTGTCTCCGTAGTGAGGGAGGCGGGCGGCTTCCTCACCCCAACACTTGCCGCAGGGCGGGGGGGGGGGCAGGGAAGGGCTTCGTCAAAACGAGTGGATCTCCGCCAGCTTTTGCTTGGGCAGCCGGGGCTTCGGGCGGTTTCCTGCTGTAAAACCCACAACCCGCGCCGCTGCTGCCGAGTCCGGGCTCGGCTCCCCCGGGTGCACACGCGCGGGACGGGCCCGGGCCACGCTGCTCCGGCAGGCGATGCGCTGCAGGTGGGGGGCCTCCTCCCTCCCCCGGGCTGACCCCTCAGTGTCCCCCGTCTGTGTCCCCCCAGCTGACCCCTCAGTGCCCCCCGTCTGTGTCCCTCCAGCTGACCCCTCAGTGTCCCCCGTCTGTGTCCCCCCAGCTGACCCCTCAGTGCCCCCCGTCTGTGTCCCCCCAGCTGACCCCTCAGTGTCCCCCGTCTGTGTCCCTCCAGCTGACCCCTCAGTGTCCCCCGTCTGTGTCCCCCCAGCTGACCCCTCAGTGTCCCCCGTCTGTGTCCCCCCAGCTGACCCCTCAGTGTCCCCCGTCTGTGTCCCTCCAGCTGACCCCTCAGTGTCCCCCGTCTGTGTCCCCCCAGCTGACCCCTCAGTGCCCCCCGTCTGTGTCCCCCGCAGCTGACCCCTCAGTGTCCCCCGTCTGTGTCCCTCCAGCTGACCCCTCAGTGTCCCCCCATCTCCCCCCCCAACTGACCCCTCAGTGTCCCTCCTCATCCCCCCTAGCTGACCCCTCAGTGTCCCCCCATCTGTGTCCCGCCCCTCGGCCTCCGTGAAGGATCCTCCGTCCCAGCCTCTTCCTCCGTGTCGGGCGTGTCCGCCCCCCTCCCCCCACCTGCCGGGCTGCCCCTGTCCTGCTGACCCCCGTCCCCGTGGCCCGTCCGGAGCACGTCCTGTGCCTCCCGGGGGTTAGCCCAGCATCAGCGTCACACGGGCTCCGTCGCCTACTATTTTGCCGTCACAGATGAGTCACCTAGAGAGCCTGCGGCGTGGGGGCCGCCACCCCGGGTCCTCATGGGCCCGACCAGAGCGTTGTCCCTGGGCTCAGAGGAGCCATGAGCCCGGAACGGCCCTGGCCCCGTGGGTGTGTCGCCCTCCTGGGCTGCGCTCGGCATGAGAGGCTATGGGCCCGCGTCACGCAGCAGGCGTGGGTCGCTCCGCGGCGTGGATGATGCTGGGTCCCGGGGCGCGGGGGAGCTGCTCCCCAGACCTCGGTGCCCTGGGCCGCGGGGTCCGCTGGGTGGCCGTGCCCGGCCCGGAGCGTCCAGGGCGACGTGCTCAGCAGGTGCCCGGTAGGTGCCCGGCAGGGAGGCTGCGGGCCCCTGGGACGCGGGGTGGCGGAGTCGCTCCCTGTCTCCACGTCCACGTGGCCTGAGCGCCGCTCGTGTGTGCCGCCGTCCAGGGCGCAGGGGTGTGGCATCCTGGACCCTTGGAGCAGAAGCTCCTGGGCCTCCTCCAGCGCCCCCGCCTGCAGCCACTCCCTGGACTTCCTCGGAGCCGCGGGGGACCACAAACAGCTGTGTCCTCTTAAAAAAAAGTGACACATGAAAGTGAAAAATGGGTAAATTGGCAGTAGATTTAGGGCCGGTCAAGCTCAGGGTCAGGGGTCAGGGGCCGCTGTGGGGCCGACCGGAGGGCTGCAGAGGACAGCTGGGGGGTGGGGGCGTGGGAGCCCGCGGTGGGAAGGGTGGGGGCGCGGCCGCTGGCGTCCGGGGCCTGGAGGGCACGGCTGGGGTCGACCCCACAGGGGCCAGGACCGGTGTCGGGGCTGAGAGGGAGCCATCGGGGGTGCTGGCTTTCACCGGGTGGGGGAGGCCGTACCAGTCAAACTAGCCCATCCCACCTGTCCCCAGACGGACACTCGTTGCCCCGCGTCCCAGGTAACCACACGTTTCTCCAGCCTTTACCCCTGAGAATCCTGATTTTCCTGGAAGTCCTCCCGTCAGCCCTTCATTCCTCCTGCGTCATGTCTCATCCAGGGCCCCCACCCCAGGGCCGCGGCGGGTGCACCCCCACCCCATCCGTCAGGCAGCTCCTCCGCTCTCCGCTCGTGCACCCCCACGCTCCCTCCCCACCCAGACACTTCAAAGCGCGAGGGAAGCAGAGTGAGGGGACACTGGGAACAGGGAGGGCGGGCGGGAGCTCCATTTCGGGTCTGAGCAGCTCCGGCGCTGAGCACGGCCGCGATCCACGGAGCCCGCCAGGCGGCTGCTGGGGTGGGCCGACCGGCATCTCCCCTTCCGGACGTGGGTCCGCGTGGCGGGGACTCCCATCCTCCCTCTGCCTTCCCCTCTGGGCCACCTGGGGAGACGCTCTCCATTTGTCCAAAAGTCCCTCCCTGGCCTAGGACGTGAAACGGGTACGAAAACCCGGCGTTTTCATTTCAACTAACTGGAATTTAAGCGAAAGCTTTTTAAAAATGCCATTTCCGTATTTTCACTGGTGAACGTGAACCGGTCACAGCGATTCTTAGATGCTCTCTGCGGTCCTGGGGCCTCTCCTCACCTGGGTCTGTCCCCTCACTTTGTGCCTAGGAAAGCGGGGCCCCCGTCACCTCCGGCCCCCGTTACCTGTGTCCGTTTGTAGACGCGACCCCAGAGTGTCAGAGCTGCCCGGGGCCGGGGGGTGGGCGAGAACCCTGCCCAGCCCTCAGCCCTACGGCGTCGGCCCGTCCCTCCCGTGGCTCTAGACTTATTTTATAGAGTCGCCTAGAAATGCTTCTGTTAACCCTGCGTGGAAACTCCCACCCGATCGAACTCTCATGGGTCATATCTTTTGGTCTTTTTCTAGAAGGTGCTAAGACGGAAACAAGCAAGGGCACTGCAGAGCCTGAAGCGACGCAGCCAGAAGGAGTGGTGGTCAACGGCAGGGAGGACGAGCCAACCCCAGAGGACATCCTCAGCAAGGGCTTGAGCCAGATGACCACCACGGCCGACACGGATGTCGACACCTCTAAGGACAAAACCGAGTCGGTCACCAGCGGCCCCATGTCCCCGGAGGGCTCACCCTCCAAGTCTCCCTCCAAAAAGAAGAAGAAATTCCGAACCCCGTCCTTCCTGAAAAAGAGCAAAAAGAAGGAGAAGGTGGAGTCCTGATTGGTAGCAGCTTCGGCTCCCATCCGCACCCTCTCCCCTCACCCCTTCCCTTCTCCCATCTCTGTCCCCGGAGGCGCAGGGCCAAGGAGGGGTAGGCGAGGACCCTGGACCACCCTCTGAGGGCGAACTTGGAGATCGCGCGACCAACCCCTCCGTCTACGGCTGCCCCGGAGAATCAGGAGACTCCCCCACGGCCGCGTGGCTCGCTGGTGGCGAAGCCTGCGCCGGAGCGTGGGTCTGCTGGGCGCCCGCCCGGCCCAGTGCTCTCGCCACCGCCACCCCCGTGGGGACACCATGCACCGCGCCGAGCCCTGGGCGGAAGGCCGGAGGGGGCTGCAGGCGCCCACAGCCTCGGACCAACCCAGGCAGGGCCCGACTCTCCCGAGGAGCCAGGTCCTCCCCGCAGGCATGCGGCCTCCCGCCCACGGAGCTGCCCCAGCCAGAAGTCTCTCCCCGTGGGGTCCCCGCCCTGCCGCGCACACTCAGCAGACACATTGCCGCCCCCCACCCCCAGCAGAAGTTAATCTTTGTTCCCAAGGGCTGATGGCTTCGCTTGCGCTTCCCCAGCCGCTAACCCCGGGCTGGCCTCACGGGCCCCTGGACGCGGACGGCGAAGGACCCGGGAGCGGGCCGCCGGGAGGGCTGGCCGAGGCGCCGCGGGTTCGCGAAGGGTTTGACGGGTGTCGGCAGCCGGGAGCCGGCCCATTTGAGTCGCGCATCTCAGGCGCTTCAAAACTGAAACCAAATTTAGCTTAGGGTAAACGTGGTCTCACGCTCAGGGCAGAAATCCGGGGGGAGTTAGATCCTCCTGTCGGCCTTGGGTTGTGCGAGAGGATCAACGCGAGAGGGAAGCGCCGCGCCTCCCGGGCTTTGCATGACTCGGGAGCGATGCGGCTGCACCTGTTCCACTCCGGTGGGGTCAGGTGTCCCCGGCTCGACCTCCAGACCGACGGGAACCGGCAGCGAACCCGTGGCTGCTTTGGGGTCCGGCCCTCACTCGGGGTCCTGCAGAGGAGAATGAGCTGAGCCCTGGGGATCAGTGCTCTCGGGCCAGTGTCAGATGGAGCCCGAGCGCCCTTGCCCGTCACTGTCTGTCCGTCTGGGGCCTCGTGATGGCCGCAGCTGTCGTCGCAGGTGCCGGCACCTCGTCACGTCCTCCCGCGGGGCATCGATCAATGAGCGTTGCTGGCTCCTGAGAAGCAGACAATCCACGCTCTTCACAGCACAGCGTCTTCAAAGAGTATTTTTCCTCCGTGTCCTGATGATCGTGAAAGCACTTGCGAAAGTTCTCGATCCCCGTGTCCCCCGCGTGAGCCCTCACTTTCCACGTGGAGACCCTGCAGCTTTCCGTGCGTCGCACCCTCGGGCGTCATGCCAACCCTGCCGTGGGGGTGAGATGCTCCCGCCCGATGAGCACGGGAGCTGAGCCCCAGAAGGACAATCGACTTGTTCCAGGAAGGTCCGGAGCCTTTGTTCTTCAGTCACGATGACTAGACGACGAGCAAATCCCCGAGGGGGGTGGTTTCAGCCCAGGACCTCGCCGGCGCCCGGTCTGCACCGTGGAGTGAAGGCGGGAGCCCCCGTGTGCTCCCCCGTCCGTGCACGCGAAGGTCTTGAGGACCGGGGACCGGGGTGGGGCCAGGCTGCCCTGTGACGAGGGCGCCGCGGGCCGGGCCGGAGCGCGGCTGCCCCCGGGGACGGACCGCGACCGTCCTGCCCACCCTCCCTGCCGCCGCCGCCCCCGCCCCGCTCTTCCTTGTGATGGCCACCCGGTGGCCGGGGGCTTCGCTGCCTCAAAAAAAAAAAAAAAAAAAAAAATCTGTGATGTGGGAAATGCCTTTAAAAGCCGACCCTTTGATGCCTTCTCTGGAAAAATAGATCTCACGTTCATTCTTTGGTCCCCGCCGTGTTTGTCAAGCGCCCCTGGGCGGCGGGCATTGCCTCGCTGTGGCTGGAGCGACCGGGACACAGGGGGACGCGGCTGCCCGTGCCGGTGGCTGCAGCTCCGAGGGGACGTCGACGGGCTCTGCGCTCAGCAAATTCTCTTTATTCCCTTCCCAACCGTGAGGCCTCGTGGGGTGCAAGTGCCAGAGCCTTGCTAGGGCATCGTCCCTGGACCTCACGCCACGGGTCCGCCGTATGTGTCCCTGTGCTCCTGCCACGCGGTCCAGCAAGCGGCCGCCACGGCAAACCCCGAGAGCTGGGTCGCGGGGCAGCAGGCGGTCCCTGCCCACACGGGTGTCCAAGGACAGGAGGCGCCTAGACGCGTTGCCAGGAGGGCAAGGGCCGGGGTCAACAGGGACGTAAGGACTTCCTGTCCTCTGGGCTGGAGGGACTCTCCTGGAGGACGTGACGATGGAGTTAGGTTTGCAGGCAAACAGGGACCCGCCAGGAGGACGGGGGGTCGGTGGGGTGTCCGCGCTGAGGGCAGGGTGTGCAGAGGCCCCGAGGCACCGGGACGGGCCAGGAGTCAGGCACGGGGCACGGGGCTCCAGTTCCCTAAGACGCTTGGGGCGGGCAGGGCGTGGGGGGAACCCCTTTGCCGTTTCCAGGTCTGTGCGTCCGTCCACAGAGGGGCCGCTGGGCTGCTGAGGCCCTGGCCGGGCCCTTCCCCGCCCGCATGCAGGGTGGCACCTCGGAGGCCGGCGCCGGGTGCTGGGGGGTCGGTCCACGCGAGAGCACGGGCTCGGGGGCTGGGGCTTCTCCTCGGGGTCCGGGTGGAGGGGGCTGCGCAGAGCTGGGGCGCGTGGGCTCCCGGGGACGGAGCTCGGGGCCAGCCTGCGGTCACGGGGGGACGGGGAGGCACAGAGCCGTCCCTCCCTGTCACCTGCTCTGCAGCTCGGCCGAGCTCTGCGGGAGGCGGGCCCCGTGCTGCGCTGGCCCAAGTCCCCGCCCTCCCGCCGGGTCCCACGCAGGCAGCGGCGACCGCCCTCCAGGGCCCCAGCATGGTTTCCGCTCAGCTCGTGGCCTGGGGTCCGGGTCGAGCCTCGGGCTCCCTGCTCAGAGAGTCTGCTTGAGAGCCTCCCCCTCCCTCTGCGCCCTCCCGCCCTCCCTCTCTCTAAAATAAATAAATCCTTGAAGAATCAGCCTCCCCCAACAGTCCGGAGTGAAGATGGGGATCTTCCCCTGCAGACAGAGGTTCTTGTTTTAAGATCTTATTTACCCGATGGAGCGCGAGGGGGCCGCGTGCAGGGAGAGGGAGGGACAGGCAGGACCCCACTGCCCGGGGAGCCCGACGTGGGGCCCGACCCCGGGACCTGGATCGGAGCTGAGCCGAGGGCAGGCGCCCACCGAGCCCCGGGCGCCCCCGGGTCCTTCCTCAGAGGCCTGCAGGGTTAGGGAAGGACCCGGTGTAGTCAGGGCCGCGCCAGGAACAGCTGAGCCAGCCTGCGCCTGGCGTCCGGAGGTGGCGGGGCCGTCAGGCAGCCCGCGCCGTCCCCACCATGCGCCCCCCCCACCCTGAGGCCGCCCCGCTGCTGACCCTGGGGCTGAGCGAACCACCCCGGCAGCGTGACTCACTCCCGGACGCCGAAGAGATCAACCCCGGGCGTGGGCTGCTGCGTGAGGCTTGTGGGGGTCGCCCGGTCGGCCCGCCGTGGTCCGGGTCGGGGGCGCACCGTCCTCCACTGCCGAGCACCTGGGAGAGCACGCGGCCCCGCTCGCGTCCCGCACATGCACCAGCCCGTGAGCCGCCCGCGAGCACCGGGGACGCAGCTGTCGTGCCCCTGAGTCTCAGCAGCCCCGCAGAGGCCGAGCAGCGTCCGGTGGCGGAGACGCTCGCTTTCCACCCCACGGGGGGAGGGGGCCCCACGGTCGTTCACCGTCTGCTCCAAAAGCCACGCGTGAGCCCGATACCCGGGGCCCTGAGCGGCCCCTGAAGGAGCGCACGGTTGGCTACTTACCAGTTCCAGCTGTCGCGGGAGGCGAGCGGGACACCGGCCGGCCAACCTCCCCAGGGCGTGCGGGCGCCGTGTTGGCCGTGAGCACCGTCCCGCGGGCCGTGTGGACACGGGGGGCGTCCCCTGCTGGAGAGCCCTGGTCGCTCTGGCCGGGAGGCTTCTGTCCTGGGGGCCGGCCGCGTCCCCGCCGAGGGTTGCCTTGGGGTGCGGGAGTCATGGCTTGCACCGGCCTGCACGGGGGTTTCTCCAAATCGGCGTTCGGCGCCGTGAGGACGTCCCCGAGGCCAGGCCGGCGCTGAGGGAACGGGCCTGCGTGTGGGGCAGACGGGGCCGTCGTGAGCGGGCCGGGCTGGCTCCGCGCTGTCCTCGCCCGGCGGCCCCCAGGGGGCAGGAGGAGTGTGGGGGCTGGGGCGGTGGGAGAAGAGCTCAGAGGGTCCCCACGGTGCTCCCGCCCGCCATCGTCCCCCGCGGCCTCCAGACCTCGTTCTGAGGGAGTCGGCCGGGCGGCAGCACTTGCACCCGGGACGCAGGGGCCCGTCCGCGACCGTCAGAGCTCCCGCAGCCGGGACCGCGTTGGGGGATCCCTTGCAGCCATGCCCCGGGGCCGACGTCGGGGTGGCGGCTTGACCTCCGAGGCCCGGGGCTCCCCAACTCCCCGGCGTCCGTGCCGCAGCCGCTGGGGCCCCCGTCGCGCTCCTGTCCCCCGAGGGTGCGTGTGCAGGGGGCGCGAGGCCGGGACCGGCCGGCGGGGGGCGGTGACATGTGTCCCCTGGGCGCCCTGTCCGTGCGGTCCCTGGGGTGCCAGTCCCAGGCCTCGCCGTCCCCTCAGAGGGGAGCTTCCCGAGCCGCTGACGTGCAGACTGGTCAGCTTCCTGGGCTTTTATCTTGGGACTTTACACGCACACACACACACGCGCACACACACATCTATTATATATATTTACGGGGTAGTTTTGTACAGTTTTATGTTTGAATCTCTGAGCACCGAAGCTGCCCTTGGGTTTTCAGGAGAACTTTCCGGGCGTATCTGTGGGGCGGGTGGACCTCTGTCCCTGCTGTTGTCTCACCTGCAGACTCACCCTGGTAAATGCTCCCGGTGTGTGACCATGGCCCGGCCCCTGACCTCCCTGGCCCCGGGGCGGCTCATGTAGACTTCCAGCCACACGGGGACGTCCTGCCTTTGAGACCAGCCCTCGCACGGGGGGAGCCGAGTGTGTGTCTGAGCTCTGGCGGGGCCGGGAGGTGGCGAGCATGGGGACCCCGGGAGGTGACAGGCGCGGGGACCCCGGGAGGCGACGGCCACATGCACCTGCACGCAGCTCGTCAAGGAAGATCAGCCTGGACGCACGGGGCGGGGAGGGGCCGCGAGAACACATGCGGGTGGTGCCCACGGGGCAGCAGGGGTGGAGGCCACGGGGTGAAGGGGGCGGGGGCGCTGGGGGGGCGAGAGGACGAAGGAGCCCCCCATCCTGCGCTTCACAAGGGGACGGCCCAGGAGCTGCTGAGCGTCCGCCCGCGCGTGTCGGGCCTCGTGTCCCCTCCACGGCACCTCGGGTAAACCCCACGGGCCCCCACGGTGCTCCCGTCACCACCCACACAGAGGAGGAAGCCGGCTCTAGGTCAGCGGGGGAGCCCTGCCTCACAGGGGACCCCACCCCCATCGCCCCGTCCAGCCGGGCCCACAGCCCCCTCGCTCCACTCCGCGTGGGGCACACAAAGGCAGCAGCCGAGGGCCGTGCACCCTCTAGAAATGCCGGGGTCGCTTGGTGCAGACACCAGGCCAGGGCCCCGCAGCGCCCTGGGGGGAGGGGGTGCAGCTGGCCTGGAAGCAGGGGCCTGGCAGCGGGTGCAGCTTCCCCCGGAGAGCACTGAGCGCAGCGAGGGGCCGGGCCCCCCGGGGAGTGGGCGCGGGGCCTGGGCTCACGGGCAGGCCACGGTGCCAGGGTGCTGTTGGCAGCCCTGTTTGCAAGGTGCACGGGGGTGGGGGGGATGCCTCGGCACCAGGAGCCGGCCAGGCGTCGGCAGGGGGTACCCCGGGGTCGGCCAGGCGCCGGGGGGGGGCACCCTGGAGCCCGCCCGTCCTGCCGCCCTGACGCGAGCTGCAGCAGGGGACTCGGCCCAGCGCGGCGGCTGCCCCCACGGCCTCGTGCCCACCCTCTAACCCGACGCCGCGTGACCAGCAGACACAGGACTCTTCCCTTCCCTGTCCCCTCGGGCCTCTGCACGTGGACCCACACCCGTCCGGCAGGTGCCACGCTTAGGCTGACGCGAGCGCCACTGCCAGCAAACAACATGGTAGAGACTCCGCGGTTCCAAAGCAGGAGACGAGTCTGACAAGTTGGGGGACCGGCTCCCCCGTGGAGCAGAGTCACTGCCGGGAGTTAACATCCGTTTATCGGCACCAGCCGCTCGTGAAAAGGGGCTACTTCAAATAGAGAAATAAAATGGCTTTTTGGTGATGGAAAACATCATATTTTATTTTATTTTTTTAAATTTCTTTTAATTGGAGTTCAATTTGCCAACATACAGCATAACACCCAGTGTTCATCCCATCAAGTGGAAAACATCCTTTTTTTTTTTTTTTTGAAAACGTCCTATTTTAAAACGAGGCACCGACTGTCAACCGCAGGCTCGATGCCGTTGAGAGGAGGGGAGGACACGAGGCACGTTTACTCACGTGTGGACCCCGAGCCCGCCACGGCGAAAAAATTAGCCGGTCACGCCTCCGGTTGGTTGGAAAGTCAATACAAGTAAGAAACTCGAGAAAGGAGGAAACATGGAATTAAAACATGGTAGTAAAAAAAAAAAATTAAATTAATTAAAAAATAAAAAAATACAACATGGTAGTGAGCGGTTAAAGAAGTTTGCAGCCACATCTAGTTTTTCACGATCAATTTAAGAAACCTGAAGCAATTGCTTAAAAAAGCAGTTCCATAAATAAATAAATAAAAATATAATAAAAAAATAAATAAAAGCAGGTCCTGGCACACGCACGTGTGGGGGCGGGAGAGACGGAGACTGCGCCGGACACCGGTGAGAGGACGTGGTGCGTCGGCCGCTCCCAGGTCGTCCCTGCGGGGGCAGCGGTTCACCTGCACGCGAGGCCGTGACCGCAGAGGAGCCGTAGCACACGTGGCCGTGATTTTCGTTAAAAGGCGCTGGAGCTTCCAATCACTGAGCGGGAAAGTAGCAATAAGAGGTGCTCGGGAATCCAGCTAAGACGGTGCAACAACACCGTGTTCCCCTAAAGTACCACCAAATGGGGCAGCTCCCGGGGGACGGCCCTATAGACCCTGGAGGACGGGCCAGGAGGCGGCGTTGCCCCCTCTGCTGCCCCGACGCCGGCAGCCCCTCCCCCCTCCCCCCCCCCCCCCCCCCGTCCTGGCCTCGCCTCCCCCAGGCCCCACCCGGCCCCCAGCAGCTGAGCCCGTGTCCTGCGCCCTTGGGTGGCCCCTTGACGGCTCGGAGCCACCGTGCCCGAATCTGCAAACGCACGCACTGGCTCTCGCTCTCGCTCCCTCGGCTTCTTTCTCAATAAATGTGAAATCGATGGCGTCCGCTTCCGTGGTGGTGTCCGCGCGTGACGTCCTGCCTCCGGAGCCTGCGGCGGGATCGCTCCCCTCCGGAGGCGGCTCTGCACCTCCCCGGGCTCCGCACGCAGCGAGGGTCCCCCCCCCCCCCGCCCCGACGTGCCCGCCCTGGACCCTGCAAGGGCAGGCCCGGGGCGCTCCCGCACGCACCCAGGCTCCGGGCACTCAGCAGAGGCAGGTCAAGCTGCACGTCTTAGGCCGAGTAGGTTCCATCTCCCACCTGCACAAATGCACACTCATACGGGGCCAAAGGCCAGGCTCAGAGTTGGGGCTCACCCAACAGCCGCCCCTGGCCGCAGTGTCAGCCCCAGGGTACGGACCCTGTCAGGGGCCTGTGCAGGCCCTGGAGCCGGGCATCCGGGTCCTGAGTGGCCAGAGCCTGGAGCTCGGGGGGTGGGGGGGGCACAGCCCGGGGCCCTGCTGGCGCCACAGCGGGATCAGGGCAGGGCCCCTGGGGTGCAGCCCGAGGGCCTGGGGGGCAGTGGCGTCCCCCGTAGGGCTCCCCAGAGGGCAGGCCCTGCCCCCTTCCCATCCCAGAGAGTGAGCCCTGAGCAGGGCCGTGCAGCGAGCCGGGCTGACACCAGGGAAGGGACACACGTGCGAGGTCCACCCAAGGGCCCGTCGCCGGGCAGGCTGACACCCGGCCGCCTTCCCCCCGCAACCGCAGGCTGCGTGAGCCCCTTGCGGGGACGCCCACGGGCAGTGAGCCGAGGAGCCCACAGCCGTGGAACTGCTCCCTCCGCGTCCTGCGCGGCTGCTGAGACCGTGACTACAGGCGGGACGTGCAGAGCGGCGTCCACCCGGCCCCGCCAGCTCCCCGGGCTCGGCCGAGCCCCAGACGCAGCCACCCTCAGCTCCCCGGGGCCAGTGAACCCACAGGATCAGGAAGCCGGGGAGGCCTTGGCCTCTTCCCTCCGTAACTGCCCCTGAGTCTTCACGAAAACTGGCATCAACAAGAAGTCTGGGTGACCGGGTGGACACGGAGGCCACGGAGGAGGAAGCTGGGCGGGCACGGGGCAGGAGCAAGGGTCTGGGCCCGGCATTCAAGGCCCCGAGGCTGAACCATGCGTGGCCCCAGCCTCGTCTCGCTGCAGACGGTGCTGCCAGGACCCTGCATCTCACGTCCCCTCCGTGTCCCACTCCAAGAGGCAGGGACGGGCTCCTTGAGCTGCGCACAGCGGTCCCGGGGTGGGGACTGAGTCCCGGGGTGGCCCCCCAGCCCTGCCGAGCCACCTGCCCCTGCTGAGACGGGGAGCGCTGGACAGGGTCGGGCTGGAGGCGCCCAGCTCCCCGGGGTGCTCTGTCACGGCGGGTGACGGCCCCCAGGACAGCAGCCGGGGAGCTGGACACGTTGCCAGTGACCCGTGAGCCAGGTGGGGGACAGACGGCAAGGAAAGGGATGACGGAGGGGGTGACAGGAGCCCTGGACAAGGCTTTGAGGGGTGACCTGGGCAGGGGGCTGAGGAGGAGCCGCTGGCCAGGTAGGAGGGGCGGGATGGAGCGGGGCCCGGGGGGAGGGCGCAGGGACGTGGGAGCCACGGGCAGCGCCAGAAGCTGGGACAGGCCACCCAAGGCCACTGACCTCGGTGACCCACAGGCCGCGGGGCGTGGGCACCACCTGCCTCGGAGAGACGGCGGGCGACAAGCCACATGGGATGGCACCAGGAGGAAGGCCCAAGACGGGGAGGACCGCAGGGCCGCGGGGACCCTCGACCCGGAGGGGAGGACGTCACAGCTGCTGGGGCACGATGGGGACGGGGCTGCTCCACAGGACGGGACGGGGACGCTCCAGGGGACAGGCGGGGCCTCTCGCGTACCGTCTTATGTGGTGACACAGTTTGTTCTCCTGAAGGTCGGGTTCGTCCTTGAGCACCGCGTGCTCTATTGCTGACCCGTAACCTTGGCGGGTCGAGCGTGTTAGTTGTGAGCATACGTGTGGTGTGTGTGTCGCACGCGTGCACACAGCGTGTCCGGGACCACGTAGCATCGGGTGACAGGAGAACGAGGTTTGCTCAGCGCGTGTCTGGAGCCCCAGCGCGTTCTCAGCCGAGGGACGTCGCTATCAGAAATCCTATTTATTAGAACTAACATCGGAAGAAACAGCCGTGAGAGCGCCACCCGCCGCGAGAGCCGGGCCTTGGACCCCGACCTGGGCATCTCCCCCCCCCACCTCCCCGCGTCCTGAGCCCGCAGCTCCTCGGTGGCCCCGTCGCCCGTGGGTCACCCCAGGGCAGCCGCGCGGAGGCAGTGACAAGGCAGAGGCCACCGGGCCCGGCCTGCGGGAGGGACACGCGCAGGGGAGGAGCAGCTGGGCGGCGAGCGGGTGTCTGGGGGTGACCTGTTATTTGTTCCCTGTGAGGCAGGAAGCAAGGTGGGCTTGGGGGGCGGGGGGGAGGCGACAGGTGTGCAGGGAGCAGAGACCACGGAGGGAGAAGCGGGGGCCTCCCTGCACGAGCCCCCACGCGCCCCCACCCGCGGCCCTGCAGACCGTCCTGAGGCCTTGTGGCGTCGGGGGGCCGCCCGGCGGGGGACTAACCCCTGGGGGGGCAGAGGCATCTGGGGGGTGGTCAGGACAGCGCAGGGAGGAGAGTCAGAGGGACGGGGCGGGGGGCAGGGGAAGGGCAGGGGGGCGCAGAGGGGCAGGGGGGGCAGAGGGACGAGGGTGAGGAGACTGACGTGGGCAGGGTCTGACGTCACTGCCGTGATGCCCCCTCACCAGTGACGAGGCAGCCCTTTCCCGATACTGGCAGGAGGAGGACTCATGCAGCCCACCCGATTGTCTCCACCAACAATGTTCCAGAAGCTTCGGGGAGGAGTAGGAAGCCAGGGACGCGGGGCCAGTGACCTGGGAACCTGGGGCCTGGGGCCTGGGATGGGGGGCCGCGCAGGCCAACACCTGCTGGCACTCCTGGCCGCGGGGAAGTGCCAAGTCCCCTAGACTGTCCCGTGGGGCCCTCTGCCCGGGTGCAGACCGGGACCCGCACGTCCCCACCGCAGGTCTAGTGTGGTCCCCCGGGCCTCGATGTTCGCCTCCGCGGGATGGGCTCGCGGGCAAGCAGGCGCCTCCCACCACCGTCACCGCGGTGATGACCGGGACTCTCCCACGCAGGGACTTGGCCCGAGAAGCACAGGCTGGTGGGGCCGGCGGGACCCGTGTTCTGGCTCAGTCCGGGGCTCCCCAGCCAGGGGCCCGCCATCCTGCCCTGGCGACACCCACGTGGCCCGTCCTCCCTCCTGGGGGACCAGGCCGGTTAGCCCCGCGGGACGGTCACACGCGGAGACGAAGGGCTGGCGCATTATCGCCGCCTCCAAACTTCGCGCCGGTGGAAGCACAGGGTGCTCCTGACGCCTGGTGCCTGGGCCCCTGACCCTCGCGCCCCAGGCCCCCACCCAGGTTCCCCCCGGGGGATCCTCCAGCAAACGGGCTGGGATCCTGTGGCTGCCCCGTCCCCGCTGCCCCCCTACTCCCTGGCCCGTGCCCCAGGCCCCCACTGGGGTCCCCCACCTCCCCGGGCTCCTCCGGCAGACGGGCTGGGATCCTGTGTCCCCCCCGACCCCCACTTGTGCCCCAGCCCCCCCCCGGCTCCTCCCCACAGCTCTTCACGGCCTCAGCCCAAGACCCCACGTGGGTGGGGTTCTGCTGAGCCCTGGGTCCAAGGGGCTACGCTGGACGAGGGGAGCCTCTATCCATGTAACCGGTGTCTTCACAAGGAGAGTGAACGGCCCCACGGACACCCCAGCACAGCCAGGCGGCCCCGGGGGACAGGGCAGAGGAGCGGGGCCCTGGGGGGAGCAAGGACTCAGGGAGGGTCTGTGCCAGGGGAGGGAGCAACCAGGCCCACCCTCGGGGCCACCCTCCAGCCTCCAGAGCCAGACGACTCGGCCTGGTGGCCCTTGGTGGGGCCTCACGGCCCAGCCTCGGGGCGGGGGGGGACACGCACTGCCTGGAATCCGACTGCAAGGGGGATCGGGAGCTGCTGGCTCACCACGCAGGACGGCCCCACGGCCCCACGGCACTCCTAGGGCTGTGCTGAGGTCCCAGGGTGAGGTCCCAGGGCTGAGGTCCTTGCCCCGAGGTCCCAGGGGTAAGGTCCCAGGGCTGAGGTCCTGGGGCTGAGGTCCTTGCCCCGAGGTCCAGGGCAGAGGTCCCCGGGGTGAGGTCCCAGGGGTGAGGTCCTTGCCCCGAGGTCCCAGGGGTGAGGTCCCGGGGCTGAGGTCCTTGCTCCGAGCTCCCAGGGCTGAGGTCCCAGGGCTGAGGTCCCAGGGCTGAGGTCCTTGCCCCGAGGTCCCAGGGGTAAGGTCCCAGGGCTGAGGTCCTGGGGCTGAGGTCCTTGCCCCGAGGTCCAGGGCAGAGGTCCCCGGGGTGAGGTCCCAGGGGTGAGGTCCTTGCCCCGAGGTCCCAGGGGTGAGGTCCCGGGGCTGAGGTCCTTGCTCCGAGCTCCCAGGGCTGAGGTCCCAGGGCTGAGGTCCCAGGGGTGAGGTCCTTGTCCCGAGGTCCCAGGGCGGAGGTCCTGGGGGTGAGGTCCTTGTCCTGAGGTCCCAGGGGTCAGGTCCCAGGGCTGAGGTCCTTGCCCCAAGGTCCCAGGGCGGAGGTCCCCGGGGTTAAGCTCCAGGGCCGAGCTGCGGTCGGACAGGCAGTTAGTGTCACTCAGGCCATCATCTCGGAGCACGGTGGGCACCCGGCTGCGGGGTGAGCCGGCCGTGGCTTAGGGAACAGTCCCCGTCCTTGGAAGGGAAGCTGAGCCTTCTAGAAGGAACCATGTAGAGGCCGCCACGAGGCTGCAAGCCAAGGCTCGAGGAGAAATCGACCCATTCATAAAGCGGGTTTTTTGGCAGCGCACGGGGTTTCAACGTCAAAGTGAAGCAACATGTTGAGGAGGAGGTAGGGCTCCCGCGCCCCACCCCACCCCACCCCGCGCCCCGCCCGTCCTGGAGCCCCGACAGCAGTGCCACCTCCCGGGTGTCCGCGGCCCCACGTTTCTGAGTGACAAGCACGTGGTGTCGTCCTTCACTGTTTCGTGTCCAGGTGCAGGGCGCTGCCTCCCCGCTGCGCTGGGTGCGCACCCAGTCCCCCGCCGCCCGGCGCACCCCAGTTTCCCGTCCCTCCTCCCCCCACGTACACCCTGCAGTGACCCCGACGGCCTAGGACGCTGGGTTCACGGCCGCGCACTGCAGGGCGCTGCGATTGTGTTTCCTTTCTTAATTGCTATTTGATCTGGAGTTAATAATCCCCTTGCTTGTTCATTGGCGGAATTTTCTGGACTTGATTGTCAGTCAGTTCACCCCACAACTTCCAAACGTGTCTGAGAACGTTCTTATACAAGGTCAACAGACATCAAGCGATTTAATTCTTTCTTTTTTCTCTCTCTTCTCCTTGGCTGTTGGAACCGCCCCTCACGAAGCCCGGCTGCCTCCTATGGGGGCCGCTCCCCGTTATGGGGCCTGCGGCGTAGCCGTCTTCCTGGGATCGACTGCTCTTTGGGGTCGTCCCTGAACTTACTTTTGCCTTTCTCTTTAGGTTGGATTTCCTGTTTCCTGGACGTCTGCCCCTTTTTAGTTTAACCCGCTGGTGGAACGGAACACGATTCCGGGAGCCTCGTCGGGTTAAAAAGACGGTCCAGCCGTCGAGGTTGTGCCCATGCTCATCGCGCCGCCCCAGTCTCGACAAGACACCTGCCCTATCACCTGGCCTACGGCTGTCACTCTGGGATCTCCCTTCACCATGTTTCTAGTGATTTCGTCTCTGGGTTGAAATTAATCCTCTTTATCCCATGTCCTTCCCCTTCTTGCTTTGCTTGCAACGGCCTCCTGAGAAGGGGTGCATGGGAGGTAGTTTTTGAACCCAAAGTTGTCTTTATCATATCTGTCCGCACATTTCCTTGATGGTTAACTGACTCTAGAATTCGAAGTTGGAAATAATTCTTCAAGTTGGATTTTTTTTTTTTTTTTTCAAAATTCGAATTGCCCCGAATTTTGGAGCATTTCTCCACTGGGCTCTCCTCGCCACTGTGGCTACTGAGAAGCACAAAGCCACTAGATTCCTTTTATCTGTGATCTGGTTTTCCTCTCTGGGAGCTTGGAGGATCTTACATTCCGACAGTCCTCGGTGACGCCCCGTCACGTGGATTTGCAGGCTCCCACTGGGCCCTTCGAGTCTGGAAAGTCAGGTTCTTCAGTTCTGGGGATTTCCTTAAACTATTTCTGATGATCTGGTCCCCTTAGCCTCCCCCGTTCTCTTTTAAAAATTCCTCTTGGTCAGATTTTGGGTCTATTCCACTTGCCCTCTAACTTCTCATGTCATCTCTCTTCATTTGTATTTCTTTGTTCTTTTGCTCCACTTTCCAGGAAATTTCTTCCTGGAAGAAACTTAGCATCTGGTTTTTCTACTGAGTGTCTCATTTCTGCCATCCTGCTTTAATTTTCAGGAGCTTTTTTGTTATTGTTATTATCGGGGTGGGGGGTTGGGTGGACACAGAGTTCTCGCTTCATCGACGTCGTCTCTCCTTGTTCTCCAGGAGTATTAATGGTGGTTCTAAAAGAGAAGTTTTCTTCTTACTCACATTCATTCCATTTCTTTTAGATTATTTTTTTTCTTCTCTGAGAGAGAGGGAGAGGGTGGGGCGGGGCAGAGGGAGAGACAGAGGATCTCAGGCAGGCTCCATGCCCAGTGTGGAGCCCAACCTCACAGCCTGAGATCATGACCTGAGCCGAAATCAAGAGACGCTTAGGGGGCTGAGGCACCCAGGCGCCCCTAGGCTCCCTTGCACCTATTTGCTGGGCCTCTCTATCCCACAGCAGAGAACTCCCCCAAGGTCTGAGCAGCCTCGACTGTCTGCTCTTGACTAACACTGGGCTCTGAAAACAGCGACTGGGAAGTCCTGGACGTGTGAAGGCCTTGGCAGGTGGGATCCTGTTCCGGGGGGTCACAGGTTGTGTACCGGGCACCTGCCACTGGCCTCCTTCTCGGGCTGGCCGGGCTCCCCAGGAGGAGCCTGCATGTCCCTCCCGCCCCGAGCCTGTTCCCCGGCAACACACAGGCCTCGGCTTCCCTCTGTGCGGAAAGGCCTGTGCCTGGTGCCACGTTGGTGCAGCCCCGGGGCGCCCGGAAGGAAGAAGCCTCACCGCTCCTTGCCAGCTCTCCACCCCCCAACCCCGGCTTCGTATGTGAGCCCCTCCCGTACCCCCTGTTCTGAAGGCGCCCGGTGTAGCCCATTCCTGAGCCCTTGGAGGGCTTGGAAGGTGAGTCGGGCTGGCCGCCCCCGCAGTCTGCGGACGGCTCCACCAGTTCTGCTCCCGGGGCTCCTGCACAGCCGCCTGGTTCCCAGCTTCACAGTTTTTGTGGCTCTTGTTCTCCCCATCGCCCGTCATGAGTTTGTTTTCGTTTTGTTTTAAAGTTTCTTCACTGGGGAGAAATGCGAGGCGTATATTCTATTCAATCGGGCACCTGGACCCGGAGCGTCTCAAAGCCCGTTATCCAAACCCAGTGACAGCCAACATTTTCGATTATTTATTGTGATCTGGGCAGTCATCTAAATACTCACACGTACTAACTCATTTAAACTCTCATATCGGCCCTAAGAGATAAGGACGATCATTTTCAAATGGGGAAACTGAGGCCCAGAGCTATTATGGAAGACCTCCCAATCAGTACGTGATAACGCTGGGATTCAAGCCCCTAAATGTGGGCCCACATCTACACACAGTCTTGCTCGAGAAATGTTCCTGTATTTACTCTAGGACCCAGTGACGAAAAGATGTAGCGTGATCTGCTCCGATTCTCTTCAGCAACTTGTTTCTAGTTAAACTGTACCTTTGTTCACTCTGCCTGTCTTGCACCAGGCACTGTGTTCTGCTCTCGTGTGGTTTTCAGTGCGTCCGTGTGTTGTGGGTATTACTGGGCACACTGTACGTATGAGGACCCCAGGGCCCCGGCCGGGTGGGGGGCAAGGAACCTACTGAAACCTCTCGTAGTAACTGGAAGACAGGAGATGCAGATGCAAGACCACATGGCTTCAAAGCCAAGGAGGGCTTCGGGCGGGCTCAGAATTTTGGAAGGTAATGGTCAGCACCAGGAAGCAGATCGTGCTCCACGTGCCCAGACATTTAATAAAACGCCCGTGGTTCGTTACTTTGGTTTTCTTCTTCAATCACACGCATGTTGGATCCCTTTTGTCTGCGACTCACATCTCCAGGTTTCTCTGTACATACGAGTAGGTTCCAGGATGGGGTTAAATGTATTTGCATGAGGTGGTAGGGAGGAAGCTGGGCAAGGCCTAGAAGGCCGTCAGACCGCGATGCAGGTGGGCTGCCGGGTGACGGAGAGAGGGACAGGGGGTGCGGTGACCTAGACTGACGCCGAGTCAAAGGAAAGCTTCGGCAGATACACTGAAGGGTCCCCCGTCTTCACGACAGTCAGTCACCGGCTGACAAATGTGTTACAGATTTTAGGCACAAAGGTGGACCCACCTCAGTGACAGTCCCCATAACCAGAGGTCCACGGGGTGTGTTTTCACGGCAGCCATCGTCATCTGCTCTGCATTGCTGAAACCATTTTATTTCAGCCTCACATTTTTAAAAAGATGTTATTTATTTATTTGAGAGCGAAGGAGAAGGCAGGCTGGAGGGAGAGGGAGAGAGAACCTACACCGAGCACAGAGCCCAGCGCGGGGCTTGAGCTCAGGACCCCGACGCCGTAACCTGAGCGGAAATCGAGAGTCGGCCACGTGAGCGACTGAGCCACCCTTGGAATTCTAGACCCAAAATCGTTTTTCCTTAGAACTTTGAAGGAATTGGATCCGTTGTCTTTTAAAATCCGGTTGTGGACAAGCAACCTGATGACAATCTGATTCCTGATTTTTATGTTTTTCAGATTTATTTATTCATTTGAGAAAAAGAGCGACAGCCCGCGAGCATGAGTGGGGGAGGGGCAGGGGGAGAGGGAGCACGCGGGAGCCCAGCAAGGTGCTTGACCTCAGGACCCCGAGACCATGACCTGAGCCAAAATCAAGAATTAGCCGCTCAACCGACTGAGCCGCCGAGGGGCCCTTGTTTTCTGATTTTTAACGACTGTCTCTTTGCCTCCCCCCCTCCCCCTCCCCCCCATCCCTCCCTCTCCTCCCCGCCCCCCAACTCCCTGCCCTGCTCCCTCTCCTGGCTCTGGGACGTACCCTCCCCTCAAAATGCAGAGAGTCATTAAAGATGTGTGTGGGGGTCAATACTGCTTGGACTTTTAAAATCCGGAAATTTGGTTTCTTTTGAGCCTTAGGGAAGTATCTTAAATTATTATTTTTTTTATCCACTTTCTCTATTTCTCCTCCGGAACGTCCTCCTCTCAGGAAGTATTCGACTTCCTGGATTGATACTTTCAGGCCTTTTACCTTTCCTCCCGGGTTTCCAGCTCTTGGCCTTATGTCCTAGGAAAGCGCTTGGACTTGATCCTCCAACTGCTCTATTCATTTTTTTCTAAACAATTTTCTGTTTCTTTCCAACGGCGCCCTGCTCTTGTTTTTGTCCGTATCCGCACGACATCTTGAAAACCCTGCGGATGCTCATCAGAGGGCTGCTTTCACGTTTTCTCCCCTTGGCCTGGTCCCTTCCCAGTGATGTTGTGCGGCTGTTGTTCCACACTCAGGTGTCTGTCTTCTGTCTGGTGATCGCCAATTCCTCCCTCGTGATGGGAGGCGGTGTCGCCCTTTCCTTGCTTCAGCCGCTCTGCTCGGCCTCTGCTGGGAGTGGGCCGTGCTGGCGGGGTCCCCCGCGGGCGCCTCGCTCTTTAGGATGAGCGCGGAGACCGCCTGACCCGAGCTGGGTCTTCCCGGTGCACGCGGAGCGCTCGCCTCACCAGCACCGGGACACCGTCCCCCCGGCCCCGCAGTCCCATGTGGCCCCTGGACAGAAGTTCCATTTATCTAGAGAAGAGCCTACATTGTGGGCCTGAAGGAAAAGGCTAGGCTCCTTCCTACAGCTGACCTCTTGGCAAAGGAGCTGAAAAGCTTGCTGCCTCGTCCTCTCAGCTCTCTGATGGTTCTAGAAAAACCAGGTGGGAATGGTGACAGCGGTCGCTTTCCACGTCCTCAGCAGAAGGGGCCCCTCCACCGGTTGCTCTTGGAGGTCGTGCTGTGGGTCCCTCACCGCGGCCCCTGGCCCGGGGAGCCGCTGCGTCCCTCGCCCGGACGGCTGTTGCAGCCTTCCCCTCTTCCTCCTGAAAACTCCCTCTCAGCTGAGGCATTTGCCTCCCGTTTCACTGACTGCAAAGAAACCTTCCACCAACGCCCGACGGGACACGAGCGCCGGCCCGTGTCTCCTCTCTGCCCTCCTCCCGTGACAGCGTGGACAGCCCGTCGTCCCCGCGGAGACACATCCTCCCCTGTCCACCGGGCCTCGTGCCACCTGCCGGCTGGGTGACACCCCTGCCTGTGCCCCCCTTGCCCCTCCGCCCCCCTCCGCCTGCAGCCGTCCGGGCGCCGTCTGGGCCTCTCCAGTACCCTCTCTGGCAGGGCGTGCGTCTGTGTGCTTTCTCACGTGGTCGTGTGGGGCTTTATCGCCTCCAGAAGCGGGGAGGCGGGCCTAATGAGGCTCCTTGAACCTTGGGCGTTTTCTGGAAACCTGCTCCCAGGGACGGCTGCAGTCAGGCAGGTGGCTGGTCCCTGCCGCCAGCAGAGGGCAGTCCCGGCACCCCAACAAGCACCTGCGTGACGGGCACTCCTGGCGGGCGCCTCCGCAGGGGACAGAGGGAGGCCTCGGTCATCGCTACTGCGCAGCGGCCGGGAAGCTCCGATGGACTCGGCTTGGAAACCAACCGGAGCCAAGGGGTGAACGTGAACATGATCTTGGGTAACTGTACGTGGGTTTGGCTGCTGCGCCGACAGGGTGTTCATCAGTGAAGAGGGCCGCACTCCCACTGCCAGCTGGCTCGGCTCCTGCCCGGGCCGCACCACCGCCTCTCAGGGTGACCTGCAGACGCTAATTCACGTCTCGGTGCCCGTCCACGTGGTAGATACCGTCAAGCCCTCCCCTCAAATGTAAAACCCACGGGGACCCAGGCAGCGAGGGGGGGTTACTCCAGCCCGAGAGGTAAGTTCGTGCAAAGACCGGATTCCTAGGTTAGAGGCGAGAACCCACGTGATCATCTAATAGGTGCAGACAAGGCGTTTGACCAAATCCGACGCTGCTTGTGATGGAAACATTGCACAATCGAGGAACGGACGGGAACGTCCTCCGTCCGGGAAAGAACATCTTTGAAAATTCCACAGCTGGCGGCGGGCTTCGTGGAGAGAAACCAAATGCTCTCCCGCTAAGCTCAGGAGCAAGACAAGCTCTGTTCTCCCCAGTTCCAATCTAGAACGTACCGGAAGCTCTAGCACGGGCAACAAGACAGGGAGAAGTAAGACTCGGTTTGCAGATGACACGCTGTGACCTGGAAAGGTTGGTGTGGGAGCCGTCCTGGCCACCGTCCCGGCCCGCTGGCTTCCGTGGGTCCCCACGTGCTCCAGCTCGGCCGCCGCGGCTGCTAGTGAGGCCGGGCGACCGGGTGTCAGGCCCATAAGGCCCCTCCTCCGTCCAAGGCCTGGGCCTCTTCGTGGGTCAGCGGACCCTCTGCCCGCACCCCGGGCTGGGAAGCCGCCCTCAGCCCACCCAGCAAGGTGCCCCGTTGAGCCGCGAGCCTCGCACTTCCCCGAGTCGTGCTGCAGATGGGCTGTGCGGCGTCCCGGGCGACACCGGGGGTCCCAGGCCGCGGCCCTCCCGGCGGGCCGGCCATCCAAGGCGGGACGTGGCAGGAAGGCTGCGCCAGGCGCCTGGAGACCAGAGCACAGGGAGCAGTGATTCGCACCGGATTCCTAGCGGACGGCTGTCCCCAGGATCCGAGGGTCGGGTGGGTCGCCGTCCAGGGAGCGGAAGCAGGGCAGAAATCGGAGGCCGCGGGGCGCAGGCGTAGACGCCCGTGCTGGCGGGGGCTGTGGAGCAGCCTCGGGGCCGAGCGCCCCGTCCTGGTCCGTGCAGCGGACGGCCCCATCCTGGCCCGGCGGGGACGCCTCTGGGGACCTCGGACCCAAGGGACCAGCCCAGGCCCTGGACACTGGGGGGGCGGGTTGGGCAGCTTCGCGGAGCCTCACTTTCTGAGAGAATGAGCAACACTCCTGAAGGCCCCCTGCCAGGTCCACCCACCGGTGGTTGTTGATAGAGGCCGAGTCTAGACGCCCGCGTCCCAGTGCGCGGGTGCAGCCCCCGGCCGAGGGCCCAGCTCAGCGGGAAGCAGCCCTCATCCTCGTTGTCGTGCGTCTTCCATAAAAGTCCTTGACGTGCAGGTGAGTGGCTGTCGCCAGGGCTCATGCTTCCACCGGCGCGTATTACAGGTGAGGGGGTGGCCGGGCAGCCAGACGCCGCGGCCGAGGCCCCGTGGAGGCCCACCTGGGTCAGGGTGGGAACGCCGAGGGGTGCCCCGTGGGCTGCGCTCAGTCCCAACCCCGCCCCGGTCGCCCCAGTGGAAACCGCGTCTCCACCCCGGGCTGCCGGGCACACACCCCCTTGCTTTCTGACGTCGTTGAGTCTCGGGCTGCAAATTTCTGTGACGTGTAACCAGACGTTCCAAGCACAAGGCAGCCCCACGCATGCTGCTGTGCGGATTTCGTGTGTCGTGGGAGGAGCGTTCACAGGCCCCCACGCACGCGGCCTGTGTTCGAGTCACGGCCCCGCCGCTCGGGTGCATGTGGCCACCGCCGATCTCCCCAAGGCCCTTGACTCCCCACTTGCTCCCCCGTCAAGGGGAGGCCCCGCTCCACGTCGCGGGGGTCCATGCGGGTTAAGGAAGGACCATCCAAGAAGGGGTCCTGTCCCTGTTGTTCCCTAGTGGAAGGAAGAGAGGACACGCCAGCGGAGGGCCAGGAGAGGGCTGCTGGCTGCCTGGGGAAGGAGGCCCACCGTGGGCGCTTTGTTCCCGTGGGACCGGGGACGACTCAGGGCTTCGTCTCAAGAGGATTCGGTCACACGGCGGAGCCTCCAGCTTGGAAGTACACGATTTGTCTCCCCCTCCCTCTGCCATCGCAGCCTTTCCTGCAACCCCGAGTAGGGCCTGACCCCCGGACAGCTGGTCATCCCCGCCCCGCCAGCCTCAGCCAGGCGGCCGCAGAGAGAGCCCCGTCTCCTCCGCCTGGAGACGGGGGCAGCCCGGAGCCCAGGTTGACGTCGGGCACGGTGTCCTCAGGGCTCCGCAGGCTGAGCGGGGCCCTGCGCCGCGTCCCCACCTTGCGCCTTTCCGTGGCCGCCGTGTGCAGAGCGGGGCAGCAGATGTGTCCACGGCCCCGGCTGCCCCGGATGCTGGGCCCTGAGGACCCGGGTCACCAAGCCAGGTGCTGAGCCACGGGGCTTCCCACAGTCACAGCAGCCGGGCCCGACATGGCATAAAGAGGAGCATCGTCCTGGCAGCAGAGACGGTTCCATGCACACGGCTGGGGGTGGGACCGCGTCTTACTACCTGCCCTCGCGGCTCCGATGCCCAGGGAACTCCCCGCGAGTCACGGAAGTCCTTCCTTTCTGTCGCGACAACCGCGCAGCGCGAGCCGTCCAAGCCCCGTGCGCGGGCAGCAGCGCTGTCTGCACAGTGTCCCACAGACCCAGCTGCACATTAACCTTTTTTGTTCCTGCGCCGAGAGACCATCGCCAAGACGTCTGGCTCATTCCTTTCTTTGTCCGTGGGTCCGACCTGACCGGCTGATGACCCTTAACCTCGTCCACGGTCAGCACCCCCTCCCTCTCCGAGCTCCCCGTCCAGTCGCCCCCGAAGTAGCAGCCGGCAGGGGCCCCACCACCCACGTGACCGAGGTAATCGGGGTGGACACCAGTAAACAACTTCCTCTTGTTTCCTGCCTCCAACTTATCCACACATACCCCCCCCCCATCTTTAGCTCTGTCCCTCCAGACTCCAAGACCCGGGCGTCTGGACCAGGGCCCAAGCCAGGCTCTCCCCTGCGTCCCTGATTTGTGGTTTGCACCTTGCCTTTGGGACCCGGCTCTGCTAGGCAGCTCCTCCCTTCCCAGAACCTTCAGGCACCCCCTGCTCTACTGGCTCTTCCCCTTCATCCTGGAACTGCTGAGGTCCTTCCTACCCTAAAGCATGAGTACAAGACCCGCCAGCCAGCTCCTGCCCCAGCCCCCCGTCCCCGTGAGGTCAAGCTTTGAGAAGCGAGTGGACACGTGCTCTCCCTCCTCCCTCGCTCCCTTCACTCCCTCCTCTGCATTCAAGCTCCTGCCTGAGCACCTCGATGCAGCTGCTCTGGAAAAGGCTCCTCGGCTCCTGGGAGGCCAAATCCAGGGGCCCTGTCCTCTCCCGCGGGGCCCTTTCCTGCGGAGTCTGTGCACTGGTCACTTCTGTCTCCCAAGTCCCAACCCCCCCCCCCCCCGTTGTTTCCAAGACCACCCTCCCCTCTCCTCCTGCCTTGTTCCTCTGCAGGTTCCCTTCTTGGCAGGCTGCGCTTCCCTCTCTGTTCTCAGCACGTGACCTCCTTCCTCGTCACTTTACTACCATGTTGTACGGAGGCCGTTCAGACAAGTGGCACCAGCCTCGGCTTCTCCGCTGTGCCTCCTCGCGCTGGCGTCACTGCTCGGGAGGTGCCTCCACTTGGAGGATCCGTAAGCGTCTTGAACCCAATACACCTAAAATCCATCTTCCTTTCCCCCTTTCTGAGAACTGCTCCTGCTCCCGTGTTCCCAATCGTAGAGTATAGTCACTTCTTAAAATCCCAAGCTACAGGGGCGCCCGGGTGACTCGGTCCCTTAAGCATCCAACTCTCTTGATTTTGCCTCGGATCCAGATCTCAGGGTCACGAGATCAAGCCCTGTGTCCAGCCCCATGTCAGGCTCCTTGCTGGGCAAGGGGTCTGCTTAAGGTTCTCTCAGGGCGCCTTGGTGGCTCAGTCAGTTAAACACCTGCCTTTGGCTCAGGTCATGATCCCGGGGCCTGGGATCGAGTCCCACGTGGGGAAATCTCTGTTCAGCGGGGGAGCCTGCTTCTCCCTCCCCCGCTCCCCCTGCTTGTGCTCTCTCTCTCTCTCTCTCTCTCTGAGTCAAATAAATAAAATCTTTTTTTTAAAAAAAAGACTCTCTTCCTCTCTCCCTGCCCCTCCCCCCTTGCTTGCTCTCCTTCTCTCTCAAAAAACAAAAACAAAAACAAACCCAAGCTCTAAACCGACCGTCTAGACTCCTTCCTTTCTTTCATTCCCCGTTCTCCAGCCATCACCTATGTCAATGTCATCCCCTAAATATCCCTAGGATTTGTTCTTTCTCCCCGTGCATCCTACCACTATCTCTTCTCAATAACTTTTCATTTTGTTAGATTCCATTTGGGTCATGTTCAAATGCCCCCGAACGCATAGCTTCTAGAACAGTCTGCATAAAAGAAACGTCTTATTGTTTTGCTTCCATGTGTAACAGGAACAGATAAATTTAAAGTTTTAAAATTCCTGCCTGACTTCTGCTTCTGGGAAGATAGAGTAGATGCAGTTTTATTTATTCCTCCTGCTAAATACAACTAAAAACCCTGAATAGTATATGGCAAACCAATGTTAAAAAAAAAGAGCCTGAAAGGTATAGAGAAGAGGGTGGACAAGCTAGGGACCTTGAAATCCAAGAAACCTCCATAGTGATGTCAGAGAAAATCACCTAAAACAAAAGATCTAAATAAGATCCAGAGCTTCAAAACACAATATTAAAATATCCAGGTTTTTTTTTTAAGATTTTATTTATTTATTCATGAGAGACACAGAGAGAGAGGCAGAGACACAGGCAGAGGGAGAAGCAGGCTCCACGCTGGGAACCTGATGTGGGACTCGATCCTGGGTCTCCAGGATCACGCCCTGGGCCGAAGGCAGGTGCCAAACCGCTGAGCCACCCGGGGATTCCCCCCAGTGGATGGTCTTAATAGCAGAATGGAAGGACAGAGGAAAGAATTTGTAATCTGGAACATAAAACAATAGAAATGGGCAAATCTGAATAAAAGAGAGAAAATAAGGTGAAAAAAAGAATGAGCAGAACCTCAGGGACCCGTGGAACTATAACAGAAGGCGTAACATTTGTCTTATTAGAATCTTGGGAGCAGAGAAGAAAGAGGGCAGGACTGAGAAAGCGGTTGAAGAAATAAAGGCTGGAAAATCCTCGAATTTGGTGAGATATAAACCTGTAGATTCGAGAAACTAAGTGAATCCCAAACAGGACAAGCCCAAAGAAATCCAGACCAAGACACATCCTAACTAAAGACTGAATGTTTCCCCGCAGATTGGGAACGAGGCAAGGATGTCTGTTTGCTCCACTATTGTTTAACATGTTCTCAAAGTCCTGCTGGTGCAACAGAAGAAAAAAAAGGAAATAAAAGCATACAAATTGAAAGAGAGAACGTAAATGCGACCCTATTTGCAGATGACTTGAGTGTCCACATGGAAAATCCCAAGGAATATACCCCAAAATATGTGTTAGACCTTCCTAGGACTAATAAACCTTCTAGGATCCAGCAAGATCACAGGGTAAAAGATAAACCTATGAAGACTGTATTTCTATATACCGGGGATGAACACAAGGACCCTGGAATTAAAAATGCGATACCATTGAGAATCACTGAAAAGAAAAGAAATACTTAGATATAAATCAAACAAAACATGTGCAAGACTTCTGTGCCGAACAGACCGCCATACTGATGAAAGAAATCAAAGCAGATCTAAAATAGTAGGAGGGACATAATGTGTTTATGGGTTAAAACACTCAACATAGTAAAGATGTCAATTCTTTCCAGATTGATATACTAGCTGAACATGATTCCTATCACAATCTCGGCAGGATTTTTAAAAATATAGACAAGATTACTCTAAAATTTATAGGGAAAGGCAAAGGAACTAGAATAGCTCTAACGATTTTGGGAGGAAAAAAAGAAGAAGAAAGTAGGAGGAATTAGGCTACCCAATTTCAAGACTGACATAGTTACAGTAACTAAGACAGAATTCATACTAATGAAGGGCGAGACACATAGATCAATGAGACAGAACACGGAACACAGAAATACATCCACATGAATTTGCCCAGTTCATTTTTGACAAAGAAAAAGAAGCAATTTAATAATAGCCTTTTAAACAAATGATGCTGGAATGCCCGGGTGGCTCAGCGGTTGAGCGTCTGCCTTCGGCCCAGGGCATGATCCCACAGTCATGGGATCGAGTCCCGCATCGGGCTCCCTGCATGGGGCCTGCTTCTCCCTCTGCCTGTGTCTCTGCCTCTCTCTGTGTCTCTCATGAATAAATAAATAAAATCTTAATAAAATAAATAAAATAAAATAAAATTATTCTGGAACAATTAGCTATCATAAGAAAAATGAAAAGAACCTTTATCTAAATCTCCCCTCTTACATAAAAATTAACTCAACACTGGATCGTGAACTTAAATCTAAAACTATAAAACTTTTAGAAAAAGAAAAAAAAAAAACCATAGGAGAAAAATCTTTGAGATCTAGGCCGGGCAAATTCTTAGGCTTGACCCCAAAAGCACAACCCGTAAAAGGAAAAGTTGATAAATTTGACTTTACCAAAGTTAAAAATGTTTGCTCTACGAAAGGCCCTGTCAAATGGCTGGGAAGACAAGCTATAGGGTGGGAGAAAATATTTTTAAACCACAGAGCTGACAAAAGACAAGTATCTGAAATAAAGAGCTCTCAAAACTCAATGGTTAAAAAAAAAAAAAAAAAGCAAACAATTCAGTTAGAAAACGGCCCAAAGCCATGGAGAAAAGTTCCACGGAAGAGGATGCAGAACCGGTAAGCGCGCGGCAGCGGCTCCGAGCCCCTAGCCAGCAAGGAAACGCGATTCAAACCGCAGCGAGGTGTCACGACATACTTAGCACAAGGACGCAAATTTTGAGAACCATGCTAACGGGGCCCAACGCCGGCCGGGACGCCGGAACTGGACACGATGCCGACGGCAGCGGAGAGCGACGCGGCGGCCCGGGACAGTCTGGCAGCTTCTCTAGAACTCGGGGACGCAGCCGCCAGCGGGCCAGGTGCTGCGCCCCTGGTGCTTATCCCAGAGAATCGACGACTTCTGCTCACACGCAGACTTGCACACCAGGCGTTTACAGCTGCTTTACCTTGATGGCCCCGACCTGGGCACAACCCAGGCGTGTTGCAGGGGTTGAAAATAGGGAAACAAACGGCAGCACGTCCTTGCATGGAAACTGCTGCCCTGGCATGACTTTGGCGTCGCCCTGCACCCCAACTCCCGAGGTGACGGGTCGCTAGGTGGGGCGCGGGAGTGCTCGTGTCATGAGCCCCCACGGGGTCAGCGTCTCCCAAGGGAGGCTCCGGCCAGAAGCCCCGCCGGTAGCCAGGGGACCCCGGGAAACAGGAGCGGTCGTGCCTGGCATTGGGCTTGCAGGCCTGAGCGCCCTGCGGGGACCCGGCACTGCCGACCACTCACGGAGAGGCCAGGCTTCCTGTGGCAGCCCAGGCAGGCTGGGGCCACGACGCAGAATGAAGGGGGTCGCCGCCAGCGACACACGCGGTGACCTGGACCAGCCTCTGGGAGTTAAGCCGAACGGAAGGAGCCCATCCCCCGGTGTCGCGCTGTACAATCCCGCGTCTTCAAGGGTCTCAGGGCCACACAGCTGCAGCCCGGTGGGGCCGGGAGCTCCCGAGGGGCCCAGGGACAGGACAGACGTGGCCCCCGAGGTGAGCTGCGAGGACGCCCGTGCTGCTGGGCACGTACCTCGACCGCATCAGTGACCGACTCACGGTCACTGCACCAGGGCTGGCCCCTCGGGGAGGACGCCTGGATCTTGTCGGCCAAAGAAGTGCATGTGATAGAACAGGACAGGGAGAGAGGGGAAGACAGCGAGACAGACAGACAGGGGTGAAGGGGCAAGAAGCGGAGGAAAAAGCAGAGAAATTTAGACCTAAGCACTCGCCCTAAGAGACTGAGGACGCGAGGGCCCACACCTACACGGACGTGCGCGGACCTGGAGGGCGTGAGCTCAGGGAAGTGAGTCAGTCGGAGGACAGTCAGCACAGGGCCTCACACGGGGATACAGGGACTAGTGAAAGGGACCGAAGGGACAAACTGAGGGTCTGTGCAGGGGAGGCGGGTGCGGGGAGGGCGTAGCCGGGTGACGGGCCTGACGGAGGACTGAGCACGGGCTCACGCGCAGCTGATGAATTATTGAAAACTACATCTGAAGCCAATGATGTGCTAATGCTGGTAAATTGAAATGAAATCATAAATAAATAAATATGTATAAATAAATAAAATCTGGAAAAAAAGACTGATGAGAAGTCAAAGTCTGGGCGTAAGAAGAATATTTTACAAAGGATTTAGGCCATATTTTGGCCGCTTTGCTGAGTAATCCCCTCTTCCAGATCTAGAGAAAAAGCTTAGTAAATACCTGCCTATGTTAGTTATCAATCTTTTTTTGGCGGGATCGTGTGTGTTTGGCCGGGACCCCACAGCAGGGTCTGCAGGCAGCCTGGCGTGTTCGGGTCGGGCTGGTGGTTTGTCTGGGTTTCGCCCCTACAACTCTGACAAGAGGAGCCCCGGCGTCCACCCCCAGGTGCCGTGGCCGGGCGGGCGGCAGGTGGGGTCCACGGGAGCTTGGAAAGTCCCCGGAGAAGAGGGAACTGCGGACATCGAGCTGGCACCGGGGCGGGGGCGGCGCTCAGGGCCGGGGGCCGCGTGGGGCCGCCCTTCAGGGGCCTCCCTGTGAGCGGGGCTCGGCCCATCTGCTCATCCTGGGAATCGGCATCAGCTCCGAGCAGAACCCGTCCCGGAGGGGGCGGCGGCGGAGACGGACCGAGGTGGAGCCTCTGGCCCGCAGAGCCGGTCAGGGCGGGGGCCTGGGGGTCGAGTGGGCCGCCCGCCCGCCCACCGCTGCAGCGGGTCTGCGCTCAGCCGGGGCCCAGGGCAGGTGGCTGGCGGCAGAGGAGGGGAGAGGGTGTGCAAGGCCGCCGTCATCCTGGGGCGCAGGTCACAGCCGCCAGCCTGAGTTCTGAGAGCTCAAGGCTGAGGCTGCAGGGCCCGGGAGGGGAGCTGGGAGGGGGGGACCCGGGCCGGGGAGGGGAGCGCTTCCCCCAAGGGCCCCGAGCGCCCGGAAGGCGGGAAGAGCCGGGCACCCCAGTTCCCTCAGGAAGGCCAATCTCCTGCCCGGGAATCGGATTCTGGAAGGAAGCGGAAGGAGGGCCTGGAGCTGCGGGGCCCTGGGGCCAGAGGGGGCCTGACTCAGCCTGAGGCCGTGGCGGGTGGGGTGGGGTGCAGAGGAGCGGGCGGCCTGGGTCCCCGGTAGGTCAGAGAAGGTGGGGAGCGGGGCCTCGGGGCCTGAGCCTGCAGGTGCCGCCTGCCCTCTGGTGCTGGCCTCCCCTCCCCTCCCCTCCCTCCGCTCCCCCGCCCCTCGCGGCCCCCTGCGGGCAGCTCATCCAGACCCAGAACTTCCTTTTCTTTCCTTTGAACCCGCTTAGGTCCGTGAGAACCCGTTGGGGCCCCAGCTGCGGCCTGGGCAGGGGACTTGGGCCACGGGCACCCCAGGCGGCCCCTGGTGACATGGAAGCCCTGGGCACCGACTGGGCCCCGTGCCCTCTCCCGGGCCTACAGGGCCGCCCCCATGCCACCCTGACTGGGTGGTCTCCCCCGAGCCCACCCAGGTCTTCTCCCCACCGAGGCTCTGGCCCCAGCCCGTGGGAGGCCCTCCTTCTGGCCAAGCTGCAGGACGCCCCCCCCCACCTCCCCCCTGCCTCTGCTGCACCCCTTCTCTGGGCTGTGGCCGACATAGAAGCTCTCCGGGTGGAAGAGCCAACCAACCCCAGAGAGAGAGAGTGACCAGCCCCCAGCTGGTGGGTGCAGCCGGTGCATGGCCCCCGGGTCACCGCTGTGCCCTGGGCCGCCCAGCCCCAGGCCAAGGGGTCGCGGTGCCAGGGCTCCTGGGCCTCTGGCTGTGCCCTGGGACCAGGCCAGCCCCTAGTCCCCTCCCGTGCACGCCAGCTGAGTCCCACCCGCGGACGTGCTTCTAGCCTGTGTCCCGGGTTCCAGAGCCGTGGCCCCAAGGACCCACCTCTCCGCGTGGGACCCGCGTTCCTGGAAGGCAGAAACCAGCTGCTTGGCTTCCGTATGTTGTGCAACGACTTGTGATTCGTGGAAGACAGTCAGGACCGGCGACCACAGCAAGGGGAAGAGAGAGGGAAACAGAGTCACCTCCCACCCTTCCTGGGGGGGGTGGGCTGTGCAGGAGGCGCCTCCCACACCTCCCGGGGCCGGGCAAAGGAGACGAGGCCAACTTCCTCATAAACCAAACACTGTCCCCCGGGGCCCCTGGGGACCAGAGCCAGCAGCGGCCTCCATTCAGCTCTAGTGGGTCCCCTCGGATTGAACTCGGAGGGAAGGAGGTGAGGACGGGAGGCCGGGCCCGGCGGTGGTGGTGGCAGCAGCCTCCGGACCCCTGTGTGGGAAGTGGGGCTCCATAACCCGGTGGAGGCCACCAGCCTCTCCCCCTCTTCCCCTAAAGCCTCAATAAGCACCCGACTTTCTGCCTTAACTCCCTTTCCACTTGGAAGATGTAAGATGGTTTCTGTTTTGTCCACAGAAATCTGGTGGCGTGTGTTGTGTAGGAAAGGCGGGCCTAGAATAAAGTGACCCGCAGAGCTCCTCCTTAAAAGGGTGACGAAGATCGGAAAACCAAACAAAGCAGAAACTAAAGTCAGGATGGCAATAATAATATCAAATAAAGAAGAATACGGAACATTCTATCAAGACAAGATGCGAATCACAAAGAAGATAGAAGGTTCATGAATATTTATGTTCTGCATGAAACAGCCCCTCCATAGGAACAATAAAAATCTTAGAAATTGATAGGACTATAAAGTGAACAGTGACATTACCATTTCTTTTATGCATTTTGATTAATCAAGCTGACCCACAAATAAAGGAATTAAATAATGCAATCGACAAGCTTTTCACATAGTCTACAAAAACTTAATTCATATCCCTATAAGACAGCCATTAGACATTCATAAAGTAAGGTAATATATTTGGTCGTAAAAGAAATTCCAATAAGTTCTTAAATGTAGACTCTCTTTGACCATAATCCAGCAAAACAAAGCATTACTAAGAAAAATATTAAATAATAGAATCCAAGTACCAGGAAATTAAGCAATATTCTTCCAAATAACCCTTGGGTAATAAAGGAAATAAAACATGTAATTAAATAGTGTTTTGAAAATAACCATAAATAATAACACCGGGTTTCAGAACTTCTGGCATGTGACAAAGCCATACTCAGAAAAAATAAAAAATAAAAAAAATCTTATTCTAGAATGCTATTATTATTTTTCTAAAGAAATAATGAAAATAATGAATTAAGTACTCATCTCAAGAAGCAGAGTTTTGTTGTTGTTTGTTTCCTCTGTAATTACGGAGGGTGGTTTCATCTCCTTACTCACCGACCTCTGACAGCCTTCACCGTATAATCTTTTTCTCCCAGATTCATTGAAGTATAATCAACAAACAAAAATTGTGTCTATGTTCAAGATATGCAACTCTGATTTTCGTATATATTGGGAAAGGGTCACTACAATCAAGCTCATTAACACATCTATTACCTCATATGGTTACTGTCTTTTCCTCCCTATTATTTCCGTGTCCGTGAGTGGCGACCGACCCCCCGTGCCCCTCAAGTGTGCGTACGGAGTTGTTAACCAAGGTCACCGTCCTGTACTGAGCTCTCAAGAACTGGCTCATCTTGTGAGACTGAACCTTTGTACCCTTTGACCATCGCCTCCCCAATTTCCTCTCCTCCCAGCCCCCATTCTCCCCTCTGCTCCTACATGTTTGGCTATTTTAGACTAAGAAGCAACGTGCTTTTTTTTTTTTAATATGACATAAATGTGAACCTATTAAAAAGTATTAATACAATGAAAGCAGGACTTAATTCATTGAAAAACAGAAAAGTATCATTGATAGTTCAATCCAATCTGGGCTCCTTAAAACAAAAACACATTGGACAACACCTAAAAGAGGAAGTAAAAATAAATAAAAAATAGTAAATAAGTAAAAAATACTTATTTTTTTTACTAGGTAAAAAATACTTATTTTTTTTTCTAAGTAAAAAATAAATGAATAAACTTTATAAAAAGGAGAGAGAAAGAAAAAGAAAAAACTGCTGGCTGGTTGGAGGATCTTGATGAAATGGGCTGATTTTCAAATTTTAGTCCAGAATAGACTAAACAGGAGGAGAAAGTCTGATGGTACTGAAAGAAATTTAAAAGTCGTAGAAGGAAACCTGTAGTCCCAGAGTTTGGATGACCCCTTGGACGCCTCTAGGGCACCACTCGGAGTCCTCCAGACCTTAGTTCTTCTCTCAGCGCAGGTGCCGCGGGACCCTGAGCAGCCAAGGTAAGAAGCAGTCCGTGACCTTTGGGGCAACCTCCACCAGGCTGGTGGAAACAGGTGGGTAAATGCCCCCCCATTTCTTCCCCCAGGAGCAAGCCCTGAGCTGCGCGTCCTACAGTTCACGCTGCCCATCGATGGAGCATCCTGGATCAGTGAGTCAGCCTGATAACACACCCTAGCTTTGCCTCTCCGCCTTTCCCTGTTTCATCTCCCTGTCCCTCCCTCACTCCCATCCCAATCCCAGACCTACTCCCAGATGAACAATCATACATGAGCCTTGGTCTCAGGCTCTGCTCTGTTTAGTTTTGTTTTTTTTCCAATTGGCTTTTGATTTCATTTTCAGTTTGAAAATCTTAGTTTTTACGTTGGCATGTTTAATTCCTCTATATTTAAGGTGGTTACTAATACATTTGCATTCACGTTGACTTAATATGTGCCTATAATTTTTTTAAAGATTTTTGTATTTTTTAGAGAAGTTTTAGGTTTGCAGTAAAACTGAGAGGAAGGCACGGATTCCCTGTGTACCCCCACCGCCTAGCCTCCCCCGTCATTAACATCGCTCACTAGATGCACATTCATTACACTGACCACCCTACATTGACACGTCATGATCACCCAAAGCCCATTATTTACCTTGGGTTCATTCTTGGTGTCGTACATTCTATGGGTTTGGACAAGTGTATATAACGTGACCCCATCATCATAACATCATGCAGAGTATTTTCCTTGTCTTGAAAGTCTTCTGTGCTCCATCCATTCCTCTCTCCCCCATCTCCCTCCAACTCTGACAACCACATATCTTTTTACTGTCTCCATAATTTTGCCTTTTCCAGATTTTTGTATAGTTGGAATCACATCATATGTAGCCTTTTCCGATTGGTTTCTTTCACTTAGTAATATGCATTTAAGTTTTCTCTGTGTCTCCTCATGCCTTGATAGCTCATTATTTTTTAGCACGGAATATTCCATTGTCTTGGATGCCCATTCACCTACAGAAGGGCTTCTTGGTTGCCTCTAAGTTTTGGCAATTATGAATAAGGCTGCTCTAAACAGCTACGTGTAGGTTTTAGGTGGACGTAGGCTTTCAACACCTCTAGGTAAACACCAGGGAGTATGATTGCTGCATCATATGGTAAGAGTATGTTTACTTTTATAAGAGACTGCTGAACTGTCTTCCAAAGTGGCTGCACGTCTTTGCCTTCTCACCAGCAATATGCAAGAGTCCTTGTTGCTCCACGTCCTTGTGGCATTTGGGGTGGTCCATGGTCCAGATTTTGGCCATTCTAATAAATGCATACGCGTATCTCATTGTTTTAATTTGCATGTCCCTGATGACACATGATGTGGAGCATCTTGCCGTGTGCTTATTTACCATCAGTATATCTTCTCTGAGGGGGCTTTGTCCCATTTTTTAAAATTCGGTTGTTTTCTTATTGTTAAGTGTCAAGAGTTCTTTGTGTATTTTGGAGCGACTGAGTGGCTCAGTCAGTTAAGCGTCTACTTTTGGTTCAGGTCATGTGTCCAGGGTCCTGGGATAGAGCCTCACGTTGGACTCCACACTCAGCAGGGAATCTGCTTCCCCCCTTGCCCTTTCCCCTCCTTGTGCTCTCTCTCAGATAAATAAGTAAAATCCTTAAAAAAAATAAAATAAAATCCTTTGTATATTTTGAATAACATTCCGTTATCAGATGTATCTTTTGCAAATACTTTCTCCAACTCTGTGGTTTATCTTATTCTCTTGACATTATTTTTAGCAGCACAGAAGTTTTTAATTTTAATCAAATCCTGCTTATCAACTCTTTATTTCAGGCCCATGATTTTGGTGTTGTATCCAGAAAGTCCTCACCATACCCAAGGTCAACCAGGTTTTCTTCCATCATCTTCTAAGAGTTTTATAGTTTTGTTTTTTATGGTTAGACCTCTGATCCATTTTGAGTTAATTTTTGCAAAGGGCATAGGTCTTTACCTAGATTTATTTTTTTGCATGTGGATGTTCAGCTGTTCCTGCATCATTTGTTGAAGGTGCTATCTTGGCTCCATTGTATTGCTTTTTCTTTCCTTTTTTTTTTTTTAAAGATCTTATTTATTTATTCATGAGAGACACAAAGAGAGAGAGAGAGAGAGGCAGAGAC